>NC_067299.1:9044000-9344333 GCF_020740795.1 Apus apus | reverse complement strand
CAGCCTGCTGAGCCTGAAATACATCTGGACCTTCCCTTGGCTTGGTTGGGGTATTTTCATAAAATCACAGACTAGTTTGGGTTAGAAGGGACCTTCAAGATCGTCCAGTTCCCACCCTGCATGGGCAGGGACACCTCCCACCAGCCCAAGTTGCTCCAAGCCCCATCCAACCTGCCCTTCAACACTGCCAGGGATGGGGCAGCCACAGCTTCTCTGGGCAACCTGGGCCAGGGTCTCACCTCCCTCACAGGGAAGAATTTCTTCCTAATCTCTCATCTAAACCTCCCATCTTTCAGCCTGAAACCTTTTCACCTCATCCAACCACTTTGTAAAAAGTCCCTCATGTAGACACAGCCCTGCTTGGCAGCCCCAGCAGCTCCTGAGTTTCTATTCCCAGCCCCAGCAGCCCTGCAGTGTCCCTCTTTAAGGGGTCTGCCACACATCCAGCTGTGCTGCACGAGGCTGCAGCTGGGACACAGCTGGCACTGCAAGTGCTGCCCCATGGGAACCTGCACCCTGGCACCCACCAGGTACCAGTGTTAGAAATGAATGGTAGTGTTGATTTTGCATTCTAGTGTTAGAAATGTAGTGTTTGGTTTGGTTCACATATATATATTCTAGTGTTAGGAACATATAGTATATTTTAGTGTTAGGAATATAATTGTTTGTTTGAGAGATTATCTACACATTCCAGTGACACCTGGAGTGGTTTATGGGCCAAGAAACTGAGGGACTGAATTGGGCTCCATCTGGGGGATCTGAACATGGAGAAGGATTTATGGCCCAAGATAAGGCCGAACAAAGCTACTTCTATGTTGCTCCTCAGGGCAGGATGACACCAGGAGATTGTTAATTGGGAAGACAGCCAAGGGGGCAAGAAAGGTCAAAATTTTACCTTAAAAGGTAAAAAGTAAATGGCTAGAATGGAGTGTGTAAACAGGGGCGGGAAACTTACAGGATAATTTGAAGCGTCGGAGAGGCTGTAAACCCTGGAGTACTCAGCCAGTGGGGAAACAGGGGAGGGAATTTTGCGTCGGGAATAGGGAATATAAACCGTTATTCACCTTGCTATAGGTGTGCCTACTTGCTTAGGTCACCCATTCTTGCAAGAATGTAAATAAACTGTGCTTCGCTGAAGGATCCGTGTGGGGCTGCTCATTGGCGCGACAAACGTTTCTCACAGCAGGGGACAAAAAAGAGAGGAATGAGACTGGGGAGTTTAAGTCCCACCAAGTCCAACAAGTGTCAAGACAGGTTGAGGAACGAGGTGGGTCCTGCTGGGCTTCACGGGGCAGCTGGCTGAAGTGACTTGGCCAGGGTTATACAAGCACTCAGAACCTTTAGTACACGTATTCATGAGGATTGAGTCTTAATTAAATCAAAACAAGCAACTTATGAGGAGAGGCTGAGGGAGCTGGGTCTCTTTAGCTTGGAGAAAAGGAGACTGAGGGGTGACCTCATTAATGTTTACAAATATGTAAAGGGTGAGTGTCAGGGAGGTGGAGTTAGGCTTTTCTCAGTGATGACCAGTGATAGGACAAGGGGTAATGGGTGGAAATTGGAGCATAGGAGGTTCAAGGTGAATATACGAAAAAATTTTTTTACTGTGAGAGTGACAGAGCCCTGGGACAGGCTGCCCAGAGAGGTTGTGGAGTCTCCTTCTCTGGAGACATTCAAAACCCACCTGGATGCGTTCTTGTGTGATGTGCTCTAGGTGACCCTGCTCTAGCAGGGGGGGTTGGACTAGATGATCTTTCGAGGTCCCTTCCAACCCCTAAGATTCTATGATTCTATGATTCTATGATTCTATGAACTTCCAAGAGGAACAAGGGCATCGTTTCCTCCCTCCACTGAACTCACTGCTTTAAACATCACACCCTGAGTTAAAAAGGTGCTCCATTTCCACCCCCAAGACAGGGCCTTTTTTTTTCTTCCAGACCTGCTAGTGGAGTGAGAGGAAACAAGACAAGGTTTGGGGGACAAAAGCTCTTCTGCTGTGCCCCAAATCTGAACCAGGAGCAGTTTTCATAGTCTTTACTCCTGGGCCCCTGCTGACAACACAAACAAGGGCTGCACAAAAATTAAGGGGGGGTAACAAACATTTTGCATCTTCCTCTAGAAAGTGGGTAGGGTTTCATTTCAACTGAAACGTGGGGGTTTTTGAGGAAATTAAGTTCTCATTATTATGCACGTTCTGATTGATGTTTAAAATATTCTCTCCAAATCCTGGGAAAAAAAAAAAAACAACCAAAAAAACCCCAAACAATCCCAGAAATATTTTCTGGTGTTTTTAGTGATTCCCCCAGAGCAGCTGAATCTGTTCTCTCAGAACACCTAACCACTGCTTTTTCCTCTTGTAATGACAGTATTTTTCACCAACGCAGACTTCCAGCTTTGGGCTGAAGACACTGGATCTCGAGCAGCATTCACCCACCTGTCCCACCACGGTTGGGAAAAATCTCTAAACAAAATCTGAAGCAGTCCACTCCTTTGTGACCCTTTCTCCCCTCTCTTTGTGATCGTTTCTAACCTCTCTTTGTGATCCCTCCCTACTTGAGGGTCTGGTGGTAGGAGCTTTTCAGCTCCTGAGTGGTGTGAATATCCACTCCTGTTGGGTGCTATTTCAGTACCATTAGTTATTGTATTTGCTGTGAAATAGCTGCAGTCTTTCAAGTGTTGCTTTTACCACCTAACACTTCCTTTAATCTGTGCAAAGCCCCCAGGAGTAGAGTGAAAATTCATTATTTGTCTACGAGGGAAACCAGGGTTTCATGCATCTTACTGTATTTGGGAGGCAGAAAACAAAAGCACTTGTGGGTTTTCCTCATCTATGAAAAAAAAACAAAACCCAAGCAAGGCTGTAATGTTTAGACATAACAGCTCAAAAGGGTTGGGGTGAATCAGCCCCTTTGCATGGGTTTTGCAGCTGTGAAGTGAGTGGAACTGCCCATCCACACCATCCCCCCAGTGTCTGCTGGGGTGAGGGCTGGTTCTTCATTCCGTGCCACTCCTCAGCCCCTGGAACGTGTTTTCTCCTGGATGAGGCCCTCCAGGGAGCTGGTGTGCTTGGCTGAGATTGGCCTGTTTTGGGCAGCAGGGATGTTGGTGTGGGGAGATGCTGGGAGCCCAGAGCCAGGGGGGCTGAGGGCAGAGCAGACCACCAGCAGCCTCAGCAGGATGAGGGGCTCAGGGCTGGGTGGGAGGGACACCAAACCCTGCTAGGCTAGGCCATCTCCCCCCAGGCTAGGAGATGCTGCAGGGCCCAGGATCTGCCTGCAAACCTGCACCCACAGAGCCAGGCAGAATTGTTCTAGCTGGAAAAGACCTTTGAGATCATCAAGTCCAACCATAACTCAACTCTACTAAGTCCAGGGCTCAAACCATGTCCCTCAGCACCACATCTACACAGCTTTTAAACACCTCCAGGGATGGTGGTTCAACCACCTCCCTGGGCAGCCTGTGCCAGTGTTTACTAACCCTTCCAGTGAAGAGGTTTTTCTAATATCCAATCTAAACTTTCCCTGGCACAACTTCAGGCCATCTCCTCTTGTCCTGTTGCTTGTTCCTTGGGAGAATTGACCAACTCCCACCTCACTCCAACCTCCTTTCAGGCAGTTGTAGAGAGTTGAGAGGGTTTCCCCTCAGCCTCCTCCACACTGAACAACCACAGCTCCCTCAGCTGCTCCTCACACTTGTTCTCCAGACCCTTCCCCAGCTTCTGGACCTTCTCTGGACTTGCTCCAGCACCTCGATGTCTTTCTTGAGGTGTGGAATCCAAAACTGAACCCAGGATTCCAAGGTGCAGAACCCACCATCTTCCCAACAAGCCTGGAGCCTTTTTCCCTGCCCACATCACCCTCGCAAAGGGCAACATTCACAGCCATATTATGAACAACTATGTTGAAACCAGAGTTTCAGAAACACTTGAGCTAGAAATCCTCCAGCGCAAACTCCAGCTGCTTCCATGAATTTTTCACTAGTGCCTCGTTGAAAGCTGCTGAGTAGATGTAAAAAAAGAGCCACCAGGAGCAGCCCCAGCCCTTCAGCATCGTGCCCGGGCTGGGTTTCCAGCAGGGACATCTTGGCACTGCTCCACTGGCTTTACAGAGATACTCTGGTTTCCACCACCCCAGGACCTGACCTGGGGCAGAGGCTACTGCCTGCATTTACCAGGTGAGTGCATCTCATTTTGGCAAGCAATGGCCTCACACCAGGTAACAGCCTTTTTCTATGCACAGCCTGGTACTGGCTGCAATCATCAGAGGAGATAATGTCATACCTTAGGGCCTGGACCTCCCTGTGACACCTTTATGCAGTTAAAAAACCCCTGTTCTATATATACACCCAGATATAAATGTCTATTGTCAAGCAACGAGGGGGGCTAATCTCATTACAACCTCTTCAAAATGCTGTGTGGGAGCAATAAAAAAACAGGAAGAAGAGAGAGAATAACTCCATGGGTGCTGATTTCCATGCAGTGAAAGGGCACTATCAGAGGAGGACACTGAGGTGGGACATCAGCCAAAGCATCCTCCCTGTCGGGCACTGCAAGGTGAGTCCATTTTCCCCACCATTCCACCACACTGACCCCGGAGAAGGACACTTGGGACTTGCTGTGGGGCAGGAAGGGGAAGTGAAGGGCAGGAATCTGGAAAGGCAGAATGAGACCTGGGGAGACAGAAACAGGGTAAGACATCTGGGCTCAACACAGGAGCTCAAGGCTAGAGGAGCCACCACATGAGGTGGGGACGGGTTGCGAGAGGCTGATTTAGAGATACGGGAATCACGGAAAACCGGGAGATTCTTGGATTCCGTGGAAAATGGATGTGATCATAATGCTCAAGACCAGCCTGGCAACAGCCACGTGTCTGCAGGAATGGGTGGAGGAGCATAAAGGAGTGGAGGCCCCTCAGCAGCTCTTGGGCAGCACGGATCCACCTGCTCTGTCCCTTACACAGGACACGATGCCTTCATTTCCATGAGGTCAAAACCCTGAAAGTCCCGTGAGGACTGGCAACAAGGGCTAGTGGGTGACCACAAAATTAAGGCTTTTTACTGCTGGAGTGCCCCAGATTCTTGAAGAATTCATTATGTGGCCTGGTGCTGGAGGCTGATAGATGATCTGACCCCCCTGGTGTCTACAGCCCTTCCTTAGCAATCCCATGAGGATTTCTGGTTCTTGCCACGGGAGGCTGACACATAGCTTGATAAACACCAGTTTACCAGCAGTCCCTGAGTAAAGGTGGGGTTTAGCACCTACCAAAGCAAATCACCCCCCTAGGAAAACAAAAAAAGGCACATAAAAAAGTGTAGAGCTGAGGTGAGGGAAAGCAGGTTGCAGGTTTGGCTTCATTTCCAACAGGACCATGTGCCCCTGGCTTTAGTTCATGGTTCCAAGGGCGCACTAAAATTCCTGTGTGTGGGGAGAGAGGTGCTAACACCAGTTCCTCCTGTGAACACAGGGCTGGCAGAGCCTCCCCGGGGGGTTATAAACACGAGGTTTCTCCACAGCATTTGCAAAGTAGTTCCGTGCCAAGTTGAAAGCCTTTCAACATCAAACATTTCTTATCACGTCTTTACCGCCCTTGTTCTGATTTTCATCTTCAACTTACATGCAAACTTGAGGGTAACCTGTAATACCTGGGCTGAGGTTCAACTTGTTTTAAATCAACTTTGCTTCAGGGAGGTGGGTGGTGCTGCCCTGATGTACAGCAGCCATGAGACCAGCCTTGGGTAGGAAAAGCACAAAGGTGGGCACCCAAATCCTGTTGGGAATAACCTGTGCACCCCAGTCCTGCTCTCTCCCAGGTCGTGTGTAGTTCATAGAATCATAGAGTACTTTGAGTTGGAAGGGACCTTCAAGATCATCTAGATCCAACCCCCCTGCATGGGCAGGGACACCTCCCACCAGCCCAGGTTGCTCCAAGCCCCATCCAACCTGCCCTTCAACACTGCCAAGGATGGGGCAGCCACAGCTTCCCTGGGCAGCCTGGGCCAGGGTCTCCCCACCCTCACACCAAAGAATTTCCTCCTCATGTCTCACCTGAATCTCCCCTTTTCCAGTTTCAATCCATTCCCCCTTGTCCTCTCACTACAAGCCCTTGACAAAAGTCCCTCCCCAGCTTTCCATGGCAGAGCTGTGACTATGAGACAGGGCAGGTACAGGGTCTGTACCTGGTACAGGGGAGAGAATGTCTGTGGTGGAGCAGCTCTGTGCACAAACACCTTCACTTCTCATTATGAAGTGCAGCAGAGCAGATAAAACCATTAGATATTTAAAAACCCATGAAGGCTGGGATGCAATGACTGGGGCAGTTGCAATGCTGCTTTCAATTGGATCAATACTTTCCAGTTCCCTTTCCTGTAGATTTTTACAGCTGCTATTGCACTCGAGCCCCATGCTCTGAGCAGCTGCTGGGCTGGCAGCCTCAGGGGAGATTTCTGCTGGGATGTGACCTGTTGTATTTCAGGAAGTGCTCCAGCTCCTGGAGATCCACTTGGCACCATCTCTTTTATTCAAGAGAGCTTAATTGTCATCCAGGACATCTGGGACGATCTCTCAGGGGCTTGTGTTGACAGAACATTAACTAACACAGGAAAGCTCTGGGATCCCGTGACATGATCCATCACTGAGTAAAGACAAGTTGCCTGCATCACACAGGATGAATTCATCGAGGAGCCAAATCATTAGCATAGAAAGGTCATCTACTTGTCTGTCATTATCGTGCCAGGCAGATAGTCTATAATGTGTGCAGGAGGTCCCTGTGGAGCAGCAAGCAGGCCCTCACTACACTATTTCATTGCTCTTTTTAAAGCTGGTGAAGAGCTTTCTCATTGAAACCTGCAGCTGTAAACACCTGAAAGGAAATGTATAAATCTTGGCTACTTCTGTCTTGCGTTCAGGAGCATGAACACCCTGGGATAAAGCAAGTTTTTTGCACGTGGGTTTCTGATCTCCACTGCAAGCAGTCGGGCCTGAGGATTTGAAATGCTCTCCCTATTGCTTATCCCAAAATAAGATTTCAGTTTTAAACAGTCTGCACCTGAAACAAAAACTCTATGACAATTTTCTCCCTGTTCATACCAAGAGCTGTGCCATGTACTTTAACCATGTGGCTGGAGGTGTCCACCAACAAATGCCAGTGCTGATTCCCCCGGCCATGACTCCCACAGGTGCAGGTGAATCTTGCCAAGCAAACACGAGCTGGACAATTCTTTCCACCTCATCAGCCAACCTGCTGAATCTGCAAACATCAAGAAAACGCCCCAAAGGCAACATAGTTTTGGAACTGGCCAAAAAAATCAATCATTTTGCTCCATCAGTGGTGAGTGCGTTGTTTATGTCATTCCATTGTGAACTTGGATGGAATCCCACTTGGCACCTGAGAAACACATAGGCACCTTGGAGTATTATTTGACTGGGACTCAGATTTGCAGGTTCTCTGCTCTTTTCCATGCTGGCTGGTTCCACAGTTTCCAGTGCTGCTCCAAACAGGAGCCTCTCTCTGCCATGTCCTCCACCCTGCAGGTCTCCCCAGAGTGGCACCTGGTTTCTGGGCACCTCCAGCTCTCCCATGCTGGGTCTGCAACTGCAGCTGAGAGCAGAGAAAGGTACGTGGACAAGTCAGGCTGCAGCATGTCCTTGGAATCCTGTCTTGGGCAGCCTGTGCTGCCTCTTCACAGCAGGTCTCTGTGCTGGGGCTGCTTGGGCCTTCATGCATGGCTGGCCTGAATGATAGAGTGATCACACAATAATAAAGCCACACGTTTCAGCTGGTCTGAGAGTCAGGTTGAAAACTTGACCCTCAACATCAATGACACATGTCTACAGTGCTAGTATTTCACAGGCTTTATGGGAAGACCTTGGAGCCTTTATAGTGCATCTTCTCACAGGCAAACTGTCCTGCCTGCCTTTGTGATAACCTTGCCAGCAAACAGATCTATAGCACCTCATATTATTTCATTTCAGAGGTTCCCATTCAGAAAAGAGCCACTGAAAATCCATAACAATTGAAATATAGGAGAATTTGAGCCAAGGTCACACCAGCTTGAGAGATGACCTGCCACATTCAGCATTAACCTCACCCAGTGCACGGGCTGCTCAGTTTACAAGGGATGCTCTGAACCACTGAGATTGGGTGTGAAAAAAGAAAAAGACAAATGTTTGCAGGAAGGGGTGGCCTGGTGGCTATGAAGGGCAGGAGGAAGCTGGGTGATCATTTCACCCATCCTCACGCATAAAAAAAAAGGCCAGCACACATCACTGTGAGCTCAGACACACTGCCCTGAGCTCTGAGGCTGCCCCTGAGAAGAGTCAGGACAAAATGCAGGAAAGAAAAATAAAATCCTGTTGACCTCAATAGGGCCAAATATCCAGGGGGCCTGGGGGCACAACAACAAAATCTATGTTCTTCTGTGTTAGAAGCACGACTGCCCTGCGAGCAGGGGCTGGTGGGCTGGGTGAGCTCCATTAATATGTTATTGGCTTTTTATGCCCAGAAAAGGTGACCTATTGCTTTGCCTGTTAATGGATCTTCTAGCCAGGAAGGTTTCTGTAAGCCAGCTAAAAAGTTTGCCAGTTTCTCTGCTCAGAGCTGCACCAGTTGACCTCTGAGAGTTATTTTTCAAAGGATTTTGCAAACCCAGAGCCGAGCAGCTGCATGAGGCACTTCTACCACTTCTGTCCTAATTGCCATCGACTCCAAATAGGCTTAACCAGCTGAAATGGGTCCTCTGACACTGGGGGAGGCTGTGGGCAAGGCTGTGTCCAATGAAACTGGTCCCAGTTTTGCTGTGCTCAAGTTCCTGGTTAAATGACAGAGGATTTTCGTAAACTGCAGAAAGGCAGCAGGGAGGGAGGTGGGAGGGACTGAGGAATCAGCTGGAGATACCCACATTGAAAGGAAATGATGGTGATTTGGTTGCTTGGTGTAGTAGCTGTCTTCAAGAGGCAGAGTTCCTGCTGCTTGGAAGTCTTCTAAAAATGCAAGCTCATCACAATGGCCATTTTCTGCAGGAATGTGTCCACTTCGACAGGGCTTGAATCTGAAAACACCCTGAAAACAAAAAGGCAGCAAACCCAGCTTGACATCCCTGGACCAGAGAGCACTCACTGGCAGCTCCCAAATTATTATTTGGCTTCAAAACCTGAGCATGCTTCTTTTATCACTGAAGCAACACGCAGCTGATCAGTCCCCCTGAACCAGCAGCTCTGAAGGACCCACTCCTCAAATTCACCCTGGCAGCAAAACTTCTACCTAGAGCCTAAGTCTGTGGTCACATTTCAAAAGTTTGGATGCAGTTTCTAATTCTGCTGTTGTCTGGTCAGCCCAACCCTCTGAACAAGGCACTGAGCATCCCCATGGATGCTGCTGGAGCTGGGCTTTGCTGAAGCCACAGTGGATCCAGCTGCTCACAGGGCACTGGCAGGTCCCCACAGCTGATGCTGATGGCCCCGTGTCACCAACAGCAGCAGCCAAGAAGTGCCTGAGTTATCTCTTGAGCAGGGCTGCCAAACACTGCCAAACACACCAGAACTCTGCCTTGCTTCCCCTCCCCCCCCATTTCTTCTATATTAGCAAAAGGGGAGGGGAAAGAAGCCTAACTAATGGATTTTTTTTCTGCTTCATTTTTTTTTCTCTGCCCTCTGTAATCTGATTTTTTACACCTCATTTATGTGGTTTTATTCAGCTCATCTTTGTGTTTTCTTGTTGTTTTTTTCACACCTTTGGATCAGCTCTCTCTCCCCCCATGTCTGGCACCTGTGATTACATCCTTCAGCTTCACAATGCAGATTTGCAGAGCAGCATTTAATAACAGGGAAGATTTGACTGACTGGAGCTTTGATAATGGTGGTGGGAAAGGCACAATCCCTGCCTTTTCAGCAGTATATTTTGCACAGAAGGCACTTGACAGTGTCACAATCTGATTAAAAAAAACACCCAGACTCCCCCCATAATTATACCTTCTCTCCTTTACCTCGCCACCTTCTTTTCAAAACTAAGCTGTTGTGGGTGATACCAGCCTCTGGGGAGGTGGGGGTGGTGGGGCAGAAGCCTGGGGAGAGACAGAGAGGAGAGAAAGAAGTTCAAGTCATCCTTATTTTGCCCTGGCCTCTCTGCCTGCCTGTGCTCCTGACAGCTTGTGCTCAGCCATGGGCAGGCCAGCTCCTCCTGTGCTCTGGTGAGGCTTTAGCAGGGAAAAACAGCATCCAACTGGTGGCATTGCAGTGAAAAAGGAAAGCCTTCAAGGGTTTCCAGGAAATTAGAACCCCAGGTGAACTGAGTTCATGGTGTTTAATCATATGCTGCACTCAGTCCTGGCTGGGAGGAGAAGGAGGGAATGTGGATGTCCTGCTCTTGCTAAAAATAAGGTGCACATGTGCCCTCCTTCCTTGAGGCTTCTTGGGATGAAGGACCCCACAGCAGCTCTGAAGATGCACCCTGGCCCTTTCCAAAATGCCCATGGCCATGGGGGTGAGGGCCATGGCCCTAAAGCAGCACATGGTGCTTCCCAGCTTGGGCTGGACTTCAGGTTAGTCCGTAACTCCACGTGGGTTTAAACTCTCCAGAACAGTTTCTAAATATGGGATGGACTGCCCAAAGCTCTCCAGACACATTGGTGATCACCTCTGGGACCAGAATTTGAAGCACATTAGATATCCCCAACACCACCATGACTTTGGGGCATCCAACTGCTTTTGGAAACATTTGTGGGTATCAGAGGGGGACAAGAGTGTGACTCTGACCTTCATTCCTCAGGTACTCACCTGAACAGTGCAACAAGAGGAGAACCCACTGCCTTGGTCTTCTGATTTAAGCCATCTAGAGACTTGGGGGGGGTTGGTGTGGCTGATGAGGGCTTGAGATGTTCTCAGCCAACTCAGCCTTTCGCTGCTCAGTCCCCAGGCTCTGGCTTGCTGGATTTCCAGGAAGCTGGGACATCACATCCACCACCCGGGCAAAGGACCAGCACCGTGAGATGGTTTTCAAGAAGCCTCCTGAAAAAGAGATTCAATTACCAGCTGGCCTGGTCCATGCAGACAGGCTGGGGGAGCATGGAATGGAGCAAACATCCAGGCAGGTTTAATGGTGGGGTGACTGGCCTCAACTGCTGGCTAGATACAGTAAGGTGGGAAAAACCCCAGTGCTGGGAAGGGCTTGGGGCTGCCTTCTGGCAGGAGGACCTGCCCTTGGGGGGGACTGACGTGGTGCTAACAAGCTTGGCCAGAGGGAGGGTGGTGGCTGTCCCTGAGGGAGCTGAGGCAGGCACAGGGACAGCAAGGGGGGCAGGCAGAGGGTGGGGGCAGAGCAGGCACGGGTGAAACACTGACCCAGCACCAGGACAGGGAGATTCCCTGGCCCCACCACGCTCAGGTCAGGGCCACAGCAAACACTAACCTTCCAAGGGCCAGTTCTAAAATCCTCCTGGATTTGAGAAGGCAGGTGTCACTCCAAAGGCCAATGCTCTTCTGTAACAAGGATTTCCAGCCCCACAGTGCAGCATGACCAAGGATGGCCCAGGTGGGTTTCAGCACCACGTCCATTCCCACGCGAGGCTGGGCTTGTGTCTGCTGGGAGTGCTTGGATCCAACATCCCTTGGTTTGCAGCCCTGTGGCAAATAGCAGCACCTGGCTGGGCTGGGGGAACCACTCAGTCAAAACAATCCCCTTATTTTTTCCTGCTGCTGCATTCCTTGAGGCTGAATTAGGCATTTTTCTTTCTATTCAAGCTCGTTTTTGGAATAATGTGTCAAAAAAGAGACCCCCAGCTATCCTGGAGAACAGAATCCATCTGGCATGCACATACACTTTTCAAAAGTGATTCTACAAAATACAATAAATCAGATTTTAGTATTTCTTATGCATGGCTTGGGCCACGAAAACTGTCTTGGGTAATGGTCCCCTTTGCAAAAAAAAATATCCAAGGTGGGTAATGCTGAAAGCCACAAATTTATGCCAACATCAACACGAGCTTTGCTCTTAAACCCTTTGATCAGTTCAAGTGTCTTCTAGGCACAATGTTTTCAGTTGTTCTTTTATATTTACCTACATTTAACCTAAGAGCAGAGTTGTTCTCACTGCTGTTCCCTTCCATTCCCCAAACTGAAAACAAAACACTTAATTGCTCATTGAGTGACACGTTTTTGGTAACTCTAACTCCTTTTTTTTTTTTCATTTATCCAGGGGAGGGGGAAAAAAAGGTTAATCCATTTCATTCTGTTTAGCCAGTAAATTCAAAAAAAATCTGTATTTAACATAGTCTTAACAGAAGCTCTTATTTTAAATAACAGAGTGAAAAAGAAACTACCTGCCCTTAAACTGTGGATGCTCCAGGCAGCAGAATATCAGAGTAAGGGAAGAAAAATGAAATTCTCTGACTTTTCCTCTCTGCCTGGGGACCAGCCTGCCTTCTGGTGTGGTTGCTTTGGGCAGAGCCCTAAATCAGCATCCCAGCCCTGAAAAAAAGGCCAATGGTGTTGAGAAACCAGCCAGCTGCTCGTCGTGCAAAGCCAAGAATACGAAACAACGCCAGGATCATCACGGTCTGCGTTACACCTCTGTGCTATTCATTTGGAGGGAATCATCTTTTTACACTTTATTACCCAACTCCCTGCCTTTCTCCATTAAAATCAATGGCAGACAGAGGAGGCAGCCTGTGTTGTTATGGTCTTCCAGGCAGCTCAGACACTTCTGGGAATCAGGAACAGAAGAATAATGCGTTTCAATAAGCAGCTTATCGACCAGGCAGGAGTTAAGTGAACCTGTGGTGTACTTCTCTAGTTTCTCTCCTCTCACATGATTATTGCACTTCACTCGTGCTTTGCTGTTGTTTCTTTGACAATCGATACCTCAGCCCAGCTGATCTGGAGCACCAGGGGTGCACTGGGGCAGCAGAGAGAGGTTTTGGTCCCCTTGAACCCACCAGCTCCCACCTCTCTAAAACCTTGGAGCTCCAGATGCTGCCCAGGTAACCAGCAGTGTCAGGCTTGCTCACCAGATCTCCAGCTTTCTGCCCAAATCTGGGCTCACCACCCTGTGCTTCCAAGAGGCCCAGAGAAGCAGGAGAGGCTGCATGAGCTTCAGGGCAGAGATTTCCCTTGAGAACCACGGTCCACCTTTCCTCCCAGCCTCTGGAAAATGACAATCGAGGCGCTGCAGAGAAATCCAGGGAGAACAGAAGCCACGTGTAACAGCAGAGGCAGACACTGGGTTCTTTCCAGGGTTGAAATGGAGCAGTCCAGCAAGAGGCAGGCTGGCCAGCCCCTCAAAGCCACAACTAGGATGTGCCAGATCTTGTGTTTTCTGTTTGGGGATGAACTGAGCATCTTTCAGCTCCGGGCTGGCCAAGGTACCTAGTGCCGGTTACAAACAGGGCCTGATGGACCCTCACAGGTGATGGACCCAAGAGCAGATCTTTGTTCCAGCAGACACAGCTCTGACCTCCATGCAGAGATCCCAGAGATCCCCACAGTCATCCTGAAGCAGAGGAATGAAATGGTGGTGCCATCCATGCTCCATGGTTACAGGAGAGACCTTCAGCCTTTGGTGATGAGACCAAAAGGCTGCAGGACCTGGGAGCTGCCATCGGTTCAACACCTCCAGCACGTAATGGTGTCTTCCAAGGATGGTTTTTTCCTCAATGCAATTATCTGAGGCATTTTACAACCATTATGAACAATAACTGGCATTCTCAAAGACAAGCACCCCCAGCTTGCAACCTGTACCCTGCAGCTCCTCCCTGGTGTGCAAAATAGCATGAAAAACATTATTTAAGCTCAACCCAGCGACCATTTTCATTGACCAAGACAGGTAGAGGTGAAACCATGTTGTGGGTTTCTCCTGAGCACAAAAGCTGCTCCTGTGCATGCAATGTGCACAACATCTGCTGTACAGGGCACCTGCTGTGGTGCAGGAACGGGATGCATGGGAAGATTTTAATTACTCACCATGGCAACCTCCATTAATAGCTGCAAAACCCCGTCATAATGGATTGGTCCTTCTCCCACACCCACAGAATTGCCTTCAGGAAGGACATCTGTGCTGTGGATATGCTCTTGGGCACCTGAGCACAAGCACCAGGCTCAATGCAAAGCAAGCCTGTCCCAGCTGTGACAGCTCTTTGGTCCAATTCAGAGGGATCCCACCATGTCCATCCCCAAACCTGCAGCACTTCCCATACTCTTGCACCTCCAGGAGTTGAAGGAAGCTCATCTTATTGTACTAGGAACCACCCTGTAGTTGGTTTATCCTGAACTCACGGATCTTACCCCATTGATGTAAAGTTTGGATTAATTTGAAGCTAAACCTCCCCCATCCACGGCAGGGAGATGGCCCTCCAGGAATCCCTGGAGATGAAATACTGTGTCCCTCCTGGGAGCCACATGTCTGCATCTCCCCCTCCTGCTGCACCTGGCAGCTCTGCACAAGGACACCCCAGAGCCCCCGTGTGCTGTGCTGGCACAGAAGATACCAGCTGCCCCACCTCCCTGCAAGGGGTGACAGACCTGGAGAAGCCCCGAGACAAAATGGAAAACCCCAAAGGAAAACAGAACTTAAGCTGCCAAACTGTCCAACTGACCCTGCAGAGATGGATGAGGAAAGTTCAGCCCAATTCAGCATAAAGCTGCTAAAAGCTACAAACAAAACATCCACAGGTGAGAAGGTGACAGGAACACCTGGCACAATCAGAGACTTGGTGGTTTTATTTCTCCCTTACCTGTGTCCCAGTCCAGAAAGGAGACATGAACTTTGCTTGCTACCAGAACCACCACAGCTGCTTTCAGCTCTCAGGTTGCACTTCTGCAGCACAAAACACACCAAAGTTTCCCCCAGATCTCACAAGGCTCCTCAGGAGCAGGGTGCAGGGCCACGGGGCCATGTGGCACCTTCTGCCAGCTCACCATGACACAACCATGACTGTTAACTGGCCAAGGTCAACAGCAGCTCAGGTTTCCCACATCTCTAGTATTTCATACCTGTGGTCTCAAGCCCTCCCTGGTTTCTCTTCCATGAAGTTACAGAGGCCTGCTGGAACTGACAGGAGCTACAGCAGCAGCATTGCAGGATGACCCAGGGTCCTTCATAACCATATTTGAGATGGACTTTCTCAGCTTTTTCCTTGGAGTGCTGTCTGCACTTCATCTCCCATCCAGACCTATAATCCACCTGGGAGAATCCTGTGAGAAGACAATGACTGCAACACGTACAAGAGACAAGGTGGCCTGGAGAGCTCAGCCTCTCCTGTGGATCCCAGCAGGGAGGTGAAGAACATCCCACACGTTTTGTTACTCACTCCTGTCTGCCCAAGGCCTGACTCACTGCTTCCCCAGCACCTCCCCCATCCCCTCACACTGCAGAGGGTGACATTAATCACAGCCCAGACAGATGCCTGATAAATGGACAACCTTGGGAGAATGATGTGGCACTTCCAAAGCCATGTCCCTTGTCTCACCTTGCAGGCTCACAGCACGGGTGCCCTGGGATGGACTGCAGAGGAGAGCAGCATCCACTGCAGTCTTTTCCCCTGGCAAGCTGAGGAGTTTCTCATGCTCACCTCAGAATCAGCATTTGTTGTTGTGTTTTTTTTGTGTGTTTTGTTGGTTTTTTTTAAGTGACAAATCCACTCACTGGCAGAAGAGCCCTTGGCCAGGTAAGGAGCTGGCTCTTCCTGCTGCCACATAAACACTTGGTGCAAGTCTGGTGCCTTTTGATCAATCCTGCACAGCACAGTCCTGTGAGATGGGCTAATATTTTATGGCAGAGAAAAGACAAACATAAAGAGTCGAGTAAACTATTTAGCAACATGCATTTAGAGCCATGGTGAGGCTCTAGTGAGCCAGGACTGGGAATACTGGGAGAAAGTAAAATTCCTCTAGCCCAGATTGATAAAAAGTTGATCTAATTCTCCCCTGGCTCTTCTTACCCAGAGCTCATTTAATGGGAGCCCCACCACTTGAAACCTGGATGTGAGAACAACCCTGAACCCAGTGATGTCCAGGTGATGATGGCCTGCTCATGGCTTGGGACTTGATCTTGAAGGTCCCTTCCAACCCAAACCACTCCATGGTTCTCTGTGGCAGTGATCTCCTCTTCCCAAACAAAAACCCCTCCCTCAGCAGCACGAGTGGGAGCCGAGTGCTTGGGAAAATCTTGCCTCCATTTGGGTATTATCCACAAGAAAGAAGAGGTAGGCAGGAGTGATGCCAACACAGAGAAACATTCCTGTCAGGAGAAAAAGGCTTTGCCCAGCAGGCAACTTTCAAAGCTTTCCCCTTCCCCATGTAACACTTGTTTCCCACGATGCTTCCAGAGGGAAGGCTCTGGTCTCCAAGGGCTTCTTCTCCTGGACACTTGCCTGGCCCAGCCCTGCCTCAGCCACACTGAACTTCCTGGGAAACCTGGGTGCCCTGAAGCTGGAGGTGGCCAAACTCCACAAAAACCAGCCCTGAACTGCTGCCAGGCCATGCAGAAGACAGGTATTAGACTCAGCTGATTCTTTGACAAGGAGAGGAAAAAAAGGGGGCAAAAAAAGAACAATGTTACATTGTTTGTAGATCACCATCTTTTTTTCTTTTAATTCAAAGTTTAAATGGAGCCCTGAAACTTGATAATGGAGACTTTAGCAGAGGGCAACCTCATGGAACCAAACCTTGAAACTCATGAAAGACCTAATTTATAGGAGAGGGCAATAAAACACCAGGGGAAAAGCCCAGCAGTATCTGGTAGGAGCAGGCTGTCATCGTGCCTGTGGCCCTGTTTTATACTGGGGTGTTTCTCCTGAGTTACATCTGGAGTTACTAGAGTAATTGGAACAAAACCCTGAGACTTCATTTATGGGAAGGGGATTGTGCTTGGACACTGCTGACCACCAAGCCCAGAAGATAAAGTGGTTTTGTTCTGGGCCAAGGACTTTTATACCCTCTTCCCCAGGCATCTGAGCAGGAGCCCAGCAGGCAATGAGCCCAGGATTACCCAGGTAGGGCTGGAGCACCATAGATATTTAAAAGGAGAGGGGAAAAAAAACCCTCCAGCAGCCAAGTTTTGCTGATTTTAGGCTGAATCACACAAAACTGGGGGAATGATGAGCTTCATCACACTGCAAATCAGAAGACCCAGGTTAGAAACCTTCGGAAAATGGAGTTTCTGAGGGAAAAGGCAACTTGTCATTAACTCCAGCTGGGCCATGCTCTGCCTCTGAAAGCAACTTCTTCACAACTCAGCTGATTGCTTTAGGGGTGGGCAGGGGTGCACGTGTGTGTTTTAGCACAAACAAGATGCAATCTTCATTATTTTGGTTTGACTCCACAAGATGACTGTTAGAACTGTGCACGTACCTGGCAATTGAAAGAAATACCCCCGAGAAGGTTTACAAGTATTTTGCCAGACCTGTAACCCAGGCCTGAGAAAGAACCAGCTCCCATTTCTGATGTCAGAGCTGCCTCTGGTCTGCAAAATTAAGCTCAGTTCAATGCCAAGGTGGTGATGAGCCAAGCTCTCCTGCCATTTCAGGGGACAGTCCCACACAGAGATGTCATTTAAAGCCAAAGAAACTAAGAAACCCCAAGCAGCAACAAGGCACTTGCTCCATTTCAAGAGATAAACAATATTTCTCCTTCTCTTTCTACTTTTTACATCTTTTTGCAGAAGGAGCAAAAGTAAATGCAGAAATAGGGTAAGATCAGGGCTCTCTTTAAGGCAACTGCCTGGTTCAGTGGAGGTTGATTTAATGATAAGGCACTGGTTGAAGTTAATTGTAATTGCAGGGAACAACAAGAAAGCTGGAAATTCACTGTCAGTTGAGCAAGGAGCTGAAAAAGACACAAGGTCAAAATGCGATTCACCCCCAGGGAATACATCTCGTGATATGACTCCTGGGCAGTCTGCAGAGTTAGAGTTAAAATTGGTCAGCACCATCTTCAAGGCAGGCAGAGCAGAGCTTGGGGAATCTGGTCACTCTTAAGCCTCAAAATGCAGAGAGAGGACAAGTCCTGCTGAACCTGTGAGGGTGCTGAACCAGCTCAGCACAGGCTGGTCCTGGATCCCTTCCCTTCCTTGTGGCTCTGCTGTGATGCTGCTGGGCATCTGTGAGTACTCAGGACCCTACAGAAGAGGAAAGGAAGGGGGCTTGGTTATTTTGGTGTGTGTTTTTAATTTTAAAAGCCCTATGAACATCCTATGGAAAGATATGCTCTCCTAAATCTCAAAGTTGTGCCACTTTGCAGAGATCATGGGAATTAAGGAGTTTCATGGGTACAGGCAGAAAAGGTTTCTACCTTTATAAATACTCCATGTTAGGAGTGAGAGCTGAAGACCCCAAGGAAGATACTCTAAGATGAAATTTAATGGAACAAACTTTTTACTGAGACACAGAAGACGGAAAAAGCCCAAGTGCCCTTGCAAGTGTCCAGGGGTGAGAACCAGAAGCCAGCACAAAAAGGGGGGCTCTTCACCCGTTTCTCAGGAGCCAGCACAGCCCCAGGGTCCTGCATTCAGGAGTAATCCAGTGTTGTGGCCCTGCTGCCCCCAGGTAGGGGTTGGATCCTTGCTGGGCAGGGCTGCATGGAGCCCGACTGCCCCACATCCCGCAGCTCTGGGCAGGGCAGCCCCCAGGGATGTCCAGCCCTGGCCTGAGGGTCACAGGCTCCTTGCTTGGAAAAAAATTAAGACCTCCCTAAAGGGAAGGGAGAAATGAAAATCTGGCAGGCTTGGCATGCCTGCCACGCACTCCAACGTTAGCACTTAAGGCACGAAGCTCCCAGGCACCTGAGCAACATCCCCACCAGTAACTGCAGCCAGGGCTGGGGCCTTGCAGGGGCTGCTCAGTTCTGCAGCCCCTGGGCCCCTGACACAGCAGGGCCTGGCCAGGCTCTCCCTGGGCTCCCAGGCTGCAGGGAACACCCACCAGGAAACCCCCCTAAAGATGGGAGGGCTCCCAGGCACCAACAGGCTGGGGGCTCAGGCTGTCGAAGCCATTCACAAACCAACACCCTGTCAATCAACAGTTCTAGTTTCTTCTCAACTATTCCTAACAGCAGCACATTTTAACAGCCCCCCCCCCCACCCCCTTTTTTTGGTCTCCTCATACCCCTGTGCATCCCCTCAACAAGCCTGTCTGAAACCAAGAGATCTGGCAGCTCCAGCCACCATGGGATGCTCTGAATTATACTATTCCAAGCAATAAATCACAGTGTTTTCTCCACTGGGAGGTGGAAGGTGTGGGGAGGGGAAAAGGAGGAGGGCAGGAAAAAAAAAACAACAAACCAAAGAGTGGAAAAAACCAAAAGCTTATCTAAATCTATTTACATGGGATGATTATTCAATTAATTTTTTCATTACACTTGCCAAAATGAATTGCCTGTGTCTTTAGTGCTGTGTGTGAGATTTCATTCATAATTAATAGCAGCAGCTCTTTCTCCTCTTGTTTAACAAGAGGGAACTTTTGTCTCTGGAGGTCACACCCCAACAGGCACCACAGGGATCCAGCCCTGCTCAAGGGAAGGTGTGGGGACTTCGTGGCCACCAAGGTGTGTGTGGGGACAAACCCTCACACCCTGAGCTACTGTCAGGGGGTTTCACTGGTTTCACCCTCAGTGCAGTGATGTTTGCCACTGCAAATGCCATGTGAGGGGATCAGGGCTGGGCTGCAGGAACAAGTCCTTGTCCCCACCAGCCCCATTTCCCCATCTGGTGTTTGCTCACTCCTCATGCCCAGCTTTGAGAGCCCCACCCTGCCCCTCCCCTCCTGGCTTCATTCCTACATTTCTCCCACCAGCCCTTCTCCCCCCTTGCTCCATTCTCCCCAAGCCACTCAGTCCCACGGTGCTGCTTGGTCCTGGTGCCACCAGCTCCAGCCCCTTGGCTCCCTTCACCTAGGGGCTCGGGGTCCTGTCCCATTTGCAGCAAGTGGGATGAAGACCCTGCTTGTATTGGATCTGGCTTGAAGGAAGAAGCCATTGCAAGCGAAATTGTGGCTCTCATGCCACAACTACCTTAGGTTTTAGCAGGACACACAAGAGGAGAGTGGTTTGCTGGGGTGGAGGCACCTTCCCAACCTCCACCAACAGCTCCATGAGCTTTCCAGACTACAACTTGCTGTTACAGCAGCAAGGAACTGAGAGCTGTCAGCAAACAGAACCAGGATTCCTGCTGAACCCAGTGTAAACCCTCCCTGGCCCTACCATGGGCTGGATGTGCAGCAGAAGGACCATCCTCAGCTGGAAGAGTGGAGGAGCTCAGAGATGCTCACACAACAACTGGCTCCAGGACAGCACCACACCACTGTGTAAGGTTTCTGTGACCATGAAGTTGCACCTCGTTTGTGGGACAACCAGGTTAGCTGAGCCCACAGAGTGATGAAAGCAGAGCAAGCAGTGCCAACAGCAACTATAAATCACTCCATCTCCACCCCAAACACACCATTTGTACCTGACCCCTGGCTGTAAATATTTAAGTCAAACTTGAGTTATGTCTTACATCTGTCCTTACCAGCCTGCAATCACTGCTCTGCTCACATCCCACCCCACTGCCTGCTCTGGGTGTGAATGTGTTTTCTCACCTCAGTTTGGAAGACCATCATCTGAACTGTTCTGCTTGTCCATCCTCTCCAAAGAGGCCTCCACCAGTGGGGCCTTTCATGAAGCAGGTAAAAAAGAAAAAAAGAAAAGGCCTCTTGTGACTTAACAACAGCTCAACCAAATCAACTGCAGTGTACATGACAGACTGCAATCAAGGGAGGTGGTTCTCCCCTCTCTACTTGGCTCTTGTGAGACCCCACCTGGACCACTGTGTCCACCTCTGGAGCCCCCAGCACAAAAAGGACATGGAGCCCCTGGAGAAAGTCTAGAGAAGGGCCACAAAGATGATCCGAGGGCTGGAGCAGCTCTGCTCTGGAGACAGGCTGGGAGAGTTGGGCTGTTCAGCCTGGAGAAGAGAAGGCTCCAGGGAGACCTTAGAGCACCTTCCAGTGCCTGAAGGGGCTCCAGGAAAGCTGGGGAGGGGCTTGGGACAAGGGCAGGGAGGGAGAGGACAAGGAGAAAGGGATTAAAACTGGAAGGGGGGAGATTTAGGTGAGATGTGAGGAGGAAATTCTTCCCTGTGAGGGTGGGGAGACCCTGGCCCAGGTTGCCCAGGGAAGCTGTGGCTGCCCCATCCCTGGCAGTGTTGAAGGGCAGGTTGGATGGGGCTTGGAGCAACCTGGGCTGCTGGGAGGTGTCCCTGCCCACGCAGGGGGGTTGGATCTAGATGATCTTGAAGGTCCCTTCCAACCCAAACCATTCTATGGTTCTGTGATCTTATCTAAGGATCATAACCTGGCTGGCTGTGCCTGCCTGTGTGTTCAACTGCTTCTTCTCAGCCTTCAGTGCCCCACCAGCTCTTGTTTTATAATGGTCTGGTTTCTTCTAAAAGGTGAGTCCTGCTCTGTTTGACGCAGGGGAAAGGTGGAAGGGCAAAGTTTACCCACAAAAAGTTGGCTGGGGTGGATTATAGCAAGAGACTGGCAATTTTCTGACTTCCTAGTATTTTTTAGCAGAAAGGAAAACAAAGAGGAGATTGTTTTTGAGAACCTCTTGGGAAAAAAAATAATAATTCATGCTTTCCAAGAAGCCACAGGGCTGGTGAAAACCACAAGAACCTGGCAAGTCTGACTATCTTTTTCACAGAAGGGAGGCAAAGAAAGAACAGAAGGGGAGCACCCACCAACCCAAGGTTTCCCAGAGTCCCCTCCCTTCCTCTTCCTTCTGTGCCCCATAATGAAATTCCTCTGGGATGGTCACAAAAGGTCCCATTCAGAGACACTGAGGCACCCCGTGGTTGGAGGTACTGCTCTGCTGTCTGCTGCCAGTCAAGCACAAGCAGATGCTGAGGCTCAGTAGGAAACAGAAGAAACCCCATGCACTGCTCTTCCCATCCTGCTAAGACCTTCCTGAGTGCTTGTGATCTCCAGAGCCTTGGGAGGAGGGGAGCAATGAAAGAATGAGCTTTCCCCCCCTGAGCCTGGAAGCTCAACAGCCAGAAGCTTGTCAGGAGGGCTGGGTGCTGGAGCACCTCACAAGGCCAGGCCATCACCCATCACAGCTGGGCCACCAAGGCACAGAGCATGGAGGGTCACCATGGCAGAGACCTCAGCCTGGGGAACTCTAGCTCTCTGCTTCCAGTGGTGGGGCAAGATTGGCTCTCATGGATGACAACTTGGAGCATCAAGCATAGCAGACACCTCCAAACCACCCTCCAGACATGCCTCTCCCTCCCCATCAGAGCTACCTGCCCCACCCTGCTACCACAAGCCCTCGTGAACTTATCACCATGAGCTGCTGCAGGCAGGGAGCCTGCAGAGCAGCCAGGACTTAAAAGACTCTCCTCCACACCAAGGAGCACCCACATGTCCCCACCAGTGCTGTGGAGCTCATGGAGACCAGCACCAGCTCTGACATGTCTCACCAGCTGCAGAGCACAGGCACCAATACACTGTGCCACGGAAACACAGAATTATTAAGGTTGGAAAAGACTTTAATGATCATCAAGTCCAACCATCAGCCCTACAACCCTGTGACCACTAAACCATCTCCTGAAGCACCACGTCTACCTGTTTTTTTTAACACCCCCAGGGACGGTGCCCCCACCACCTCCCTGGGCAGCCTGTTCCAAGACCTCACCACTCTTCCACTGAAGAAATTCTTCCTAATATCCAATCAGAACCTCCCCTGGTGCAGCTTGACCCCATTTCCTCTTGTCCTATCACTGGTCACTAGGGAGAAGAGGCCAACACCCACCTCACCCCAGCCTCCTCTCAGGGAGTTGCAGAGAGCAGTGAGGTCTCCCCTCAGCCTCCTCTTCTTCAGGCTGAACAGCCCCAGCTCCCTCAGCCTCTCCTCATAAGTCCTGTTCTCCAGACCCCTAAGTAGCCTAGCTGCCCTTCTCTGCCCCCTCTCCAGCATCTCCATGCCCTTCCTATACTGGGTTGCCCAACCTCCAAGCTGCAGCCTCATCAACGCTGAGGAGAGGAGCAGGATCACCTCCCTGGTCCTGCTGATCACACCATTCCTGATGCAGGCCAGGATGGTGCTGCCCTTCTTGGCCACCTGGACACACTGCTGGCTCATGTTCAGCCCCCTGTCAATCAGCACCCCCAGGTCCCTCTCTGCTGGGCAGCTCCAGCCACTCCTCCCCAGGCCAGCAGTGCTGCTGGGGGTTGTTGTGGCCCAAGTGCAGGACCCAATATTTGGCCTTATGGAAACTCCTGCCACTGGCCATGGCCCATGGATCCAGCCTGTCCAGGTCCCTCTGCAGAGCCTCCTGCCCTCAGGCAGATGGACACTCCCACCCAACTTAGTGTTGCCTGCAAAACTGCCCTGAGTGGCTGCAGCCTGGCACTGCTGGCACCACAGAAGGGGCACCAGCAGATGATCAGCTCAGAACAGGCACCAGCAGATGATCAGTTCAGCATCCCCACACAGTCCTGGTCCTTCCAGCACTCTCTGGAGCTGAATTCAGAAGATCTGGGTTGAGTTCCCAGCTCCACTACACATTTTTCTTGTCCCTGCAGGCAAGCAACTCACCCTGGCCAGGCTTCCCTTTGCCTTCCTAGCAGGAGTAAGGTTACAGCCTGTTTTCTCACCACTATTTTGACTTGTCTACTTACATTACAGCCTTTCAGGAGAAGAGCCTGTACGTGCATATCTCCCAAATCTAATATAAGTGATCTAAATCCTGGCAGGTTTCTCTGGGTATTTCTGTCAGGCAAGCCCTGAGCTCTGTGTCTATACAGACAGCTCGACCCGCGCTCAGGCGCCAGGCTGGGACTTATCTCAGCCCTGCCATTGCACCACGGCCTCCAGCTTGCTTTGCATTTGCATTTCAGAACCCGAGCCCCTGTCCTCTGTGATTACTGAGCCTGGAGACCTGATCCTGGCAGCCCAACTCACTCCCATGGGTGTAAGACACTGAAAAAGCAGCCTCAGCCAATTCATTTACAAGTCTGGTCAATCACTGATTTCGTTCACTCTAGTAAATGAGCCAAACCAGGTTGTATCTTTCCTAGGCTTTCCTGGTTTCCTTTCAATCTTTGGGTCATGCTTTCTTCACTTTCACTCTCAATTAAGAGAAGGATTTAAACACTTATTAAAGTTATCAGATCCCGTAACCTCCTCTCTGCCCCAGGGTGATCCGGGACCCACAATCCCAGCACCTGAGGTGCTTCCCTGTGGGAACAGGCTGCTCTGGTATTTCTTTTAGGCATTTTCCCCCCACGCCTCTCAGCAGAGGTGGCACTGACTGTCAGGACATGTCGTGACTCTGCTCAGGGCTCTGTGGTCTGCCCTTTCAGCTCCAGCCTGCAGCATCTTGCCCAGGGTAACCTCACAAGGCCCCTGGAGACACGAGCTGCTGCAACGTGTCTGCCAGAGACTGAGCACTTGCTCATGCAGGAGGGGCAGCCCTGGAGGGCATCACAACATGCAGCTGGGGAGCTGCAAAAAGTCACTCTCACCTCCATACCTGCTGCAAAGCTCTGGTTGTCCATCCCCTCTCTCCTTTGGGACAACACAGCCCATCCTCTGCTTTTTATCCAGGGAAAGGAAAGAGCAGCCCCTGCAGTAACCACATCCTGCACAGCTCCAGCACGGTGCCACGTTTGTTGGGAGGTAAAGAGGAAGCACTGGGGATTATGGACATGGCTTTGATTTTATTTTACAGGCTTTAATATTTGGAGCTGTATTGATTTGATTTATCTGAGCGTGCCAGCGTAGCGCCGGTAACCAAGCAACACCAACCCTCTGTGTTCTGGGAGGCTCCCGGGATTTTGCCTATGAACGATATTACTTTGTGTCTATGAAACTAAATGGACCACAGGCACCATTTGTGAGGGGAGGATGTTTGGGTTTTGTACTGTTTTCTTATTTCTTGTTGCTGGGGGATGAACATCCTCCCCGGCACGACGAGGTCCCCACAGCGCAGGCTGCAGAGCAGCAGCAGGGTTGGGGTGCACACCCTGCCAGGAGGTGCCAGCAAGAACAAGTCACCCCAAACTCATGCAGATGAACAAAAAAAAACACCAGGAAGCAAAGCAGCTGGTGGCGTGTTTCCATGCCCTTTTTTTTTTGCCTATGTGCAAAAAAACCAAACAAACCCTAAAGCAGGGTCAGCTGCTGTGGGATTCAGAGTGGCTCAGAGGAAAGTGCAGCAAGAAGAGAGCAGAGCAGAAGTTATCAGCTGGAAGGGACCTCCAACAATCCAACTGCCTGACCAGTTCAGGGCTGAACAAGTAAAAGCACATTAAGGGCATTGTGCCCTCAAAACCACTGACAGGCCTGGGGCATCGACCTCTCTAGGAAGCCTGTTCCAGTGCCTGACCACTCTCTCAGCACAGAAATGTTTCCTAAAGTCCACTCTGAGCCTCTCCTGGCAGCGCTCGGAACAATCCCCAGGTGTCCTGTCAGGCACAGGGCAGCCCTGCCTGTTTCTTCAAGATGCCAGTGTCTGTGTGGCCAAAGTCAGCAGGCAAAGGAGGCCCTGTCAGTGCACACCGGGTGGTTCAGTGCTTTGGTGTTAAGGATGTTTGTTTTGGAGCCTGCCCACCAGCCTGACCTGCTGCGGATCCCTGCTGCACCCCTGGATCCCTGCTGCACCCCTGGATCCCTGCTGCACCCCTGGGTCCCTGCTGCCCCACTGCGGATCCCTGCTGCACCCCTGGATCCCTGCTGCACCCCTGGATCCCTGCTGCCCCACTGCGGATCCCTGCTGCACCCCTGGATCCCTGCTGCACCCCTGGATCCCTGCTGCACCCCTGGATCCCTGCTGCCCCACTGCGGATCCCTGCTGCCCCACTGCGGATCCCTGCTGCACCAGGGAGGAAGGGAGGGAGGAAGGCAGGCAGGAAAGCAGGCAAGAAGGCAAGAAGGCAGGCAGGCAAGAAGGCAGGCAGGCAAGAAGGCAGGCAGGCAAGAAGGCAGGCAGGCAAGAAGGCAGGCAGGCAAGAAGGCAGGCAGGCAGGCAGGCAGGCAGGCAGGCAGGCAGGCAGGCAGGAAGGCAGGCAGGCAGGAAGGCAGGCAGGCAGGAAGGCAGGCAGGCAGGAAGGCAGGCAGGCAGGAAGGCAGGCAGGCAGGCAGGAAGGCAGGAAGGCAGGAAGGCAGGAAGGCAGGCAGGCAGGAAGGCAGGCAGGCAGGCAGGCAGGCAGGCAGGAAGGCAGGCAGGCAGGCAGGCAGGCAGGCAGGCAGGCAGGCAGGCAGGCAGGAAGGCAGGCAGGAAGGCAGGAAGGCAGGAAGGCAGGAAGGCAGGAAGGCAGGAAGGCAGGGGCTCCGCAGATGGCTGGTGCCCCCTCACCACCCACTCTGCAGAGAAAGCAGCTTTTCCTGGAAAGGGCTTTTTCTGGGCAGAGGAAGAGTGTGGACTGGCAGGGAAGCCCTTTGCCCCTCAGTGTGTGTCAGCAGCAGTTAAAGCCCTGTGTGCTGCCCTCAGCAAGCCCAGCACCGCCAGGCAAGGGCATCCCTGGAGGCAGAGAGGACCAAGGGACTGGAGAGGCGTGCTGGGACCCCCACCAGCTCCTGAGGGACCCTCATCTGCCCCGTACATGGTCAGCCCTGCTCATCCTATGCAGGAACAGGAAACTTGGAGCTGCTGGAGTATCTTGTCCTCCCTGCCCAGCAGGCGAGGAATTCCCCACAGACCTGAGCAAAGCTGGAAGTGGTGCACTGCTAAAACCCCTGCTGAGAACCCCTTCCGAGCCCACACTGGGTGCTCTGGGTGTCCTGACTTTGCCTCAGGCCTGCCAGAGAAGCTAGCTCTGAACATCATCACAGGCCTCAGCTAAACCCACCTTTATCACAAGGTGACAGCTCTCTTGCAAAGTGTGGTGGGAACCTCTCTGACCCTGTGCTCCACCATAAGCATTTATCATTATTATTACCATCATGATCATCCTCCAGACCCTCCCATGGGGAGGAGGGGGCTGAGTGAGCAGCACTTTTTATCCCTTGGTGGATAAAAAGGTTATTGCTTCTTATCTTGTTGGGGCCTGGCATGGATCTGCAGGAGCTGGACACTGGACTCAGACAAGTCACAGGGCTGAGTGTTCCCTCCGTGGCCTCGTGTATGATGCTCTGCACTGCCAAATATTTCCAATTAAGAAGCACAATTATATGCCTGTCTAATGGACAAATAGTGCTAACAAAAGTGCTGTGGAGTGATCCTGTGGTTCTGACATGTACAAATTGGTCGTTATTTTAACTTAGCTGAAACAAGAGCCCTGCAGAATAGGGGGCTGGGTGGTTGTTTTTTCCCCCCTGAAATGTGAAACCAGGCAAAATGCACATCAGCTTTGCCAAAGAGCCTCCCTGAGGTCTGCAGATTCCTCAGCAAATCTGGACTGAGTTAGAGAAAGTCAAAGTGATGGGGGAAACACTCGGCCTCAGAGGGGGACCCAGAGCAGGAGCTGACTCCAGCTTTGAATCCAAACCCTTGTCGTGGCCTCCTCAGCTCAGCTCTTCCCTGAGAAGCTGAAAACTTCCTTGCTCTTCACCAGGCAAGAACCAGGGTACTGCAGACCCCTTTCAGTAGCATTAACACGGATACACAACCTACAATGAGGACACCCAGGACCAACACGTGGGCTTGTTCTGCGCCTCAGCAGAGCTACATTTGGTGGGTTCCTTGCAGCTCCTCCTCACCCCTTCCCAGAAGTGCAGGTAGGGATCAGCATGTTCCCCTTAATCCCTGTAGCCATGGGGCCAGAGGGGTAAACCCTCAGCCTTTCATGGCCTCCTAGAAGTACCAACAGGCAGTTGGGGAAATGTGTCTGGTCACCTCAGCCAGGAGGAGTCTCCAGGTACCCCAGATTTAAGCACACATTCAGTATCACCTGTACATAAGCACAATGGCACCAATGCAAACTGAAAGCTCCAGAACAGCCCCCATCCCCTGTGCATGTCCACCTTGGTTTAAGGACATTCCAAAATCCAACTAATTAAAAAAGGAAGGCAAAAAAATGCCAAGTACTGTGGGAACAGCATTGAGCACATTTCACCAAGTCTCACTGTTGCTCAGAGCACTCCAGAATTAAACAGATGCTTAATTTCAAACGCTCACAAAATCACACACCAAAATAATCCTTTCATTCCTCATTTCCCCACAAAACATTATGTTAATGGTTGCTTACTCAGTGTAACAGAGATGTCCTCATCAGGATGCTGAGATGCAGGGACAGATAAGCCATTCCAGTGCATTAGGGACTGCAATTTGCCAGGGAGGGCAGAGGCAGGTTTGGTAGCTCCAGCCACCCACCTGCAGGTGATACCAAAAGCAGTTTCACATCAGCAGCAGAACCTGGATTGACTGATAACACTTCCCAGCAGCCAAAGTCAGATTCGAACCAGCCATTTACCAGCAAAAACCTCCCAACTCTCAACGAGACCCAAAGACATCAGGAAGGAGACAAGGTGCAGAGAAGAATGATCCAGGATCAGGGAAAAGAGTGCTCCAACCCATCAAGCACTTCAAAGTGAAACAAGAGCTTTGGGTGTCATTCGGCTGCTTTTACTCACAAATTTGAGTTTTATCTGGTTTGGGGAGAGAAATAAACCCTCCAGGAACTGCTTAGAGCAGTGGAAAAAAAAAAAATAATGTTAAATTAAGCTTACAAAAATGTTTCTCTTTCTGAAAATCTTGGCTGGCAACAAATGGCCTGTGCCAAGTTATAAATCAAGCCCTGGGTTTCTTTTAACGCTCAGCCTCCCCTGATTTATGGTGCCATCACAACCTCTCGATTGATTTCTGACTCGGTGATCCATCTTCCTCTCTAGGTAGCTGCCCCCTTATAACGCCTTTTTCCGGAGCTGATGGCAGGTTCTGCTTCCCAGAAGGGCTCTATAAAGGAGAGGCTTGAGCAGAAGAAACCTGCAGAGCACAGGCCCGAGAGGCCGAGATGGACGGGGTTTGTGCGGGGGAGCAGCACTGCTCGCTGAGCACACACCCTGAGGGGCTCCAGGGTTGCTGGTCACTGAACTGCTGTGGCCTTTGGCAGCTGAGGAATGTTCCTGGAGACCCCAGGAAAGCCCTTCCTTGTTCTGGATGGCTAGAGCCTCCAGGCTGCAGCAGGGCTCAGGTCCCCACAGCAGCCAGCACAGATGGAAAACAACTGCACCTTGCCAGCCAGAAGGAAGATTCCAGCTCATCAAAACCTCCAACCAAAGGAGGAAGTCCTTTCCTCTAGGAACATCCCTCTCCCCAGCAAGGCCATTCCCCACCAGCTCAGTGACCCAAGGACATCAGGGCTTGCCTAGGACTCAGAGAACCAAAGCTGCAGCAAACTCCTGTGTGATGCAGTGGCCACTGTGCACCTCCCCATCAGACACAGGTGGGTGGGAGCTGTGCCAGGGCTTGTTCCTGCATCTGTGCCTGGCTGGAGAGGTCACCAGCCTCACCAGGTTCATAGGCACCCACCTCCTACATACACCAGCCTGCACAGCACCTCCTAACTCACTCAAAAAAACCCCCACCAAGTGCAGCTATTCATGCTGAGCTCATTTTAACCAGAACAGGTGAGGGTGGGATGTTGTGAGCAGCAGGATGGGGCAGGTGAGCAGCTGGGAGCACTCACCTCCAAATCCAGACCAGCTGGAGGTGGTTCAGGAGGCCCAAGCACCTCAGAAATGAGAGACAGTAGGGGAAAGGTAGCAAATACCAAGCACTCAGGGCCCTCTGAAGTGTCTGCCTAAACAGCATAAGGGTTAGCTCTGTGTCCCAGACCAAGCCTCCAACCTTGGGGTGAGGGCAGGGAGCACAAACATGGCCTGGAAAACCCTGGACTGTGCAGTTCTCTGGCTGCAGAGCCACACCTGTATCAGCCAGGTTATACATCTCTAGCTAATGAGCAGTCTCCTAGATAAACATTTTCTTAGGGAGTCCAGAAGCTGGCTGTCCACTCAGAGGGTGCCTTTTTAACTTCCAAGATTAATAGGGCTTTTTGGTGTCACTATAAAGCATTATTTATAGTGCAAAGGGCCTGTGAATGGCACACCCTGTCAGCTCAGTATGTAAATGATGCCAGCTCTGTTTGCTACATCCCATCAATTATTTTCATACACTTTTCTTTGTCTTCATCTGTCAGAGGAAAAGTCACCTTGATGCCTTGAAGTGGTTTCCTGCTTCCATTTCCTTTGGTGTGGGACTCTACTTTGAAGCTTGGCAGGGAGAGGACAGGATTTTCAGTAGCAATTTGGTGAGTTTGAGAGAACAAGCCCTGGTGTCCCACCAATAATTCCACCAATAAGCAAGACTGAGGAGCTGCCTCTTGATGGGGCTCCAGGAAAGCTGGGGAGGGGCTTTGGACAAGGCCTTGTAGTGATAGGACAAGGGGGAATGGCTTTAAACTGGAAGAGGAGAGATTTAGGCAAGGCATGAGGAGGAAATTCTTTGCTGTGAGGGTGGTGAGAGCCTGGCCCAGGTTGCCCAGGGAAGCTGTGGCTGCCCCATCCCTGGCAGTGTTGAAGGGCAGGTTGGATGGGGCTTGGAGCAGCCTGGGCTGGTGGGAGGTGTCCCTGCCCATGCAGGGGGGTTGGAACTAGATGATCTTTAAGGTCCCTTCCAACCCAAACCAGTCTGTGATTCTATGATTAAAAACTGTGCTACGTGGCTTCTTCACAGGAGCTTCAAGGGTGGGATGGGCCAAAGAGCCAGCCCTGATCTCAGGGAAAGGGTGGGCTGGCAATGAGCAGGGGAAGCAGGACTAGGCCCTCAGCATCACCCATGTGTATTTTTTTCAAACAGCCTTTGCTCATCCCATCCTTGGAAGCTGAGTGCTGCTGGCTTCCACCCTTTTGTGTCTTTTTCTTTTTTTCCAGGCTCAACTCTTTCTCTGATTTCATCACAAGTCCTTGGCCTAGCCTACTCATTTCCTACATACTTCAGGTGTCTGTCTCCCATTCCCACCCAGCATCACCAGATCATCTCCAGTTAGAGCCTTACCTTGTATAAACCAACTTTTTGAATTGGTATTAGCAGTTATGGATCTGATCCAATTACCTGGCCCTTAGAGAGCACTTTGTAGGGATCCAACACAAGACTTGCAGAGCTTTGGGAAGCAGAGCTGTCTCCTCCTACCTTCCTCTCTTCTTAGCAGTAGGACACATTGCCTTGGATGATCCAACTTCATCCACCTCTTCCCCCAGGCAGGTGGCAGAGCTTGGCACAAGGTGCTGGGTCTCTCCTCTGATGCAGAGAAAGCTAAAAATAAAATAAAACAAACCCATAAATCACAAACCTAGCAAATGAAAATAAATACACTTAACAATATTTCCATGCTGCTTTTTATTATTATTATTTATAATGGTATTACAGAATTTGGTAAAATTAAAGTAAATGTCAAGCAGAATGTAATAATTTTCCTTAGGGTTTGGCACATTTGTGTGCCTGACAGTTTCACATTTTTCTTTATATCCATGAAGACAGGAGCCTGACAAGGCTATATTTTGTTACCCACTTTGCTCAATTTTGTCATAAATTGGAGTGAACAAAACACTGAAAATACAGACACCAAATTAATCAAAGAAATTACATTTTAAAGCACCTCCTACAAAGATGTATGAAATAATCCTACTGTGCCAGGAAAGCACATGAAGAAAACCAGGATTTTTAACCCCAGACACGTGTCCTTTGCCCCCAGGAGGGCAGAGACCTCACCCCAGAGCCATTCGTGGGTACGCACCAGGATCTTGCTCCTCGGCTGCTCTTGCCTTGCAGAGCCCTGATGGACCTCTCTCCCCCATGCATGTCTCCACCAGCTCACCCAAATTCCCAATATTCACATCCCATGGCAAAGAGCTGCACCTTCCAACACGACAGTGGGTGCCTGGCATGAGCAGCTGGTTTGGGGATGTCGGGGCACACGGCCAGGTCAGGATCTTTCAACGGGTTTAAGTTCACACTTTCATCCTCCCTCTTCTGCTGCCACCAGCACCACCTGCAAACACCCAACACCCCTCACCTGCACTGCCCAATGCCACCTTGTCCCTGCCAGGCCAGCGGGGACCCTCTGTTACAGAATCACAGCAGCACAGACACCCAGGGGTTGGAAGGGACCTCGAAAGATCATCCAGTCCAACCCCCCTGCCAGAGCAGGGTCATCTAGAGTACATCACACAGGAACGTGTCCAGGTGGGTTAAAGCACAGTGGCTCTTTCTCTTGTTCCAGGGGACACATTTGTGGCAGTGCAGGGAGCAGTACCATGCATAAGGAACTGCAATTTCCATGAGAATGACAAGGAGAACCACGGAGGGGTCGGGTTCTCCTCGGGCCAATCCCTTCTGCCTGAGCAAATCTGATTCGAATTCCTCTTGAAACACCAGCTCTGCAGCACTTGGGCTATATTGAAAAGGTCACTGGAGGCAATGTCAGACACACTCTCCAGTTGCACTACAAAAGCACCAGGAGAGATTCAGAACAATGTATGACTGCAGCTGGAGATCCAAAGTGACTCCCTGAGGGATCCTCTCCCTTACCCAGCAGCAGCAGCAGCAGACTGTCTCAGTGCTCCTTTTTAAAGCCTGGCAGCAGGCCTTAGTGCCTTCTCTCCCAGCCCTCCAAACACTGCCTTGGAAGCACTTCTTGGAGCTTTTAGAATTGGGGAAGATGGTTGGTGGGGTCCTGGAAATGTGAATTTCAGGCAGCTGAAAGGGCCACGTCGGGATCTCGCTGATCGCCTCCCCACCTGACCAGGAGCACTGGAAAGCCAGAGGGGCTGAATCAGCCATGCCCTCAGATGGTCTGTAACACCAACAGCATCCAAACCCACCTCTGGCATGGGCAGAAGTCTCATTATCTCCTGCTAGAATCAGGCTCAGAACCTGAAAGATAAGCTGTTTCCCTTCACTCACCCACCCCGCGGAGCCGGAGAGCAGCAGCGAGAGGGGAGAGCTGAACAGCAGGGCCTGGAAAGCTGCCACATTCCCTCACAAATCTGGAAGCAGTTCAGTGGGACTTTGTCCTACCCAAGCTACCTACACCCATCAATATATGGCAAAAAAAATTGCGTTTTAAGCTTATTTGTGTATTTGTTGCTAAATACCCTAATAGCCTCCAGCTGCATAGCAGGATGGCCCCTTCACTGACATTCTACTGCTTATTCTATTTTTTTAACTTCTTTGCTTTCATTATTGCACCACAAGCACATTTCCTTCCATTTTGCTCTGTGCCTGCTGAATGCCTGACATCTCCTATCACACCTGTTTGCTCTTATTTGTCACCCATTATTTCAATTCCTCATCTATTGTGAGGAAGCTGAAAATCATCTGATAAATCCCAGGGTTTTTTTGTTGTGTTTTTTTTAAAAAAAAACCACCAAGCCCCTGAGAAGGTTTAATAAGTGAAAATTGTATTTTTCCACACTGTGCACAATGAAAGTGTCCAGTGAATAACCCCTGATTATCAGGTGTTCATGATCCCATCATCTAAGCAGAGGGATAATTAGCAGACAAACGAAGGTCTACCCTTCTGCAAAGATGGGCTTTCTCAGCAAGACCATTTGGCTGCTTGATCGGCAGGAGGAGATTTTTCAAACTGCCAGTTGAGACTCAGCCCTGCTGCTAATTAAATGAGAATTTCATAAAAATAACCTGGGAAAAAAAAAAAAAAAGTCTCTCTTAATTGGAGAACAATAAGGAACAGACTTGCTAAGCAGAGGCACAAACGTCAAGACAACTGGAGAGGGATAATAAAGTGCCACGTTATCGTGTGATGCCAGGCAGCTTTCCTGCTTCTATGTGAAGTTTTAACTTTTAGCCATATATATATTTTTTTTTCAGGAATGGCATCCAAAAAATGTGCTTTGCAATCATCATTTCCAGAGCTTCGACTCAGGCCTAGCAATGCTTGGGTAGCAGTGACTGTTGCACCAGGGGCGTCCTCGCTTCAGGACTTCATGTGTTTTCTTCACAGGTTTTGTGTTCAGCAACAAGGATGGGGGGGGAAACACGTGAACAGTGGATGGCTGGTGTTCCTGCAGAATAGTGGCATTATTGAATTAGTGATTCTTTGGAATAATAATGACTTCCAGTACTGCACTGTGCAGTGGAACACATGGAGTTAGGAGGGAACTCGTGTGCCTAACGGCAGAGTGGGCTGGGGCTGCTCAGTGTTGGGTTCCCCTCTGCTGCAGGTGCCCAGGAAGCAGTGTGTGCACCTCCCTTCCCCTCAGGTCATCACTTTGATACTGGCCATGTATTTCATAGAATCGTGGAATGGCTTGAGTTGGAAGGGGCCTTAAAGTTCCAACCCCCCTGCATGGGCAGGGACACCTCCCACCAGAACAGGTTGCTCCAAGCCCCATCCAACCTGCCCTTCAACACTGCCAGGGATGGGGCAGCCACAGCTTCCCTGGGCAACCTGGGCCAGGGTCTCAACACCCTCACACTAAAGAATTTCCTCCTCTTATCTAACCTAAAATCTCCCTTCTTTCAGTTTTAATCCATTCTCCCCCATCCCATCCCTCCCTGCCCTTGTCCCAAGCCCCTCCCCAGCTTTCCTGGAGCCCCTTCAGGCACTGGAAGGTGCTCTAAGGTCTCCCTGGAGCCTTCTCTTCTCCAGGCTGAACAACCCCAACTCTCTCAGCCTCTCTTTGCAGGAGAGGTGCTCCAGCCCTCTGCTCATCTCTGTGGCCTCCTCTGGTCTTGCTCCAACAGCTTCATGGAGGAGCAGACTCTATCCCAGTGCACTGCAGTGGGGAGCACTGCTGGGACAGTGACCCTCAGCCACCCCGTGCTGGGGTGATGAAGATGCCATCCTAATTCCTCAGCTGGCAGGGGGGCATGAGCAGGGGGGCAGCACAAAGCTGGTGGCTCCAACCCCTTCATGCCTTCCCCAACCCTTGGCACCACACCCCGGGCACACGGAGGGCACGGAAAAAATTGCAGGAAACCTTTGATTCACATTAGACCCGCAGAGAGTTCCACACCGGTGGCTGCTTCCTGCAACCTGGCATCTGCCTTGGCACTTCCACTGCCCAAAGGGAGCAAGAGCGTGAAGCTGTGACCTCAGCCTGAGCACAAAGTGTCCCCTGGAAACTCCACGTTTGACAAACAAGCCCAGCTTTGTGAGAGCCCCACGTAATGAGAATCGACCGCCCTCCGTCAGGCCTATTGATTACCCTGCAGTGGAGGGGGGGGGGGGAAGGCAACTGTGATGATCCAGGTTTTCCAACTGCAGCACAAACAATTGCTTTGGAGGCACAAAGAGCCCTGGGCTGAGAAATCCAGTGAGATGAAGTCATCTCCAGGCAGGAGACAGCAGCCAGGTTTACTGGAGTGCAGAAAGCCAGCAAGTTTGGGGCAAAGAGACTTCCTTCTACCAGTGTCTGAAGCAAGATCATCTCCTGGGCTTTTGGCTCAGGCTCAGTTTGGGATGTTCTAGAAGAGTTTCTTTATAGAAGGACGTATTAATCACCTGCCTTGATCCATGGATCCTGTCTAGATGTGTTGAATCTCAGCATGCTGAAGAGCTCTTTGGGGAATGGCCTTCAAGTTGGTGGATATTGCTGTGCTGGTGGCACATGGCTCTGGCCATGCCACTCTCCACAGTCCTGTGTCACCTCCTGCAATCATTTACAGATGACAGTGGAGCTGACACTGGCCATGAAAGTCTGACCTGCTCTGGAAATAGAAAAATCATTGAAAAATGGTATTTCTGGGAATGGTAAAAAGAAAATTCAGTTTTGCAGGGCCGGACTGATGCCTCACCAAGGCCAGAGTGGGAATCTGAAGCAAATGAAGGAATCAGCTGCACCTCTGGTCCAGCTGGGGGCCTGCTGTGCCCCTCCTGGAAAGCTGCACAGACACCCTGGGAAGGGAAAATATTAGATGTCTTCTGCTGACCTCCTGTTCTCACTGCCTTCAGAGGTAGAGCAGGACTCACAGTGGGTGTTTTAAAACCATGAAATCCTTGAATGACATCCAGAGCCCACGTCATAAGGCTCAGTCCCTGCTGGGAGAGGCCCTGGTTCAGCTCCTTCCTCTGACACAGGCCTTGGGTGACCTTAGTCATGTCACTTCATCTGTCTCCACAGCAATTCTCATTTGGACATTTGGGTATAGTGCTTCTTCTAGGCATGCTGGGAAGAAAAACACATTATAGGTGCTAAAAAGTCAGGTAATTGGATAAAAGCCACAACAGTACAGAAGACAGATAGAAGTAAGATTCCTTCCTGCCTTCAGGTGCCTGGTTCACTCTCTCCAGGGATGGACTGTGTAGGTGAGTTATTGGACAAGCTGATTTTCAGCTGCATTTTGGGTCCCCAGTGCCACAGGTGGTGACTGTGCTCCAGGAAGCAGAAATTAAAAGGAACAGGCTAAATTAAATGTGGATAGTTACAGAATATACCCACACAAGGGAGGGAAGGAACCTGCATTACTAACATTCACAAAAGGTGGAAGTTAATGTTATTAGTGTGTGTGTGTTCAAGCCAATCCTCACCCAGCACACAAAATGCCAGGGCTGGTGGAGAGCAGCTAGCTGAAGAGCTCAACCTGCTGGTCCTGCTGTGTCTGTGGGGTTCAGCTGGTCCCAATGGTCTTGGCCATCATCTCCTACAAGTAACTCAGGAGACAGATCACGGTCAGGTCACAGCAAAGTGATTATGATGTGAATTTTTCTGACATTTCTATACCAACAAGAGCTTTTCTCTACACAGAATCATATGGGAAGTCTTGTCAGACACACAAAATCAGTGCCAGTGCTCCTTCTTCCATGAGTGATGGGACCACTGAAGCCTGGTCTCTGGAAACTCTGCCACCAATTGGTTCCTCTGATGCCTCAGGGAGAGCTTATGGGTCCAGCCCAGCTCCATGCAGTGGTTTCAGAGACATCCTAGCTTACTCCCATGTATGATTAGTATGATGCTGACAAAAGCATCTTCAATACCAGGATCACTATGTCTGTAGCAGTCAGAGTGTAATTACTGAGGTTATGTATTGTGATATATATCCAGGTGTGTAGAACTGTACTGGTAACAGCATGTCCTTCCCCACAAGGATCTGCAGTTGTATGTACACTGCAAAACTGATGCTCTGAAGCACCTTCTTCTTTATGCTTAGAAAAGCTTTGAGCTGCCCACACTCAGTCCAATTATGAAGGTCATGGAAAGTCTGCTTTACAGGTGGACAAAATGCAACCCACACACCACTAGTCTCAGCAGCATCATATCATGAAGACCCTTGGTTGGATCCCAGTGCCATCCTGACAAAGCCAAGGAGCTAACTACAGCTCTGGTTTTCCTCCCCAGATACACTCATGATGGCCAACACAGGGTTGGTGGGGAGGTGTGAACAGAGGACATGTGCCATTGCCTGGACAGTGCTTGCCCAAGGAAGGATGACCTCTGCATGCAGCCAGTGGGTCCTGCCTGAGGCCAGGGAGCTGTGAGCCAGGGAAGCAAGGAGGGTCTTTCTCCCATTTAGCCTCTGGCACATCAACCAGTAAAATAAGATCCTAACTGGAACGGGTCAGAAGGGCAGAGTTGGTCTTATGTGCTGAACTGGGTGATGGGAGCAAAGGTGCTGTGTTAGTCACCAAAAGTTTTCCAAGCCTGGGGCAAGAACAACAGGCAGGGATGGGTGAGAGGCCTATTTACAGCACTCTATGCCCAATATATTCCTTTTTATAGTTTGCTGCGCTCAGGCAGGTTTTTTAAGTGGTAAATGGTGATTCTGGGCACAAAGCACATCAGCAATTAATTGGATTTGTGGGCCTCACTTCCACGCACCCCTCAGAAACCCTCCCTCGGGAGAGGATTAAAAGACAGGGCCTGAGCAAAGGAGTAAGAGGAAGGTATAACGTGGAGAGGGTCCTTTTGTTCATCCTGTTCTGCCCGCTGTTCATTAGCACACCTTATGATGAGAGAGTTGGTGCCTCAGCTCTGCTGCTGAGAGGCAAATGACACCTTCAGGAGTGACGGTGCCTCGAGCCGATCACGCCCTGCCCCGCTCCCACCACCGGTCACTGTGCTCAGCACGGTGGGGCAACCTGCCCCGCGTGGCACTGGGGGCAACCTCTAGCAGGTGCTTCATACCAGGTGGGTACAAAAGTCACAGGCAAAAAAAGAAAAATCCTAATGATAAAATTGGTGTCTCTGGCTTAAGGGTGTAATTGTGGCCGGTGGCACTCGTGGAGTATCCTGGATGGAGGGCAATGCCTGGAAGGACTTGCCCTGGCTTGGGGAGCACAATGCACAGGCACCTGCAGCATGAAGCTGCTGAGGCCAGGCCTGGAGCAGGCAGCATGTGTGGAGTTACTGACACTGCTCTGCTGGTGACACCAAACTGTGTGGTGAGGTCAACACACAGGAGGGTAGGGAGGCCATCCAGAGGGGACCTGACAGGCTAGAGAGGTGGGCTTGTGCCAACTGCATGAAGTTCAACCAGGCCAAGTGCAAGGTTTTGCAACTGGGTCAAGGCAATCCTGAGCACAGAGACAGGCTGGATGGAGTATGGATGGAAAACAGCCCAGAGGAGAAGGACTTGGGGGTGATGGTGGATGAGAAGCTCCACATGAGTCAGCACCGTGTGCTGGAGCCCAGAAACCAGCCCTGTCCTGGGCTGCAGCAAAAGCAGCAAGGCCAGCAGGGCCAGGGAGGGGACTGTCCACCTATTACTCAGGTCTTGTGAGATCCCACCTGGAGAACTGTGTGCAGTGGAGCTGGTGATGGCCCCACCAGTGTCTGCTCCAGCCACCTCAGCCCCTGCCCTACAGAACATTTTCCCAAAGCCATTCCTTTTACACCCAGGATGATTACTTCATTTATCACACACATCAAAACTAAAATACCCAGTATTAGCTCATTTAAGTTCATGTTCAGTGATGGATTAATTGTTCCTGTTTTCTGGAGCAAAGCCCAGTCCATTTCATCTAAAGACCCAGAAGAAATGTTCCCTTGTCTCCTGAAGTCTGAGACATCTGCTGTGCTTTGCATATCTGCTTGTCCACAAAAAAAAGACAAACAGGGAATGCTTCCATGCAAAGAAAATAATGTTCAAGGTATAAATCACAGCCATTTTTTTCCTGCTGTCAGAGCAGGTGCAAAGGAGGCAGATCAACAGCACAGCCAGCAGAAGCCTGTGCCTCCTCTGAGGTTTCAGGTGCCACACCACGTTACAGTGGCTACTGCTTTGATGTACCATGCTGCAGCATGGGCCACACAGGGAGATGCAGAGAGCTGAACGAGCCCTTAGTGAACACACACACTGACAGCAGACACCTGCCTTAGCTCTGGCCAGGCTGAGGTGAGAGAACCCTCTTATGACAAACACCAGGACACAAAGAAAATAAAAACAGTGGGCGAGTGACCTGAGATGCTCGAGGTCTGCTGTCCTCCAGAATGAGGAGATGTTGGTGAGTCAGTGCAATGAGTAAATGATGGGAGGACACATTCTGGTCTGTCATCCTCGTGGGCAGGTTCTCTTGTGGCAGGAACCAAGGCTGTCCATCACACATGCAAAATGGGAAGGCATCACTCAGCCAAAACCATCCCTCCTCCAGTGACAGCTCCTTGACTCAAGGACCTTCTTTGGAAGCCAGGCTTGGTGGGGCCTGTTTTCTTTCAAGCATGGGTAGCAGACTTTGGTTTTGAAACTGTTTTTTTTCCTCTGTTAGAAAGGCAGTGTGTTCTGGTGGCAACAGGACCTGCATTTCAGTGCCACTTCTGTCTCTGCTCTGGACCTTCTGTCACATCACTCTCCCCAGGGCTCGACATCTGGACCTTTCAAGCAGGGGCTGTGCCCAGATGTGGTGCAAGCACCACAGAGCCACAGCATCTCCAGGGCTCTGGGGTCCCACTGCCCTGTGCTGACACCGAAACGCAGCGGTAACTGATTGATGGGTTCTGCTCACTTGCCTCTGAATGACCCCTAAAACATCAGAGGGTTGTGAATACTTGGTGAGGAAAGGGGCAAAGAAACACCTGGGAGAGACGGGAGCTGAGAGATTCTCAAACAGAAAGAGTCACCTTTTTATTGAGATCTCCATGTCTCACCTGCCTCTTGGCTAGAAAAGAAAACCTCTCCTTTTGTTTGGCCCCAGCCCAGGAGCACTGCTGTCTTTCTGCATGGGGAAAAAAATACAGAACAAGCAAATAGTGCTGAAACATTTCAGACAATCTCCCTTATCCTGTGCTCAGCAATTACTCTTATTGTCAGCAGGAGTAAAGAAGCATGTACCATTTGAAAGTATTTAGAACTGACTGTGTTTTCAAAACACAGGATCTTCCAAGGGACTACTTGCTTCTCATTTGGTGACACAGGCAATTAAGTTTTTAAGAGGTTCTCTGTAGCATTAACAGACTATATGATATTCTTGAAGGCATCTTTATAGCATCCTGAAGACAAATTGCTTGCATCTTCCTTTGAAAAGAAAAGCTTCAGTTCCAATACTGGAAGCTGCCCAAGCTCCATTTTAGGTGTGATCCAAGCTGGCTGGCTGCACATCCTGCTGCTTCCCCATCCACCCTGCAGCCCTGGCTCCAACTCAGCACAGGGAACTGCTCCCCAAACCTAGGCTCCTTGCTGGAGAGGGAAGGCTCCTTCCAGCCCCTTTGGCTTTGCCAAAGGGTGTCCAGCTCCAGGGAACATCCAGCTGCAAGGAGGAGGACCCAGGGAGCACCACGGTCTGGATACAGCCCTTCACTCAGCTCCAAGTGTGAGAAAGGCAGAAACCAGAGCAAAGAGAGCCCATCCTGGAGGTATGTTTCCATCAGACACTGCCATCCTTTCAGGCTGTAACCTATTTCCTCATCGTGGCAAACGCTCACCTGCCATTTGTGATCATCTCTGGAATGACGCTGCACAAAGCTGAGTAATAAAATTGCCTCTGATCTCACAAAGTGCAAGGCTCAAGACGAAGAAAGTCAGTAAACAGTTCTGCACTTCAGGCTGTTTTATGAGCTGGACTCCTGTTTACTTAGGGCTAAACCTGAAGAAGTTCATTTCATCTCCTGGAAAAGGCACCGTGCCCGCAGGAGGCTTCGCTCCTCGGGGGGTGGCGGCACCGTTACTGCAATCAAACTTTCAACCACCTCCTTCCCTTTGCTGCCTGCAAGCCTGTGTCGTTCATTCCACGTCTCCCTCTCCCAGCAATACTTCCGTGATATTTAGAAATGTATCTAAATGTCAGGAAGGCTGCAAAAGCCCAGAGGGCTCTGCAGGCAGGCACGGGCCTCCCCGGGTCCGCGCTGCGCTGAACCCCGAGCGCTGGGGAAGGGGCCAAGCACTCCCCTCCCAGCCTTCCCTGGCCGTGCTGCAGGTCACTGGAGTGGACTCCTGACACCAGGCAGTGACAGGCAATGGACCACGAGTGGTGGCACCTCCAAGCTGATGCGTGCAGGTGATGAGCGAAGCCAAAGTTGTGCAGGAAACAGACCCTTGTTTGAAGCCTCCCACCACAGGGGGGACATACGTGGGACACGATGACACCAGCAGCAGGATGATCCCTTTCTGTTGAGACTCTGAGATGTTACAGACCAGGCTCTGCTACAGATGAGGCCAAAAAGCCTTTTGCACACTCTATGAAGGCACAGGGAGGTTTGAATTTTAAAACACAGCTGCCAGCTGGGGGACCTTCCAGAAACATGACGGTACAACTAGTTTAAGCCTTGGACCTGGTAAAATTAGCTTAATGGCTGGTAGAGTTAGGTTAATGGCTGGTAGAGTTAGGTTAATGGCTGGTAGAGTTCGGTTACTGTTGGATTCTATGATCTCAAAAGTCTTTTCCAACCAGAAGGGTGGTGTGACTGAGTGGCACTGCAGTGAACCTCCGTGGCTGCCAATGCCCCCAGCTGCCCAGCACCCATTCCCAGGGGGTGCTGTGCCCCAAGCACAGTGGGGTGCTGGCTAATCACCCATGCAGCTGAAGAAGACCGAACATCTCACCACATCCGATACCAAAATCAAGAGGCATCACCAACCTGTTCTTCAGGGTCCATGTGGAGCTGCTGTTGGGAAGCGGGTGGCAGAGGTTTCTCCTTTTCTGCTGGCTTTGGGGGCAGCTTTTCAGTAGAGTGCCCTAGTGTCCCACTCCTGAGTCCCACTTCACAGCAAGATGCATCCTGCAATGTTGAATCAGACTGCTGAGCAGCGAGTGGACTCACCTGACAGATTTAGCTAGGGCTGACCTGGCCTTCTGGGTGGACAGCTTGAACCTACTGAATCAGTAGAGCCTGAAATCAGCATTGTCATCCCCAGTGTCACACACAAGTCACAGTTAACATCATGACCTCCAGACCAAGCAGGGCCAACTTACAGGGTTGCTTTGTCCAGCTGAGTTTTGAACGTCTCCAAAGCTGGACAACCTACAGCCTCTCTGGGCCTGTCATCTGGCATTGGACTGTCCTCAGGGTGGACATCTTCTACATGATATCTCATCAGAATTTCTCATGCTGTAATTTGTACCCTTGCCTCTTGTTCTATCACTGTGCATCTCTGAGGTCAGTCTGGTTTTGTCTTCTGCACACCCTCCTACTAACAGCTGCAGAGAGAATCAAGCTGTCCCCTTTGCCTCCTCAGAACCCCCGTTTTCCTCATCCTTCTACCAATACATTGATGTCTTTCTGCAGGGGAGACTGGCCACGCTTCCTCCAGTGCTCAAGTAGGTGTAGGAACAGCTCTGGGATTCACATCTGCAGCCCTGGAGCAGCTCCAGCTGGGCTGCACTCATTCATCGCCCGCCGGCGGGTGTCGGGAGCTCCTGAATAAAGCAGAAGCCAGAGAACTTTCTCGGCTGCTTCCCCTTTGACAGATTTCAAGCACTCACTCCTCTCTCATCTGGCTGTTTGTAAGGGGTTCACACGTCTCTAGCTGCTCTGTTAGAGCTTGTCTTCACTGCTGGAAAGCTTCATCAGTTCAGGGCAGCTAGTGCGTATCTACTGTTCAGAGGTAAAACCAGAGTGTAAGACAAGCCACGTTAGTTACACCGTGAGGGAAACTCATTAGAGTCAAGCTCAGCTGCAGACTTAGGCTGACTTTATCTTCCTGGTGTCTTTACCTCAGGATAGCACAAGCCTTTGTTACATAGGGGAAAAAAAGAGGCTAAAGGAATCCTCTTATAGATTGTTTCTGGACAGATCAAAAAGCCCTCAGGGTTTGGGGCATATCTGGAGGATGAGGGAAGGGGAAGATGTCCCCAGGCAGCTCCAACAGAGGGGAATGTTATTAATGTCCCAGCTTCCCTGCCTCAACATGAACCCTTTCCTTGGCAAACTCCAGAAGGGCCCTAATCCAGCATGTGAGGGCCATGAAGACGACCAGAGGGCTGGAGCAGCTCTGCTCTGCAGACAGGCTGGGAGAGTTGGGGTGTTCAGCCTGGAGAAGAGAAGGCTCCAGGGAGACCTTAGAGCACCTTCCAGGGCCTGAAGGGGCTCCAGGAAAGCTGGGGAGGGACTTGGGACAAGGGCAGGGAGGCATGGGATGAGGAGAAATGGATTAAAACTGTAAGGGGGGAGATTTTAGGTTAGACAAGAGGAGGAAATTCTTTAGTGTGAGGGTGGTGAGACACTGGAACAGGTTGCCCAGAGAAGCTGTGGCTGCCCCATCCCTGGAAGTGTTGAAGGGCAACTATTCTAGTACTCTATGAAAAAACTACTTATAACAAGGCTGGGACAGACCTTTCTCAGGCTTTCAAACAGTTTCTTCTTGCCCCGTGGACCTAGTGGGGATTATGTACATTACATGATCCCAGCTGCTGACGCCTGGGATTTTCCTAAGCTTTCAGGGACTTTAGTTTCCTTCACTTTTTTTTGAGCACCAGACCAGAGATGCTGGATAGACAGCAGGTATGATTGCAAATGGCAATGATTCCTCTGGAAGGCAGGGGGAAAAAAAAGGACCTTTTGCAGGCCTGAGCGAAAAATGGCAAATCTCCAAGGCAGCCATCCTTCTGGAAACCTCTGGCCTCAAAATACACTTTGCCACTGATCTATTCTAATTCCAGGAACAACACATTGAGCTGAGGCTTAGACCCTGGGCAAATTTGCCTTTTGGCTCAAACAGCCAAGATCTTTAGCTGGAAATGCCTGCTGCTGAGAGCCTGCACCATGGCTGCAGCCCAAGCTCTGCTGGCACAGCCCTGCCTGAAAAAACAAAATACATTTCATTCCCCAGTGGTCATGCCGTAATGGCATGAAATTAGAAACTCTAATCAATAGTGCTTTACACAGCATGACTCTCCTGTCAAAAGAGCCCATGGTTTAAAAAAGAAGAGTCACAAATAAATATGAAAATCAAGGCTGTGAAGCGTCAGTAATGAAGTATAATTCTGTCAAGCAATCCCAGCCCGTGAGTCTCTGCACAAAACCTTCACTCACCAAATCCATCCCTCTCCACACCTCTCTGAACTTCCATCTCCAAAGAATTTTCATGTATTTCTTTGCCCTTTGCATGTGAAATGTCACTGACTTGAGCATAAGTGATGGAACTGGGAAGGGAAGGGCTGTGCTGCAGCCCCTGCTCTGCCTCTGGTTGTTCTGGAATACCTGCACCTCTGCCACTTCAAGGGGCTTTGGAAAAGGCACCAGCCTGCATCTGCTCCCCTTGCTGGAGTGAGACTGATGACACAACTTTCTTCTAAGATGTACCTCCTACATTCCTAGAAATGTACTTAAAATGCAGATTATTATAACAACAGAAGTCAAACCTATTCTCTTTATACCCAGAATTAAAGGCAGCCAAGCTACGACCCTTATTTTTTGCTTGTACAGGTGACACTTTGCCAGAAGAACCACTGGAGAGGTAAAGTATTCAAAAATAATCAGCAGACCCCCCAGAGGGCATGAAGAACTGACAGCTACAGGGCTCTCAGCCTGTCATACAAGTCTTTCAGGAGCTGGCAGTACTTTGCTCAGGGACAGGGTTTGGGTTTTTTCCAGCACTTGTTTTAAAACTCCTCTTGCCATGCACTGCTAACAGTAGCACAGCTTGGCTGGTGGAGAAGAGGTGCCCTGAAAATAGCAAATTCTTGGAGTGTAGATGTTGTTAATTAGAGCTTCCTGCACACAGCCCTGGTCTCTGTGCAGCTCCCGTGGCAGAGACGCAGTGATCGACCAAGTGTTGGAGGTTTCCAGGAGAACAGATCCCAGCTGCCTGACTTCAAGCCATACAAATGAAAAGTCCTCCAGAGAGACCTCCCTCATCCAAAGGCAGAAAAGTCACTAGGAAAAAAAAAACACCTCACAAAGCCACAAGTGAAGGTCTCAATCTCTCTGTGAGGGGTATCCCTGTTCCTAGTTTTGCCACTGAACCATAATACTTTGCTTAACTGAAGGACCTGGAGCTTTGCCTTTAGCAGGCCAATGCACTTGAGCCAGTCCTACTTGAAATGTGAGGACAAAGCAACTGAGGTTTGCACAGCAAGTCCATGGCCTGAGAAGGCTTCATGCTGGTTGGGGAACTGAAGAACAGCATCTGTTGGGTGGACAATACAGGCCTGGCTGCAGCCAGCGTAGCTGCGTGGTCCTACACTGGTGCTGCTTGGCTAGACTGGTTTTCAAATGTAGAGAGACTTCTTGGAGAGCTTTACTTCAAAGGCAATGCCCTTCTTGCCTTACTTGGCAGGAGGTGAACAGGAGGCAGGGTTTTGTGGCAGTCCCTCCACAAGTCCGTGCAGAAACTGGAGCCCAGATGCAATCAGCAAAACCAAACCCCCAAGTAACAACTCTCCCCTTCAGACATGCCCATTGCCTGAAGAGATGTTTTGGAAAGAGCATGCCTGCTCATGCTTCATGCTGCTGAGGGGAGCCCCCAAAACACCTCCCGGAGAAGATGCCTCCATCAGAGCCAGGATACCACGGTCAGGCCCTGCAGAGCAGTTCCCACAACACTTCTTTAGCTCTCTCCCCCTTCAAAGAACAGTTGCCTTTGCTTCAGAGCAGTCACATCACACCAGGTCTGAAAAGTGGGCTAAAAGCAAAAAAACCCACCTCCCTCCCGAGCCCTCAATAAACCTGGTGACTCGTGCAATAGATGCAAAGCTGTAACTTGAAGAACTTCAAGTCACCAAGCACCTGTTTATCAGCAAGGCAGCAGACCCCAGGGACTGCAGGGATGGTAAGAGGTTGTCCTTCCCTCCCACACAGGAGGCTCCTGAGCTCCATGACACACACCCCGAGGATGGTTTCGTGTGTGGCAAAGAATTTGTGATTCTCCAGATATTGTTTTAGAAGTGGAAACCCAGCTGCTGAACACTGCTTTTCAAGTTAAACAAAAGTTGCAGCCAACACTCATTCTCACACTATTAATGAAGATAATCTTACCCTGACATTGACTTTTTCCAGAAAGAGCAGGAGAGGGATTTTCAAATCCTTTCAGGTTTGCAAAATGTTATCTCACTCTATTCCTTTAATCTCTTGATGCTGGAAGATGGATCTTTCTCTTTTACAGCTGGATGTACTTTGATACCTCAGCAGCAAACCATGAAAGGGAATCTGACTTAAGGTAAAAAATATAATAAAGAATTTGCAGTGTTAACATTTACTTGGGCTTGTCTGGACTTTCTCAGCATTGAATTTCAACACGATTGACCAGACTGAACATTACACAGAAGACACAAACAAAATAACAAGCTTTGTGTACAAAAAAGGGCTGCTAGGCAGAGGAATCACAGAATCATAGACTGGCTTGGGTTGGATGAGACCTTATAGATCATCCAGTTCCAACCCCACACCCTTGGCAGGGACACCTCCCACCAGCCCAGGCTGCTCCAAGCCCCATCCAACCTGCCCTTCAACACTGCCAGGGATGGGGCAGCCACAGCTTCCCTGGGCAACCTGGGCCAGGGTCTCACCACCCTCACAGGGAAGAATTTTCTCCTCACGTCTCAATCTCCCCTCTTTCAATTCAAAGCCATTACTCTTTGTCCCATCCCTCCCTGCCCTTGTCCCAGGTCCCTCCCCAGCTTTCCTGGAGCCCCTTCAGGCACTGGAAGGTGCTCTAAGGTCTCCCTGGAGCCTTCTCTTCTCCAGGCTGAACACCCCAAGTCTCCCAGCCTGTCTCCAGAGCAGAGCTGCTCCAGCCCAAGGATCATCTCTGATCATCATCAGGAAAGGACCATGCTGTTCTCTACAGCAGTGGTGGACAGGACCAGAATTTGGAGAGCTTGAGAGCAGCCAGGGAGAGAGGCAGGTTGGACAGGGGAAAAGCTTCCCACAGTATTCCAGCACCAGTACTGAGTGTGGGCACACACTGGGGGGTTGCAAGTGTCATTTTAAGAACATATTGAGCAACTATGACAGGGCTGAAGTTGAGCCTTCCCTGGAGGAAGAAACTGGCTGGAAAACTCCTGAGGTCCCATTCACTTTCTGGTTTCTACAGAAACACACTGACAACCTGCACGGCTCCAGTGAAAGGCAGCACATTCCCTGAGCAATCCCTCCTCCTGCACTGCAGTGAAGGCACAATTCAGAGCCTGCTTTTTCATTTCCCTGAATCTTAATTGTTCACATAATAATGGCAGAAGTATTTAATAATACAAAGCATATGGGCCAGATGTTCCACTGGTGTAAATCAAGAGCACTGGGGAGGTGTCAGTGGAGCTGTGCTGGCGTAGCCACCCCAGGGGCTGCTGCTGGGTTTTTAAGGTGGCTCTCAGGATTTTAGTACCTTCTTATTGCTTCCTCTAAAGCCAAGTCATGGAGTTTACTGCCCGTGTACAAACAGCCACCCTCCCCAAACGCTCAGAATCAAAACCCCAAAGCTCAAAACAGATTGACCCACTTAAACTCCACCAAAGTGGCCTCTGCTGCCCTCATCGCAAGGCTTTACCATGGGCACATATTCTTCCAGCTGATCTTACCCTAGCTCAGGCAGGGGGGTACAGCACTCTCACTTGCTCAGCTGCCCATCCAATGCTGGTCTCAGCCTCATCAGCCAGTGCCTGAGCTGCTTCATTTGCTTCCCACTATTAAAAAGAAAAAAAAAAAAAAAGAAAAAAAGCTTTTAATTCACTTCCTCCTGGGAGTTTCTGTGATGCTCATTGATCCACTCCACAAGTACTTCACAAACACTAATGGACCTAGTGAAACTCTCCACTAATCTCCTTCTGAAACTTGGCACCAAACTGCTCACTTCTGATGGTTTCTCCTTTTACACTTGTTTTTCTTCACTACCTGTTCCAGAGTCACTCCAGGGCTCATTAATTGTTCATCCTTTGTCCCTTGAAAATGTTTCCTTTTCATCTTTCCAGGAACACGCTGGATACTGATGTGACACAGCCTTCAATTTGCAGTCTTCCACACCTGCAAAGATACTATTTGAACTGATTGTGGCATTACCAGTTGCACATGGATCTACCTAATTGAACTGAAAAGCTTTGCAAGCCATGTATTCATGGGGCTTCTGATCTCATTTGTTAGAGAGCCTTAGGGAACGGGCAATTTCAGCTCCTCCATTTCTGAAAACTGGTCATAGTTACTTAGATGGAATAAAATAAATCCTGGGGCATGTGTCCCTTCTGGAAACCAGGTTGATACCTGTGCCCAGAAGAGAATTAAATTGCTCAGGGACAGTGCTGCATGGAGTGAGAAATATATATAGCAGAGAGTCAAGGGAAAGTTTTCTGTGGAGGTTCCCAGGTTTAATATTCCTTCTGCTAATGTGACTCCCTGGTTGAGATTCTTGCAGTTTTCAATAAATGGTATGGAGACTCTGCAAATAAGGGTCTGCTGTGGTTGAAAATAACCTACCCTTGTTACCCTTGTGCTACTTGTATCTAGGGCTAAGCTTTGACCTACTCCACTTCTGTAACTCGGGCTGGATTTTGAGCTGTCATTAACAGCAGGATTTTCAGAAGTCCTGCAGACCAGCACTGCCAGGCTCTTTTGGCAGCACAGTACATGGAGGAGGAATGTCACTGACCACCCGACCCCAACTGTCAGCCCTCAAAACGCTGATCCTGAAGCCCAACCCCCTTTATTTTATTCCACGTAACAAGCAACTTATGATTTTTCTTTTCTTTTTTTTTCTTTCCTTGGGTAGAAATTGCAATACCTGGAAATCAAGGCAACTGCTTCTAGACTCAAGCAACTATTTTTAAAGCTGAGGTCTCTATTGCCCATGGCTCCCAGTGGACCAGAAGCTCAACCTGGTGTGAGAACAGGTGAGAACTGAAAGGGCTGAGGAGCTGGGACATTGCACCCACGCAGGGTATTGCAGCAAGAACTGCAACTGAGAAGGCCTCTGGATGGTCTCTGTCCACTCCATGTGCTAAACTGGCCTTCAGTTAGAGTCCTGAGAAGAGTATGAACCTCCAGCAATGACAGTCTCTGTCATGCTGTGAGTAGAGCTTCTTACACCTCTTTGCTAATGTCTGTCTTTGAGGATTTTAAGCCAGGTACCCCCTGAGGTCAAGAAGCTCTGCTGGTACAAGGGCTTTTCAAATAGTGCTATTAAAGACAAGTAGATTGAGGTCCTCAAGTTGTTAATGGTTACAAAGGTACCTGCCAGTTCAGATCATGCCCTTAGAGCCTCCCAATAAACTTAACAACAGCAAAACATTTATCTCCCAGTGACACAGTCCATCCAGGGTGAGACTTGCCCCCCTGGAGCAGATTTGTGCAACACCTGCACGAGAGTTGAAGATGGCCTGAAACACTCCTCAGTTCTCTCTTTTGCCCCCAGATGCAGACATCTTATTGACTAGCCAGAACTTCTCAGGAAAGCTCATAGTTCATCTGAGCTCTGAGTTGTGGCTAGAAATAGCCTGATCTCTGAAGACCGTGATCTTTTTGGACCTTCAAAGAGTTTACCTGCAAAAAAAGTTTGTTTGCCCTCTGAAGATGTCAAAGTGACACCTCTGCTCTGAGCACACTACAAAAGACATTTGGGCTCCTCCTCCTCTTTCCCTATTGAGACAAGGGTGTTCAGCCACACCTGCAGAACTGAGCCTGGAAGGTGGCCCTGCCCTCTCTTTCTGCCAGCTTGTTCTTCTCATGCAAGCACCCCATTCCCACCCAGATAGCTCAGCAAGAAACATGCACAGGGACCTGGAGGGCTGGGAACCTGGCCCTGGGTGTCAGCAGCTGCCACAGCTCTCCATGTGCTGCTGTGTAAGGACACCAGTGTGGGTTTATTAGATTAACTGAAATCCAAGCTGCACGTTTCTTAATTATCAGTGTTTTCATCCAATGCAAGAAGAATTTGCATAATTTCCCAGCAGCAGAAAAACAGTAAAATCAAAACAACACATGAAAATCTGCACCAGTTCATCACAAACCTGCAGATCCAGTTGTTGTCCTGGTTCACTTTCCTTGCACACCCAATGCAGACACCAAGGAAGAGCAGTTCCTCAATTTAGCTTCCGCAGAACCGCTCCAGCCCAGGCTGCTGAAGCTGGCCCTGTGTTAGCATGTTGATTCCACAAGTTCTTCATGGAGCCCAAATAGTTTTGGCAAACAATGCCAATTCAGACAGTGATCCTGCAAATATTTAAGCACTGAATTCTGTTGCTGATAGAGGCTGTGCTGCTGGCACCAGTAAGACCACTCACAGCCGTGGAGGGAGCCAGGGGATACAGGGCTTTTGAAGCTGAAGCCTTACAGAGACAAAACATCCACCATTTGGGTTGTAATAATACAGGGATGAATATCATGGGCAGCACATTCCTCCTGCACAGGCCAGGGAGGGTGTGAGGGGCAGCTCCTGAGTGTTACAGGACTGGCAATGGATTTGCACAGGCACTCAACTGCCTTCATAGAATTATCAGGTGGTTGGAAAGACCTTAAAGATCATCCAGTTCAAACCCCCCTGCATGGGCAGGGACACCTCCCACCAGCCCAGGTTGCTCCAAGCCCCATCCAACCTGCCCTTCAACACTGCCAGGGATGGGGCAGCCACAGCTTCCCTGGGCAACCTGGGCCAGGGTCTCACCACCCTCACACTAAAGAATTTCTCCCTAACGTCCAACCTAAATCCCCCCTCTTTCAGTTTTAATCCATTGAAACTGGGAGTCTGAAAGCTTTCACATCAGTTTGCTGCTACAAACCAAACCCAGCCCACCCTTTCAGCAGCTGAGGGACCAGAACACAGCTTCCCTGGGCAACCTGTGCCACTGTCTCACCACCCTCACAGGGAAGAATTTCCTCCTAATGTCCAACCTTCATCTCCTCTCTTCCAGTTTAAAGCCATTCCCTTTGTTCATCATGGCTTTAATCCTCCCACAAACTTGTGTTACAGCCTCCTGGGGTGTGCTAAGATGTCCTGCTCTGCCAGGAGTCCCCAGGACAGCTGGGGGCTGTGGGGGCTGATGGGCAGCCTCTGTATCTGATGGTCAATTTTGCAAATGGGAATTAGGAACCCAAACCACTGAAGAGCTTTCATCCAGCCTCGCTTCATTGCTGCCCATTAAATGACAATGACTTGAAACCAATTTGTATCACTCCAGACAGTCCAGCTGCCCATGTGAAAACGAAAGAAGTGCTTTGACCCTGTCTTGTCTACATTTGTGAATGGCTCAAACACTTGCCATCCTGGCACCACATAACTCAAACTGCCACCGCCCCCGTGATGGATCTTGAAGGGAGACCATTCTCACACTGTACTACATCAGGGGAATGACAGGTCCTTGTGGTGTACATCAGCAGGAAGATGACACTCTGCTTTTGTGTTTTAATGGCTCCAAGATATATCATGGAAAGTGCTGTCTGGTGCCTGGAACCTGGAGGCAGGCACAAGGTGTTATTGGCAAAATAAAAGAGAAAAACGGGGGTGGATTTTGAATCTGATTGTCCCTCACTGACAGCAACGGGCTGGGGGTCATGGAGGCATCTTATGGATAGGGATGTTTCCCCATCACTTTGTCAGTTCAGCCCCAAAGTGTGTTCCTAAAGCTCTCCCCTTCAGCTTTTTGTTTGATTTTCACCATGTGCTTCAATCCCGCGGATGTTCAGTGGATGTGAACATGTTTGATTTGAAGCACGTTTTGTTGCCACACTCCTTATGGTTGGTAACCTGGATTTGACAACACTGAGCTGAGCTCTGTGTACTCTGTATGCTCAGAAGAATATGGAAATCATTCAGTAAAGAGCAACAAAGAACGAGGGATGACTGATTTGTGAAGAAAGGACTCACTTGTCCACTCCTCTGATAGGCTGTATGTCCCACTAGCATCAGAGGAGCTACCTCCTGTGGATGCTCAACAAGGGACTCAACAGAGCTGCTCCACCAGCCCTGAACAGCAGGTGAAGGCACAGCCTGGGACAAAGCACAAAGAGGGAGCTACAAGAAGACTTGGGAGATTCTCAAGATCCAAAAGTGCTTGTGAAACAGATGACAGCAATGCAAAGTCCTGGGCTTAAACAGGAAAAAAAAAAAATTAAAATAATATTTTAAAACAAAGATTCCTCTAAGGGCCTAATTGTAGGGCAGCCCCAAATCCTCACAGGCAGATTTTCCATTTTAAAACATCATGATGTGTGCAGTTCATGTGGCAGGTTTATCATCTACCCAAGCTGAAAGAAGAGTCCTGGCCAGGGCTGCAAGTCCTCATTCCTAATCTCATCCTTTAACTACTGGCTCAGGCTCCATCTCCACAGATTTAAAGCCTGACACAGTCTCACAGGCTATGCTACACAACATCTCATTGTTACATTCAACGGGTTGTAATAAATTAAATTAACTATCAGTAATAAGTTCACAGGCAACACTATCATTTTCAGTAAAGTATACTTCCTTAAAATACACCAGCAGCATCAAACATAACTAGATTTAATTTCATGCCAAAGAGTCTCTGGATACTCATTTTAAAACAGTCACCAAGAGCCTAATTTTAATTTGTGTGATGTTTCTGCTAATACCAATGCCTACTTAAAATATCCATTAAAAAGCCTTAAGAATATTAACAGGGAATTCTTACAGAAATGCACTAGAGTTTTATGTTTTGAATTACCATTACAGGCTTTTTGGTTTAACTGTCATTAAACAGATTTCATTATTAACAAGAATATGTGCAAATTAAAACAAGCCCATTAAAATCTAGAATTCCACGGTAAAAAGATTAGAGGCATTTGACTTATTTTTCTTCTGAAGGAATAAATGTAATAAATAGTGATAGGGAGTAAAAACCAATACTTAGAACACAGAAAATGGACGGTGGTTTAACAGTGGTGAGTAGTTCTTGATGTACTTCAGAATAACTTGCTTCACTCAAAGAGTCATCCTCTGGGTGGTTTTTGCTCCCCATCATGCAGACATCACGGTTATGAAGCCTCTGTTGCAGATCTTCATCCACCTCCAAGGTGCAGGCAGGGCTGAGAGGGGTCAGGCAAGAGACATCTGGTCCCCATTGACACTCATCTGGAGCAGTGTGTCCAATTCTGGAGCCCCCAACATAAGGACATGGAGTTCCAGGAGAAAGCCCAGAGAAGCTGGAGCAGCTCTGCTCTAGAGACAGGCTGGGAGAGTTGAGATCACTCAGCCTGGGGAGGAGAAGGCTCCAGGGAGACCTTAGAGCACCTTCCAGGGCCTGAAGGGGCTCCAGGAAAGCTGGGGAGGGGCTTGGGACAAGGGCAGGGAGGGACGGGACAAAGAGTAATGGCTTTGAATTGAAAGAGGGGAGATTTAGGTTGGACATGAGGAGGAAATTCTTCCCTGTGAGGGTGGGGAGACCCTGGCCCAGGTTGCCCAGGGAAGCTGTGGCTGCCCCATCCCTGGCAGTGTTGAAGGGCAGGTTGGATGGGGCTTGGAGCAACCTGATCTAGTAGAAGGTGTCCCTGCCAAGGGAGTGGGGTTGGAACTGGATGATCTCTAAGGTACCTTCCAACTCAAACCATTCCATGTTTCTGTGTCAACACCAGGGTGGTTTACCAGGCCTGGGACTTGGTAGCTGGAAGCTGTGGTGCACCTCACCTCAGCTCCCCCTCTACTCTCCACTTGCCTGAAACTGGGCTACTGAAGGTGGAAGTGAAGGTTTGAGCCTTGAATCATGATCCAGGACAAGCTTGGATCTCCAACAGATCTACAGGGCTGGGCTTGGGGCTCTTCAGCCTGTCTGACAGAAATTAAACTGCTCAGTGCACAGCCCTGGCCTCCAGAAGGACATCCATTGCTCCAGAACTAAGAGATAGAGATAGACAGATATACACTTACCCCATAAATACATATATTTATATATTTATATTTACATATACATGCAGTGAGGTTCACTGAAAGGGGTAAGGGGCCGTTGAGGGACTCCCTGCAGAAGTGAGGCACTGCAAAACACACTTTCACTGCAGTTGCTTTGGCTTCCAGCTGCTCTATTGATCCCCTCAGCTTCTAAATAACCCTCAATTCAATACAGTCATCAGCGAAAAGTCTGCTGCTCTAATAAATCACATGAATATTTACACTGCCTTGTGTAAAGTACATATTTTGACTTATCAGGTGCTTTATATCCCTGTTTCCTATCTAGTTACTTCTGTCCTCCTCCTTACCTGGTTCCTGGGGGGGTTGTGAGGAGCCACTGACCCTTCCCTCTGCTCCGAGTGAATTATCTGTGTTAAAACTCTCTCCTGTCAAGCTGCCAAATCTTCTGCATTAATCCAGAAAATTACAATTAATGAGCACTAAGAGGATCTTTCCACCTTTGTGTATGGCTCTATTCAGTTGCAATGATCCCTGCTGCTCTTGCCAGCATCTGAAGCCTCTCATGGTCACGGCTTCTGGCTCTCGGGCAGGGTGGTGCTCTCAGGACCAGGAGGGTGGCAGTGGGGCTGCTGCTTTCTGCTGCTCCATAGCCTGCTGGCCAGGGTGGTCTGCAATGAAGATGGGAGAGACGTGAGTTAATAAGAGCCCATGGCTACCAGAGCATGGGACTTCCCCCCACCAAGGGAGTGGTCATGCCAACACTGCAGGGGTTTGAAGTAACTACTTAGATTTCCTGTGGTCTGCTGTGAGGTGAAGGATGGGGCTGGGAGTCAGGTTGCTACAGGTCTACAAGCCCCACCCTGGCTGGCTAATAGGACAACTTGAACAGACTTCACTGAGGCTCTGGGATTCCATTTCCCAAGCTGTTAGTGCAGCTACAGAGACTCAGATCCCTGAGGACAACCAAAACTTTAAAAAGATGGTGTTTTTATATTTCATTTGCGTATTTATATTTTATAAAAATATGGTATTAAAAACAAGAATTAGGAACCTCACTGAACTGCAAATACATCATCCTGAAGTGTGAATTAAGGGATCTCAATCAGATGTGCATCCATGGGTTGGTGAATTTTGTGCTCCTACTTTTGCAAACCTCTCCACTGACATTTCCTCGTCAGGACTATTTATCCAACACACCATCTTCTTCCTTTTCCCCTCTGTGTGTTCACTTGACTCTAGTCTGAGCTTATACAAGCCACTTCACCATGAATGGAGCATTTGTGCATTTCTGGTTTTCCAGGCCCAGAAATAACTCTGCAGAAACCAGCAGAATTACAGTGGGAGGAAAAGCAATGGAAATAACAGGAGAAACAAGGTTTATGTCTATTTCCTTAGAGAGGAAATGTGTGGTAAGTAACTGCTTCCCAGAGTTGACAATTTCTTCAGTAGAATTAATTCCCATCTGAACTAAAGATGTATTTACCTTGCAATTCCTAAGGTTTCATCTATAAACTCAGCTAGTAGTAGCTCTATGATGTTATGCACTTTTCCTCTCACTTTTAAATGCTCTTTAGAATCAGAGGATGTAAATGCGCTCCAAGAATTACAGTAGCCCAAGTAAGTACCACCCTGAGCTGATACCTGCTGGAGAGCTCTGTCTGTAAGGGGGTTACCTGTAGATGGACAGAATTCTGAACAGGACAGGGTTAATTGGATTAAGCAGGCAATTAGCAAGGCAGAGCTGGTCAGGAGAGCACGGCCTCATCCTAATGCGTTTGCACCATTTCAAGCACTTAATGGATGTTTCATCTCAGCTGGGACTAAAGCTGCTGCTGCCACACAGACCTGTGATGAGTTCAAGGCAAAGGGACAGGTTTTGTGGCAGTTATTGCTGCCATCAGACATGTTGGCAGTGTCCACCCAGCCCTGCACACCCTGCAGCTCCTGGCCCTGCACACCCAGCCCTGCACACACTGCACCTCCTGGCCCTGCAGACCCAGCCCTGCAGACCCATCCATGCACACCCAGCAGCTCCTGGCCCTGCACACCCAGCAGTTCCCAGGCCTACACACCCAGCAGCTCGTGGCCCTGCACACCCAGCAGCTCCCAGCCCTGCACACCCAGCCCTGCACACCCAGCAGCTCCTGGCCCTGCACACCCAGCCCTGCACACCCAGCCCTGCACACTCAGCCATGCACACCCAGCCCTGCACACCCAGCCATGCACACCCAGCAGCTCCCAACCCTGCACATCCAGCAGTTCCCAGCCCTGCACACCCAGCAGCTCTTGGCCCTGCACACCCAGCCCTGCACACCCATCCATTCACACCCAGCCCTGCACACCCAGCAGCTCCTGGCCCTGCACACCCAGCCCTGCACACCCAGCCATGCACACCCATCCATGCACACCCAGCAGCTCCCAGCCCTGCACATCCAGCAGTTCCCAGCCCTGCACAGCCAGCAGCTCTTGGCCCTGCACACCCAGCCCTGCACACCCATCCATTCACACCCAGCCCTGCACACCCAGCCCTGCTGCTCGTGCTCCCGCCGGGCAGGAAGGCGCCGGTGGGGCCCGCGCTGCCTCAGCGCACCCGAGGGCCCGGGCTGTGTGACACGCACCTCGTCCTATTTAACCCCCAATCTGCAGAGGCAACGGAGGCTTTGGTAGGAAGAGGGAAAACAGAAGACCCTCAGTGTCAGGCCAGGGAGCAGTGCTGGTCTGAAACCTGCTGTCTGGAGCAGAGATTTCTGTGGCACTTGGGATCCCATTCTGTGGCACCAACGGGATCCCATGAGTGGAGCCACCTCTTGGGGTGCATGCTAGGAGAGCTGGGTGACTACACAGAAAAGGCCAGGTGTGGAAGCAGCAGCACTCTGAGAGGTTTGCTTTGCAGAGGCAACTATAAGATGCTGGATTTGGGAAGGAGCAGGAAAGGCAGCAGCAGTACCTCACACATGTAAGGACAGCGGGGCTCGTCTCAAAGAAACTCTGTCATTATAAAACCAGTGTTGTGCAACTTATTAGGAAGCAATGATTAGGCCAACCTGGGGTGGAGATGGCACAGGTGTGGTGGCTTTCCTGAGCACTGAAGACCAGGTGAGAGCAGGAAGTAGAGGAGAAGGCAGAGTCCATCTGGAACTACAAGCTCCTGGTAAGCGAAACAGTTTGGCCAGCAGCTCCTGGGTAGAAGTAACACCATGGTGATGGGATCCAGTGTCATCACAAGGTGGGTGATGGATTTGACACATCTTAGATGCAGGAGGCCCTCTCAACTCAGAGCATCTCTGTGCCCACTGTTTCCAAAGGGAAATGGTGCTGTCTGAGATCACCAGCCTTCTGCAGCTCCTAGTACTCGCTGTTTGGGTTCTGGGTCATTCTTCCTCTGAGAGGGCAAAACTGACTCCTTCCTGTGAACACATTTGTGAATGGAGATGATGCTGTGCTAGTGGTGCTAATAAAATAAGTAGAAAAACAGCATTTAGCAGCTGGGAGGGGAAAGCAGTATTTTTTTCAGGAACACACAGGCTCCTGCTTTGATGCTGCATTCAAGCCAAAGCAAGGGCATGTTTTAAATTCCCAAGAATTCAAGTTTCTTTTTAAGTTCCCAAGCCTGGCTGAGCTCTTAAAAGACAAAAGATCTTGCTCCTGGGGTTGGCTTTCCTAGGCAATAGCAGCTCTGCTCAGAATACTATCTAAATACCAATTAATGTAATTCTCAGCAGAAATATTACAGGCATTCAGATTTTTTTCTTAACAGCCAAAGGGACACATTTCCAGCATCTACCAAACCTCTTTTATTTTAATCCACATTAAAATCTCTTTCCAGAAGGATTGGCAATAGAACATAATTTATTATTATAGTTGAAAGATTTGTCATGGTTGCCCTGTGCCAAGCCAACCTGTCTAGAATAACCTTTTAGGGGCAGGAGGGATGGCTGGAGAGAGGAAAGGGTATTGAAGCTAACAAGCAATGGAGAGTAGATAGGAAGGAGAAGAAGCAATATTCCATGCTTTCCTGCAAGGAGCAAATTCCCCATTTCCCATATCGTGGGGAACACACCCAAATCTTCCTCTGCTTTCATTGTGGAAGTGAGCAAGCAGGGCATGGCCTGGGACCCAGCTGGCAACCAGTGGGCAGTGAGGAACTCCTGCTGTGACCTGGAGTCTGTCTGGCCTGTGGTCACCCTCCCCAGGAGGCTTTGGCAGTGCCCCTGCTCACCCTGGCTGGGAGGGAAAACAGAATTATTTGGTACCTTGTCTGTTGAGACCTTGTGTCTGAACAGCAGCCCTCAGGGGGGTGAGTGAGTCCTCTTGCTGCCAGGAGTCATCACGTTGCATGACGAGACTGCTCCAGAGCTGTCATTTTTATTTCCTTCAGTGGTTGCCATCAAATCAGGGCAATTGCAATGACTGTCCTGGCATGAACATTGAGTCAGGGGTTCTGTGATGGAAGTTTTAGAGGTTCTTAACAGCCAGCACTATGAAGAATTGAAAAATAGATGTTAGAGAAGAGCTGCTGCATGATACAAAAAGAGATACACTTGTGGCTCAGTCCTCAACCCAAATGACTTAACAGGTGTTGGCCATGAAGCACAGCAAAAGAACGTGCTCTGCTCCTTCTACCCATGGAGCTGCTGCTTCCCCACTCCAGGGTGATTCTGGTTTCCAAAGGAAATGGGGCCTGTGAGCCCAAGCCTTCCACCCAGCCTTCTTTCCCTGCCTCTTCCCTCAAACTGTGTCAGCCAGACAGCTCATCTCAACCAAGCCTGGCACAGGCTTGGATTTACCACGACAAGTAAGCCAAAACTGGTGGATGCTACTCCTGCTTCTGTCCAAAAACCCATCAGCAATCCCCATCCCTGCTCTGAGGGAACTGGTGCCTGTACCCCCAGCCACTTCCTAAGACAAGCAGAATCTATAGCTAAGAGCTGTCTCTCTCCCTTCCTCTTCTTTCTTCAGCTGCACCCATTGTAAGCTGAGCACAGCTGTGGTTCTGGCCCTCAGACTCTATAGGAGCTATAACAAAGTGTTTAATGTATTCTTAGCTTTTAAACTACTATTCATCAGCTGCAATCAAAGAAGAGAGCCAGCATCATGTTGCCAGCCAAATTAATCACAGCTCCCCCTGACCCCCCCCGTCCACACACACAGTCACGTTGTGTGCATCCGTGGTGGTCTCCAGACCACAGTTGAGCAGACACTGGGAAAGGCCAAGGTGGTAAATGTAAATCCTGGCTGCTCTTAATCATGTTCGTAATGACCATATCATCAATCACAGGCCTTCTCAAGTGCTCAGCAACCACAGCCCAAGGGTGTATTTTTCCAAGAATTCAGTTCAGTGAGGTCTCTCGAAAGCTGGGTCACCATTATTCCCACTCACACAGGAGGAAGGTTTCTCCTGTGTGGCACCGACAGGGCACGTAAGCCCAGCATCTCCCTCAAAAGCTGGACTGCCACCAGTGAAGTCAATAAAATGTATGCAACTGAGAATCCACTGACCTTTAGATGAAAACAAGCTAAGGAAAAAAACCAAAACACGTCGTCAAGAGAACTGACTGGGAAAAACTGCAGCATTTCTGCCATTTTCCTACTCGTGGTGTTTTGCACCAGGGACGTGGTCGAAACACTTAAAAACCTCAGGCTTCTGAGCTTCCAAAAAATGTTGGAACCTTGAGAACTAACGAGAATTGTAGTGGTTACAGATTCCTCCTACACATCTCCAAAGGACTCAAGACCTTCTGGCTGTAGACACGTAAGAAGGAGATCCTTGTGTGAAACAAGCCACGCACAGGTGGTAAACAGCCCAAATTCCCAGGAACAGCACAAAACAAGCCACACACAGGTCACCAAACCAAATCATCTCCCACCTGAGCGGCCTTTACCTCGTCCCCTACCGCAAAGCCGATTATCAAGCCCCTCCAGGAAAACATTAGAGACATTTGGTGCTTCTTCTGGATGCCAGGTGTGCAGTGCTACAGCAGTGATTACATTTCACACCCGAGACGGAGCTGAATCAGACCTGCTCGATGCCACTGGAGGAGCTGCTGGAAGCTTTAACACTTTGAGGAGAGTTCAAGACGATTTTACGGCAGCGCGCCTTGGGGAAATTGAAATGTCAAGCATAATTTGGTACTTGAAACATGAAGGAGAGAGGCTTTTCATTTGTTTTCATCTGCATCTTCCTCTCCTCTGAACTGTGCATGCTCCATTTCCCGCTCTTCCCTAAGCTTTCATTAGGCAGTGCTGAAATCTGCTGGATTTGAGGAATCTCCAAGGATAAACAAGCAGCTGGCATTAACCTGCTCTGTAAAAGTCAATTTGACATGTCTCACTATCCTTCCATTCTTGTTAGGGAAACTGGTCCAAAACAAGCTTTCCCCCCATTACCCCTCTTTTCCCATCCATTCATTTATCTTTTGTGTAAGACTAGAGGATTCCTGCTCATCAGGCCAACACTTAATAGACAGGGGCTCACCTGAAAAATAAATAAATAGGCTTTTGACCTAGGTTTCCATCTCCAAGCTGGTCTCTGGGGTTGCAGACACTTCGTCCAGCAGCTGTGCTGGGAATGGGGCACTGGGAAGGACTGGGAAATGCAGGAGTTTGCTCTCCCCCTAAAATAGAAGCACTCTCATAGCTGTCAGCATGAGAAGTAGCCAGAGGAGCTGGCAAACAGGCCTCAGCAAGGTGCAGCTCCTGGGAACACTGATAATGTGTTCTTGGGAGATAAATTTTTAATTCTCCCCATCACAGGAGTAAGATAGAGCCCAGAGTCCCACGACACACTGAATCTTTCCCACCAGGACTTTCCATGCTTGTTTGCTGCATGGGGAATGTCTTGCACCAACTTCACAATTTTCACTGAAGTTTATTTTTAGAGACAAGTCAAAAAACCTTTTGCTGTAATAGAGATACATTAATTTTTGATATCATAGTGACTTCCTTTCAAACATTCTCATTCCACAGCCACTGTAAGACACAACAGTGCAGGAAACACAGAGTCATGCCAAAATCAAACATTTCACCTTGGTAAAGAAGAGAGTTTCAATCCACTTGAAACACGATTCTAGTTTAGAGGGTTTGGGACTCATTTTTCAGGAATTGTTTGTTCATATTTTTTTTGCATGAGGATCAAAGGGGCTTTCAAAGATTCCCTATAAAGTTAAAAAAAATCCATTTACTACAAGCCTTGGAAGTAACTTTAAGTGACTGATACCATTTCCATCTCTGCCAAGGAGTTGTAAGGTACAGCACACTTAGTGTGAAATCCTGGCTGGGTTTTGCCTAAAAACAAGAGGCATTAAAATTTACCTTGTAGCTGAACAGGACAATTTTAGGAAGTGTCACTTAAAAAGCCCCTTGAAAAGCCTCTTCAGCAGCACCCGAGCAGCTCTTCTCACCCAGGAGTGTTTCCTCCATCCAACAACCACTGGATCTGTGGGCTCCAGCTGCAGGAGTGAATGTTTTCAGGGCCACCCTGTGTCACTGGCTGCAGAGGCTTTACACTGGTGACTAATTTCTGTCAGTGAAAGTGGACTGGAAACAAACCCCATTGATTTTCCATCAGCACTTCACACCAGCTCTGCCACCAGAATTAATGCACAGCAAATGAATCCCTGGCTTCTGGGTCCTCTCTTGGCAAGGGAACAGGGCTGTGCCACTGCTCCCTGTATTCTGGAGCTCTCCTTCATCCTTCCTGGCAGCTCCCAGAGAAACAGCAGTTGTAGGGTGGTGCCCACCAGGCTGAATCCCCAGATTTGGGTTCCATACCCCTTCAGCAGCAGCTCAGAGAAGCACCAAGCATCTGCCTGAGTCCTACCAAAAATAATGTTTCAGGGTGTTCCTGGGAATTAGCAGCAGGCAACACCAGCAGGAAGGACTTAGCACAGACCCTGCTTGTGTGAGAAACACCTGGGAGAGCCCATCTGCAGGACAGAGATAAAGATTTGAGGTCCCTGCACAGCCCCACCTGACAGCCACCACCACCCTGCCAGGGTTTCTGTGTGGTGGGGAAAAACTGTTTCTCTCCCCGAGGCAGCAGGTTGTTTTACACAAGGAAAAAAATGAATCAATAAAGTCTTCTTCATGGGCAGGACTGGCCCTGGATGCAGTACTTCATGGCTGCCTGGTGAAAGGGAAAAAATATAACCCACTTCACTGGGTAAGGAGTGTATTCCTCCTTGTGGATGGATAAGCTATCTCTCAAGTGAATGACTCTAGTATTTATTATGTCAGATTATACCACTTCAGTTCCTGGTTCGTATTATAACAAAACTGGGAAAACAACCACTTACTAGATATTAATTTTATCTTACAGATTCTATTGTAAGTGGGATACAAGCCCCTATGTATATACTACAATCTTTAAAATAGCTCCATCTAAATGCAAATGTGGACCTCTGCCTAACACAGAGCTGAAAGCCTTCCCATTAACATGCCAAGAGATAGGGGAATTAATTTAATGCTTAAAAATTCTCTGGGATAAGAGGAATGTCTTCTGTTCATATCTAGCATCATTTTTTCTTCATGACCAAAGCACACATAATATGATAATTTTTACCTTTCTCAAGCTTACTGAGGGAAAAGGCAATACAATCTCTTTCTAGAAATTACTTTACAGGCTGCACTCTACTGAGCAAAGTGCAGGTACGTGTATGCTTGGAAAGGGATTCCCAGGGAGAGACAAAAGATGAAGATGACTACAGTGCAGGAAGGTTGCTGGGATTCAATTACTCATCTTTGCAGACTAATCAAAAGCAGAGATGGTGCTTGATAGTTTTCATTGCTCACCAGCATCTTCTCTACCTGCTCCTCTAAGCCCGTCAAACACCAGGGCTCACTCTGTGCGTGTCCCCAGAGACACACAGGCAAAGTGTGAGGTACTGATTTCTCTTTGGAGGACTTTGGATCACTGGATGGCACATGGAAGGTGTTGGCCTTCCCTCCAGTTACTACACGTGCTGCTCCTGGAGGCACACATGGCCTGGAAAGCAAGACACAGCTGTGTGTCTAAGAATGAAATTCTTAGAAGTAGCTATACCCCTTTGAATAAAAAACCAACATGTAGTGCATGGCAAATGTATCTTTTTTCAACATTTATGAAACTTCACTGACTGCTATTGTTAAATTTGATGCCTTTCCATCAAAATATACATAATCTAAATTGGCTCTGCAAGAGTATTGTCAGGAAAAGAAAAGGAAGAGTCATGCACTTACTGGCACCTGCATCTCAGAAGGAAGAAGCTTCCACCTCAGTACTCACACCATGAGAGTCTGGAACAGAGATCTTGGGAGGCACAAGGCTGGAAACCACCACGTCCAGATGCAGAAACATCACCATGCAAAAGCTGGACAAGTGAGAGAAACATTCAAGCCACTTCCAACAGACTTGCACTCTGAAGTATGTCTCTTGTGTAAAACAGGTCAGAAACCAAAGGCATTAATGGCAGTGAGGTTGTGCCAGTGAGAATGATGAATGACTGCTGGACTGACACAGAAGCAGCAGTGAGTTACAGCTCTGCAGGTTTGCTTTTGGATTGGTCTCACAAGTCACAGGTTGAACATACTCAAAAATCCCCAGTAAAGGGGCACGTGGACAAGGGATGGATGTGTTCCTGCTCCCTGAGGTGTTTTGCCTCACACAGCACTTCCCATTCATTTCTCAGTGTTTTTGTTTTCTGCCAATAGCAATATTTTAGTGCCTGTGCTGACCACAGCTGGCTACTGAATTGCCCCAAAGGTTACAGCTTCCACAGCCAGGAGCTCTGCCAGGGTGCTAGAGGTACTTCCTCTCATAAATATGTACATATTTTCAGAGTAATGAAGACATTTCTTAAGCTGCTTTCTCTCTGAGCCTTGTCCTGCCAGTGCTCAGCACTCGCTGTGCAAGAACTCAGCAGGAGGGCCTTTTGTGATTTGCAAGGTAATGCCCTAAATGTCATAAAAAAACAAACAAAAAGAAGGCAACTTCTCACTGCCTCAGTTTCGGGAACTCTACAGCTCTGAGTACAGACAATGTTGCTGAGTGTGGAGTTTCCTAACGGGTCTGGCCTGGCCTGTGATCATCAGCAACATACAATGGCGACTTAAAGAGACATGTGAAATTTGGGAAATGAAAGACTCCTTGCAGCTGTAAACTGATGGAGAGACCACTATAGCCTGAGAAGATGGTGTAGAACTCTACACATAAGTCACTGCCATAAAAAAGTCATTTTCCCCAAACAGCTTTTGTTACTTCATGAAGTACAACCCTCCCCAATGTATTCCTGCAATCTATACATCTTAATGAAATATTGACATTACTGGCATTACTGATATTCCCATAGTAATTATCTTTCATAATAATTAAACAATATGGCACAATAACTGAGGAGGGTTGTTCCTGATAACTAACCTTTCAGACTTAATTTACTTCCTACTCTCACAGAAACAAATGCCTCCTTTTAATTTAACTATTGCTGTTGGTCAAAACATTCACTGGACTTTACATTAACAAGGACATTATGTGAAAGCAGGATTCTCATTTCCCTGGGACTGAGATTTTTTTTCCTTTAAATTATTTCTTTTGCCCCAATTAAATCAAATGATGACCCAAAACTGGAGATTGTACTCAGTTTTATACTCATTGAGGATTTGTTTATTTAAATGAGAAGCTGTTGTGGAAATCCTCCCTGACTTCTGCATTACAAACACTTTGCAACACACAGGAACCTGGCTTCTCCCCATTCTGGTTTGGGCCTCATGGATTTCATGTTTGGCTCCCCTGTAGAGTCAAAAAATAGAACATTAAGCCTTTCAAACAGTCATGGCAAAGCACTCCAGCTTTACTAACAAGAACACTCATTTATACCCAGGATCTAAGCTTGAAGGGATCTTGAAACATCAGAAGTAGTTGGTGAGAGCTTGAGACATTTTCACTGAGATGTGGGAGATAAAAAAGAAGATACAGGAAAACCACAGGATAAAAGCTAAAGGAGAAGAGTAATCCCAAAATAGCTCTGTTTGGAGTGTTCTTCTGGAAGACTTATCATAGTGTTCAGTATGGCAAAACATCAACGAGGGAATATTTCAACCAAATTGCTTGTGAGCTGAATTTCTCATCTTCTTCCAGATCATCCCTGTGGTCAAACATGGCAGTGTGAGGCTCCCCAGGAGAGGCCTTTTCTTGTGCATCCAGCCTGGGCAACATGGGGACAGAAGCAGAACTGCTGATGGTGCAGGCATCCTTCCCCAGACAAGCTGCTGTCCCACTGCTCTCCACCTCTGTTTCCTGCACCACTGTGAACACTGGCAGTGTCCTCTGCAGGGCTCCCCTCTCTGCCCACTCACACACACATACAGGCCCCAGGCCAGCAGAGAGTTCATGCAAGCATCTACCTCCAGCCCCCTCAAAGGCTCACCAAGACCTGTCAGATGGTCAATGGACCTTCAATCATGGACCTTTTCTGCCTCCAAGCCTTGATGAGGAACTGCCCAAACTCATCAATAGGATATTCCTCTACTGCTAAAGATCAGTGGTGTTGCATTTATCTCAAGAAGCTCTAGATGTGGCTTTAAGCACTTGATGTTATGGGTCAAGCTAAGAAGGCAATTTCAGATGATAGCCCAGGACATTTTCAGAAGTGGACTTGAACAGCTTTTCCCCAGTGCAAATCCTGCCTCTCTGCATTCATGTTTCCTCCTCGTGCCCCACAACTGCTGCTCTCCCTCCCACACCCCTGCCCTCACAGAGCAAGTCCTTGAGATTAACCACAACATGATCACATTTTAATTGGGGCCAGCTTAGTGTGGGGACATCCTTTTAACTCAGGAGGCCTCAATTCCACAGAACCGTAATGAACTAATAATGAATGTGCTAAAGTCATTAAATCAAAATTCATAAAAGGGTGAATATTGCTTTCTTTTATAATAAAGCAATTAAAATCCCATATACTATAATAGATACTACTAAGGTGCACTAAGTGTTCTTTAAGGAGGTTAGTGTTTAATGCCACCACACACAAATTTGGGGATCTTTTCAAAACAGGACTGCTACACTATTAATAGATGATCAGAACTCTTTTCATGTCTTGTTTGGTTCAGGTATTCCCTGCTTTGAAAAATACTGGCATGATTTCAGTTGCAGGTTGTGTAGAATAGTAGGTTACAATAAATCATCACTTTTAGTATAAGCGAGTAACTTTCAAGCAGTGAAGCAAGGTACCACTGCAGATATGCTGCATCTTGATTTAGGTTCCTTCATTGTTCCTTTCATCATGACATCTCCTTCCAACCTCCCATGCCTCTTTCCTTGGGGGTTAACAGTCCCAATTTCCAGTAGCAAAGCAAGCATGTGGTGGGGATGTCTGACTTTGCATGTCAGACCTGGCTAGGGGAAGAGCACTCAGAAAAACACAGGTCCTGATTCATGACCACCTGTCCCTTCATGTGGCCTTTGCTCCACGGAAAATGCAAGTGAGAAGCTCTGGATCATTTTCAACGTGGACCTCACTGCTACAGGTACTGGAAAGTCAGTGGTTACAGGGGGACTTGAAGGAAAAGGTCAATTGACAGGTCTTTAGCTGCATGTTAACCATGATGGCCTGGACACATCCTTTGGTCCACCTGGTCCCAAAGGTGTGCCCGGAGAGGGCTGCTCTGCAGGAGCACACAGCTGGAAGCAGTGCCTGAGTCACAGCAGCCAGATCCTTGCAGGGCCCAACCAGGGCAGGCTCCAAGCAATGCACCTGGGGCCTTGGTCCCTCTCCCCTGGGCCCTGCCACAGAACACTGCCCAGCTCAACTGATTTCTGCTCAGCCCTTGCAAAGTGGCCACTGTTGAGAGAGCTTGGGAGAGCTGGAGTCCTCAATACCTGCACATTAAAGATCCCTCTTGCCCAAAGCTGATGTTCCCACCTAGGAGGAGCCCTTCACTGAGGGATTACAATCCACCCATGCAATAGCTAAGAAGAAAGAAGAGGCACAAAGCAACTGGGATCAGATAAACCAGCCAGCAGCAAACCAGGAATATCACCAACCCCCTGCCAGTGCCTGCTGTGCCAGACCTAATCAACTCCTGGAGGCCTTTGGCCTCCATTCAGGAAAAAAAAATCATTATTGTGCACCAAACGGCTGGGATCGAAGCACAAGACAGTTTATTGTCACTCACAAATTCATACAAGCAACAAATGTTCTTCCTTTTATCAACAAAATCATGGAAACCTGAGACTGCAGACTGCCCAGGAAGAGAGAGCAATAGGAACCAAGTCCCAGGGCAGGCAGGCAGGTGTGCCTGGATGAAAGAGAAGAACAGATTGGCAGAAAAAGAATGATTAAATAGTACATGGTGGAGTAGGGGATTATCTTGAGGACATGATAGAAGAACAGACAGATTAAAGGAACACTAAGTATTTATTACTAAGTCCTTCATATCTTATGCAATAATACAGGCCATAGCTGCTGCTGAATAATACAGGCAACAGCCAGTGCTGAGATTGCTCTGAGATGGATAAAACAGGGGCCTTTATCCACTGGAGACCATGCACTGTTACACATAATAACCAAATTGTTCAGAAAAGAGAGAGCAATAGCTCAGTGATCATTATGTCCAGGTCACCTCAGGCCTCTGCTGGTCACAGAAGGGTGGGAAGGCACCAGACAGCTGCAGCCCAGTTTCTCCCCAGATGTTGGTGCTAGTGGAAGGGACAAGCCCAAAGCGTTCCAAGGACTTCACAGTCCATGAAGGACCCAAACTCTTGGTGAGTCCATGGGCTCTGCAAGAAGGCCATGAGGCAGTTTGTTGCATGCTGGCTTCGGGGTGAGGTACAGTGTCCTTTAGGCCCAGATGAAATTCTTCTGGTGCTGTTTTGCTACACGAGTGCATTCACCTGCCATTTAGACAGTCTGGCCCTTGAGTTAGCAGGGAACAAACCCTACTGCAACCCAACAGTTTGTCCCGTGAGCCCGTTTCTTCTGCCCCACAACCACCAGGTCCCTTCAGCAGGTAGAGCAGCTGTGTTCCCGGGTTCCCTGGGGAGGTTAAAAATGAATTTACTTACAAGGCATTTCTGCTTGCTGTGGCCCATTAGCCCTTGACATCAACTCGTGTCTAACATGTTGCTCACAGGCAGGGAAAGAGAAGATTGTCAAAGCAGAAGGAACCTGTCACCATGCAGCTGCTTTGCTTCTCCTTTCCAGAGCTGAGCACCTCACCCTGCTTTCACAGTATGGCCAGAAATTCCCACCAAAGTGAGATTTCCATTTGGTTGGTTAATGATAATGGTTAATGATAATGGTTAATCAAAACCCTGCAAGTCCTTTCCAGTTGTGGGGAAGAAAAAGGCTTGGAAAGAAAACTGTTTCAGGATTGGAACTGACCAGATAGAGGGATTTTTTCAGAGCTACTGCACACAAATGGGTACGACCACAGAGGTAACTGGGATGGCAGGAAGCTGGAAAACACCACAACCTGTTCCCCACTGGCTCAATTCCAGATATCATCTGGTCTATTGGCAATGAGCAGAGTAAACTCTCCTCTCCTGGAGTGCTATTCATTCCCCTGCTTACTTTTGGATTCACAGAGTCTGTGGAGAAGACTGAGGGGGGATTTCACAAAAGCTTATAAATATCTAAAGGCAGTGTCAGGAGGATGGGTCCAGTCTCCTTTCCACAGCGTCCAGTGACAGGACAAGGGGCAGTGGGCACAAACTAGAGCACAGCAGGTTCATGTGAAACGTAAGAAAAACTTCTTTACTGTGAAGGTGACAGAGCCCTGGGACAGGCTGCCCAGAGAGGTTGTGGAGTCTCCTTCTTGGGGGACATTCCAAACCTGTCTCAATGTGTTCCTCTGGGATCTACTGTGGCCCTGCTGTAGCAGGGTGGTGGACTAGATGATCTGCAGAGGTCCCTTGCAACCCCAGCCATTCTGTGACTCTCATGAGATTCCTCCCAGGCATCTCCCAGAGTCTTTTCACCTCTTCTCACAGGGACGTGACTCCAGGGTACCCAACACAGACTACTCAAAGCAAGAGATCTGAGATTATTTTTTCCTGTTGGAGCAAAACCTTGTCCAGGATCCACCCTGGACTCCTCCCAGAATCTTCTGACCTTGACTCTTGGAGGTTTTGCACAGACAGTTGCCACTGGCACTGAGAGAAATTATCCAGAGCAACCCACCAGGAACGGAGAGCTCGGATTCCTGGGAGTGCTGGAGGTGTTTGTTTCTCATCCACACCCAGGAGAGCATCACTCACTCACTGCACGAAACCCAGGTGCTGAATTCATCTAACAAGCTGCTTAAAACTCCAAACAGATGTTTCTGTGTCTTTCCTGCTTCTGGAGCAGCCTGTGTGGCAGCACCAGAGCTTTACAACAGCACATGAACCATCCATACTTTCATATCCAGGCCTGAGTCACTGGGAAATGGTTTATGACTTGTGTGTGTGCATCTGATGGGAACAATGTGCCAGGGGACAGAAGATCAACCTTGTCCATAATGGAAATGTAGATTGAGCCAGAGTGGAAGGAGCAAAATTCACACTGAAACTGAAAATGAGACCTGTCTTGGTGTGTGCCCTGCTCCTGCAATGACTCATGAAAATGGAGATTGGGTATTTAGGCTGCATCTCATCCAGTGCCTGCAGAGCTGCACAAAACAACTCATTGATTTCAATGGGTATTTTATCAGGGTCTTTAACTTTGCAGAGATTACAGAAGGATCACAGATAGAGCAGGAAGCACACTGAGAGCTATTAGAGCCTGGGAAAGCTAATTCTCACTCACACTACCTCTTTTTTTTATACTACCAGCATGGTGAAAACGTGCCTCAGTGTCCACAATTTCTGACTGCAGCACCATCAAGCCCCACAGCCTCCAACACTCATGAAACTCATTGAAGAGCACAATTTAAAGAAACATGCCCAGAATTCCTACATTTTCCTGCTGTTTCCTGACCCTTCGGGATTTACTACTTACAACTTTTTTACACAAAACTACTATTTTCATAGGAAAAAAGGGAAATCTTATATTCTGATGGGGTCAGATAACTTCAGGAACTGAGTTTTAATGAGAAATACAAGCATCAGACTTCTAGGCTAGAGGAGGTGAATCCCACCTGAGTTGACAACTGTCCAACAGTTGCACCATGGCATTGGGGTAGGATACTCAGACAGGTCCCCAGGTGATCTTAGAGGTGGTCTTAGCATGCCTTTCTTGGCTTCCTTCATCATAAAGCTGGACTCAGACACAATCACAGTAAGACAAATCAACCACAAACCCACAGCTCTAAGGTGCATTCAGAAAAGGCTACGTTTAAAAACTGAAGCCTCCTGCCCTCAATCTGTCCATGGATCATGGCACGGGTGAACCTTTACAGTAACATCCTGATATTGTAAAAAAACCAAACCCTGGTTTCAAGGGAATTTGAGGTGAGGGTTGAAGCCCTAAAGACTCAGAGATGTGGAGCACCTGAAGATGTGGTCTTCTAGGTGGGGATGTCCCAAATTACTGCCTCTGCTGGAAGAAACCATATTGACCACCACCCTCAAGGAGAGTTCCACAGGGATCAGCCACACTGATACCCAAGGACCACTTGTTTAATACACACGAGACAGACTTATTTTCTGAGGTAATGCATGATAACAGCCAGTTACTAATCCTTTCAACTCTAAATTGGATTTTCTAGGTACCACAGCCATTGGTGACAGGGAAGTCACCAAAGCCTGGCACTAGAGATTGCAGGAGAAACCCTGCTCTCCTGGCTGTGCAAGGGAGCTCTGCCCCAGCCTCTCATGGGGACATGATTTCACCTCTCCAAGTGAGCTGCAGAGATCTCTACCAACTGGTCATCTCAGAGTTACCATTTCAAAGACTTTCTTACACCAGAAATCCCAGGACATTGATAAAGTTAGGAAGAGATTCCTGGCCAAGCAGTGGAGGCCTCTGCTTCAGTTACGTGCTTATTTATAGCCACTGCACTTCACATGTTGCATTTCCTGATAAAATGTGTTCCATTATTCCTGAAATATTAAAAATGAATAGCAGAGCTATAATGTATGAATTATAGAGTGTTGCAAAAGCAAGTCCAGTTTTTTTTTGGCATTTCAAGGTACAAATATTATACCAAGGAGCTTTTATACTAATGGATAATTGCCTGCAGTGCACACTTAACCTTTGTCCACTTCAGTTGACTTGGTAGTGCTACCTACGTACATCAAACCTCAATTTGTCCAAACTGGCAACACAGGAAAGGCAGGTGGCCAAATTCCTTCTCTCCTGCAAAGCTCAACTCTACAGGATTTGAACAGGGATGCAAGGGACAACTCATGTCACTTAGACTAATTGGGCTAGATCCTCAGCCCATTCTACTTGTGCCAAGGAAGTATCCTGAATTTAGGTTTAACTGTTAATTCGACACCACAAAAAAGTAGTTATTGGACCTAGGCAGAACCCACTTAACTGCCAGTGAACAATCTCACCTGATCTAACACACTTCTACTCTGTCAAACATGAAGCTTCTCGGGGAAAAAATGAAAACAAACCCCAAACCAAACCAAACACATTCCATAAAGGCAGTGCATGTCCTGTTCTATGTGTAGAAAAGCCACACGGATCTCCTTGCTCCAGGGAAAGCAAAATATGTCCCTTAAACTGCCTGAGACAGGAAGGCTGGAAGGCTGCTAGAAACTGGCATTTGCTCTACCTCAGCTCTTACAACCTCTGCTCCACGAGGAGACACTGAAGTTCACCTTTGGCTTGGCACTATGCACGTGGGAGGCATGGCTGAGCAGGAGACCAGGGCAAGGAGAAGACCAGGCCATGGAGAGATAAGGCCATGTTGACTCCAGCCAGGTCTTTGCAGGGAGGAGCAAGACCTTTCTTTGCTCTATATTCTCTGTTTGACTTCCACCATGTCACACAGTCCCTGGCTTCTTTTCAGGAAATGTGATTTCAGTGATCAAGCACCTGAGTTCCTTTGCTCACACTTTGCTCCTGGCCTGGAGGCCACTCTCACCTCTTCACCCAGACATGAAGCCACCCTTTAGCCTTGCTGCAGTACCACACAACCAGTTTCATTGGACATTAATGCTCAAGAGCTCAAGTACCACATGAACTGGACCAAATGCTAGACAGAACAAGTTATTTATCTGAGACAGGGAGAAAAGAAAGTCTGCATAGCTCTTAGAAAGGGGTACTGGGAGCAGCTCCTTAAGGGAGTAGCAGACTCTTCATACAGGAGCTGGAAGATAAGCTGCACTGCTTGGTTTGCTCATGTAGAGACAGTCCCAAGTGCAGCCAACAACTCCATCCCACAGCTCAGCACACTTTAGGGTCAAATCCATCCCATTGCTCTGAGCCACTGAAGTGCAGGGGAGCTGCCTTAGCTCTCCTGACAGCCAGCAGCGCCCAAGGCAGCCCCCCAGAGCCCTTCACCCACCTCACAGGCACTGCCTACACTGACACCTGGAGGGGCCTGGTGTTCTCCATCAGTACCAAAGGGACACTAAATGGCTCCTGATAGCAGACAAGTCCCTGCAGACATCCTCTGGCTGGACAGGCAGCTCTGGGCAGGCAGCAAGCCTTGCTCTGCAGCCAGGCTAGAAATCTCCCAAAGTGCCACAAAGACACAGAGAGGAAAGCAGGAGCTGAGAGAAAACAAATCCATTTGTCCAGTGCCAGTGCAGCAGAGCTCAGAAGCCTTTCTGCAGCCAGAGGCTTTCAGTAATGAGAAGCAACCCCAGATAAATGACAGCCAGAAGAGCTCTCCTGCTGCCAGAGGGCTGGTTCAGGATGGCAGCTGGCATCTCTGCAAGAAGGCAAAAAGCTTATGCTCTGCCTCTCTCCTCAAAGACCTCATGGCTTCCTACCAACCCCAGGACAGCTCAGGCTGGCTCCCCTGGGGCAGCATCTGAGAGGCTGATGAGGATGATGGATAAGGCCAGAAGTGTTCCCATGCTGAGGGCTGCCGTGAGGCACCCCAGGCAGCATGCTTGGCCACCCCATCTGGAGATGTTCTGCCTGCCCAGACCTTTCCTGCAGAATCACTTAGTCTCTTCCCTGCTTTTGTATTCAGCAGGAACCTTTCTTCATCTAAAAGGCTAGGTAACACACTGCTGCTGCAGTGCATTTGTGAGGCAGCAGAGTTCCCCTTTCTTCTGTGCCACCCCTTGCAAGAGCAGCACAGTGTCCTCCTCAGGAAGCTCAGCAGGGCTGTGCAGCCCAGCACGTGGCTGCTCCTGGCCAGGCACAGGAGCCATCTCCCAGGGGGACCCTCAGAGATGAGGGGACACAGAGCAAAGCACACACTCCCAGCTCCACACAATGCTTGTAGAGATCTACATGCCCAGTGTTATCTCTGCACTCTTGTGAAGTGCAATTACCTCCTCATTTTGCAGCTCTTTGTGGCCGTTTAATCTCTCCCATTTTGCTTCTGACATCTCCAATAATCCAACCCTGACACTCCTTACAGATACTGCAATTACAACACAGAGCAGCTCTTGACAGGATGAGTCGTATTTTGCTTCCTTCCTGCAACACTCAAGTTACCAGACATGGCTGCATGAAATGGCAAAAGAAACCATCACAGATGATTGATATGGGTTCCCAGCAGCTAGTGACAGTGCTGTATTTCTGTCTTAGCCAATTAAATGTTTGGAAGCTACCCAGAACAGGCCAGCCAGGGTAGAATTCACACGTGTTTCTGTTTTCAGTAATAACTCAGCTGTGGTTTTCCCTTTCCTTCCTTATACTGAGGTCAGAGACTTTGCTGTTGCCACTCTCCTGCCTTCCCACCCCATGTCACACCCTCTGCAAGTAGGGGAACCAGTCCTCAGGTTTTGACTTGCTCACGATGGTGGGGACCACACTGCAAGGCACTGGAGGGAGAACAGTTCCCAAACTAGCCTTGACAAATGGCTTCAGCCATCACAGAAATGGGCCAAGGAACTAGCAGTAACTCTTGACTGATCCTGAGGATAATGAATTAGCTACAGAAAACAACTCCACATAGTACAAGGCAAGATCAGATATTCTTCACTACTCTCCCAGCTCCCAGTATATGCCAGTGTTTGTGATATTCCCCATTTTTCTTGGCCAAGAAACAACAACTTCCAGTTGCTCCAGCAGAATCCAAAGGGACAAGTGGCTGACTATAACAACTGAATGGGCCTCATGGTTAACCCTGACAGCTGATGCATTAAGGCCTTGCATCTTCCTTATCCCATGTGCAGCAAGAACTAAGCCCAGCCAAGTACATACACAGATTCCAGTAGAATGGGTTTCCTGATCTCTGGTGTCAGCTAATCCCCAGCTAAGGTGAGAACTCAGGAAGAATTGAATCCTTCCAGAACAGGTTTGATTTGTAAGAAGGCTAAAGGACTTAGGCATTCTCCTGCCTTTGAGTTTGTTTACACTTTATTTATATAACATTAATCCCATGCTTTGGGACTTCTAGTTACCTGCAGGAAGCAGGAGGGATTATTTTCCCCTGCTGCTGCACACCCTGCCTTTTCAGCTCCCTCCTCATTTTCTGGCTCTCCTCCAAAGTGTTCAGTTTTAAACTCATCCTCAAACCTGGAGCAAGGGAAAACTCATTCCTACCTAACGTGTAGGATTTGTAGCAAGACAAATCTCAGCCTCCAGCACTACCTGACCCCTGCAGAGCACCGTGCTGGTGCTGGCCCTGGCCTCAGTCCTCACTGAGGGACTCTAAGGGAAGACACCACGTCCCACCTTATGTGCACCAGCAGGTCCCCTCTGCACCAGGGAGCTGCAGACACCTTTTGGAGGGGTTCAAGGAAGGATTTTCTCCTGCAGCTCGGAAGAGGTGTGGGGATGTGTGGCTGATGAGGAGCTGGGAGAAGAGGCAGAGCCTAACATCTGCTTCTCAGCCAAGCAGTCACAATCTCTGCAGGTGACCTTCAACTCGTGCCATCAGCAGCACACTTGGAAAATCCACTCTGCACTGAGGATAATGAAACCAACCACCTCACAGGTGTTGGGGAGGCTTCTCCTCCACAGTGATTTGTGACTGTCACATCACAGCCTACATGCAACGAGGGGGTAGGACTTGGTAAGACAAGCTCAGCTGAGATTAGCACCTCCAGGGCCCCATCCAAGTGAAGGACAAGGGACAATGGCTCCCTTTGGGAATATCTAACCCAAGACAAGAGGGCTCCTAATGAATAGAAAAAAGAAACAGATTCCCCCACCTGTATCTTAACAGATGCAGTGACATTAGGCTGATCCTTTTTAATTTGGTAGTGGCAAATGCAGCATTGTCTTGTCTTGTCCCTTAAAATCAAGCTAAGTATTATTTTTAAGGAGCTAATAAGTAGATACTTATATTCTGAAGATGAAAAGAATGTACAGAGCTAGTGGGTGTTTAGGAAACCTCAGAAGACTGTATTAATCTTCAGAGGGATGTACGTATACAAGATGTATTTGTTGCCAATATTATGACTGGACTGGTTATACCAGTGTGAAGTTTGCTTTTTCTCACCCTCATTATAGTTCAACAAACTAATCCCTTTATTGATGATATAATGTGCATCCCTGAGCTAACAAATTATTTGCTGTGTGCAATTGATTTCTGCTGCTGTAATCACTAGACACAAATATCTTCTGTATCATTGCTCTGTAGAAAAATATGCTTTCCAGCAAGATTATATAGAGTAATAGTGTGATTATTCAGCCTCTGTAAAGTTATCTATCCGCTTAACCTCTGTGCAGCCTTTGCAGCAGGTTTATACAGATATGCTTCAGAAATTTATCCACCTCCTCTTTGTAAAACACCTTGTTAAACACCACCTTCCATCTCAGCCTGAGGATGAACTTCCAGCTACTTCACAGAGAGGGCTGTGTCTAAAAGTAATTGCTTAATTTAGGTGAGCCAGCCAGTTCCCCTTTATAATGATATTCCTCTTCCAAAGGGAATTTCACACAGGTACAAGTGTCAAACCAGCAGCTCTGTGGACTGGACTCCTCACCTGAATGCAAGCCTGGTAAAAGGAGAAGCACAGGTTTGCTCTGTGATTGACTTCTGAGCTCAGTTGAAGGTAATTTGCACCCTACACCAACTCAGAGCTCAAGTTTTAGTCTGGGAGGATGGAGAAGGTGCACAAATGAATGAGTCACTGCATCTCCAGGTTCTTGTCCACTGGGACCATGACAAGTGTTCCCTAGTGCTCTCCACCAGCCCTCCCAGTTGCTTTTATCCTGTTCTCCCAGACCAGTGGGTACTCCCGGCCTGCTGGGCAATATTTGGTCCAAGGGGAGAACTAAAGGCCACCAGCAGCCCCTGGGCTTGAAGAGATGACAAACCACCACTGACACAGCACCCCTGGCACAGTGCCCAAGCTCACCTGCTTTGCCTGCCCCACAACAACTCTAGAGGAGGAAAGGTTTGCTGGTAGGAAGCACTTGTCACTAGCTCCCAAGCAGAGAGGGGGATGATACCAGCTTCCTAACCACGCTGGAAACCAGACTCTCAGCCTCCTAACAGCTTCACTACAGCCACAAGGCCAAGGCCCAGCTGCTCCTGCCTGACATTTCTATAGATCTCTGAGGATCAGCACTTCAGCTGGCAGCACCAGCACAGACAGGATGGTTTACTGCAGCGAGGGTCCAGTCCCTGTTGTTTATCCTGCTCTATAAAACTGCCTTGTAAAGGTCGTTATTTGCCCTGCTTGTTTGTCACAAGGCTGTTTTGCTCTGGTGTTTGCAGATGTGACTGATAAGCACTTGTGCTTGAAATGATTCAGATTCACAGCCCCTAGATATTCCCAGGTAGAACAGATACACACCAATCAAACACAAACACCTTTCAATCACAAGAAGAGAAATGTTTCTGCTGCATTATGCACAATTACCTGCTCAACTGTTCTGAGTAACTCTGAAGCTCCTGCTCCAACACTATTGCAGCCCAATGTGCTGCTCACTCTGCCAATTTCTGCTCTCTGCTCAGAAAGGGAAGGGCAGGGAGACCAGTTTCACCTTTTACCATTACAGAAACAGCCATTATTTAAATCAGGTACAGGCAGAAAGATGATCTGGACTCACATAAGGATAAAATACAAACCATCAATGCACCTCGGAGGTATCAAACTGAACCTGAGCCAAGATCACACAGACCCAGCCAGTGCCAGTATTTAAAATATTTAGGAATCCATGGAACACAAGCTGTCTGCTCATCACAAAGTTGCCTTGGAAAAATCTCACCTTTTCCTGAACCAAAGCTTCCTGCCACTGGTACCTCAGAGTTAACAGTGCCTGGGCTGCCCTGCTGTGGCACCCACAACTGACCCCTTTCCTGTCTGCCAGCAGGACCACAGGTGCCACTGGTCCAGAGTCAGCAGGCAAGGCAAAACCAGCAAAATCTCCTCTCTGCCTGCAGGTGTTTGGTTAACTTGGCTGAAGGGCAGTGCCTGGGTAGGGGAGGGATGGCCCTGGGCACTGCAGCAGCAGGTGACAACAGGCAGTGACAACCAACAAGGGGAGTGATGAGTGGGAGCAAAGGTTGTGTCCCAGAGGCTCTTGGCTCCAGCATCACCAGGTGAAGGCAGACACTTGGGGCAGAAGGAGCACAGCCCTCAAGCAGGTTTCAGCTCATCCCAGCTCCCCACAGGTGCTCCAGCACACACTCACCTATCTCCAAGCTCATCACTAAGGCCTCAGGAGCATCACACAACAAGAAACGAACACACGTGTCCTTCTTGATCAGCCCTCTCAACAGGAACAAGAGCAACCCACACTGGGAGAAAAAAAACAACAAAGGGTCATTTTCCATTTTTATACAGGTAGATGAGGAGTTAGTGCCACTAGCTCTGCTTTGAAGAAATGGGGCTTTCCATGAGGAATGGTGGGTTTGCTTCTGGTTTTAAGATGTTCAACGATGCAGTTAGGACTGTGGTGTGTACCCTGTGAGTGGTACACACATGCTCACACACTGACAAAAGAAGCCATCAATAATTGCTGAGCCTGCAAGTATGAATTGCCTCTTGAAAGGAACTAAGAGACCTCAAGAGCACTAAGGAGAAGAAAACTCAACTGGGAAAGACAGGAACCTGACAGTTTTCCCATCCAAAGATGTCTCTCAGACTCCTAATTGCACAGATTGCTTCTGATTACATCAGGTAGCACCAGGAAGTAGGTTACTCTGCAGAAAGAAGTGACAAAATAAGCAGAATTCCAACGACAGTATCTTTGATCTAGGCTCTGGTTCACCAAAACACACATTTCTGACAAAAATAGAAAAATTTGAATCATCACATGGCAACACCCCCATCAACGTGCCTGCTTCATCCACACTGCTCCCTGCCCCAGGCCCTGCCTGCTCCTCTTTGTACTACAACAATGACCAAACTGGGAAGAGGTTTTAAAGACTGGAAAGCTCATGTATGAAAACTAGCAAAAAATATACTGGTACAAACAGTTGGAGCTGCAGGGTTGGTCAGTCCTCTGAGGGATGGAAAACACAAAAACATGAGATGAAAACAACATTTTATACTAAGCCCTGAGAAAGAACCTGGCCTTCAGATTCAAAAATCAGTCAGCAAGGCAAGGATGTCTTTTGGAAAAAGGCAGGTGCTTACCTGGGATAAGCACCACCTCCCTGCCAGTGGTACAGCCAAGAAGGTGAGGGGTGAAGGTCAGGTTTGTGGTACAGACACACCTCTTCTTGCTGTTTGCTCTGTTCAAATCTGATTATTCACGAAGGAAATACTCCAGGCTTTCCTTTTCAGCCACAGAACTTCTATCCAAAGTAGAAAACAGTGCCAAGACCTCACAGTGAAAGAGAACCTCGACTTGCATCATGGCCCTAGGAGGTGTTTTGAGTCCTGGCTTCTTCAGCCTCACGAGCATCTTGGAGACAGAAACAGGCCCCAAATTCTGCAAAGCCAGAGGCAGCAGCAGCAGCTTGCAAAGCCTGCCTGGCATGGCCATGGCCAAGTCTGTTTGACTGTATTTTTGAACACCAACCATTAAGTTCAAGGCCTTCAGTAAGTGGGTGCCCCCCTTAGGGCACATTTGAGAAAGCAAATTTTCACCCAGCACCTTGGGAAACTGAGATAATTCAGTCCATGCTTTTCTTTTTCCCTTTTTCCCTTCTCTGTGTCTTTCTTTTTCCTTTTTCCTCCAAAGTTGTTGCAATTTCTAGCAGCAGCAACAGTCAAAGGCATCAAACATTCACCCTCTCAGGGCATTTACAGACACTTAGTTGACATATCTTGTATGATTAACCCTTAAGGAAGGTCTGGTTTCTAGTTCAAATAGAAGTTCAAGTATGTTGTCAACTCCTTTTTCATTTGAATTCCACACTAGTCCTACAAAAGCACTCAAATCTAAAGCAACCTCACCTGCCACCTCCCTGGCACACAGACCTCCCCCACACCCCTTCCAATGGCAAATCTCACCAAAAAGGGGATTTATTCCCCTGCCAAGGCAGGGTGGGGCACACCCAGAGGAGCAACCTCAAAGAAAGAGGGAAAAAGCAAGTTGAGCAAACACCAAAAGCATCAAGAGACCAGGGAGATTCAGTAAATACCAGCTTTGGTTTTGATGCTGCCATATTTAAATCCCTTTTGGTGTTCAGATTGGAATAGGGGCTTCTAAGGAAGGACCACAAGTGGCCTACGAAGAGCAGAAGGTCACAGGGTCAGAGAAAAAACATCCAGATGCACACATGGAAGGGAAAGTATAGGGGAAGGAATTAAAACTGGGGAATATGAAATGACATCCAGCACCCTGCAGGATTCCAGGGTTGCCGAGTTAAAGGCAATGAATAAATAAGAGAAATTCAAACCCAAGCAAACCTCCAGGACGAGACAAAATTCATTCCAGGGTGTTAGAGCAGATTTGAGGAAGGAAATGTGTGTGCCAACAGCAATTACTATGGAGAACTCGCTGAGCACAAGTCTAGAAGACTGGAAAATTGGAAAATAACAAACCAACTGTGGTATCAATATGCAGAAACTGAGAGCAAGGCTGGCACAGGAAATTACAGCCCTATCAGCTTAATATTCATTACCTATAGGAAAACGCCAGGTCCCCATTGTATACAAGAGTGTAATTAAATCAAGGAGTTCTGCTGAAATCAACTGCTTGTGATGTTTATGAATTAGCAGCAGATACAAAATGCAGCCCCAGCCTCAGCCCAGGGCTGGGTATTGTGTGTTACCATCTAGGAACCAGCCCCAGTGAGAAGTGTTCTCCTAGACAGAGTAGGTTTAACATCTCTTGCTGAGAGATCAGGGTGGGTTTTTTTTGGAGGTTTACTGTTTTTGTTGTTTGCTTTGCATGTGATTCAGTGCTGAGGAGGATTAGCAGGAACAGGCCAGCTGAGGATAGTATCTGGGGGAAAAGGTTACGGGCTGATTTACTGCTTATCTGTTTGCTGTTTGGAGCAAGGGAAGCGAAGTGTTGCTTTTACTCCTCCTGCTTCTGCCCCCCTTTCTCCACAGCAGCACCATCTGCACTTACCACATATTGCCTCCTGGTGCTGGGAAGCAGTGCCAGGTATTCACAGAACCATGGAATGGTTTGGGTTGGAAGGGACCTTAAAGATCATCCAGTCCCAACCTCCTGCATGGGCAGGGGCACCTCCCACCAGCCCAGGCTGCTCCAAGCCCCATCCAACCTGCCCTTCAACACTGCCAGGGATGGGGCAGCCACAGCTTCCCTGGGCAACCTGGGCCAGGGTCTCAACACCCTCACACTCAAGTATTTCTTCCTCATGTCTCACTTAAATCTCCCCTCTTCCAGTTTTAATCCATTCCCCCTTGTCCTCTCCCTCCCTGCCCTTGTCCAAAGTCCCTCCCCAGCTTTCCTGGAGCCCCTTCAGGCACTGGAAGGTGCTCTGAGGTCTCCCTGGAGCCTTTTCTTCTCCATTCATTACACATCAGAGGGTTGTTGCTTGCTGCCTACACAAGCATCCCTTTCCACCTCTCCTGCTGCACATCTCACACAGTCTCACAGGGTTTAGTTTCCAAGGGCACTGCTGAGCTTTGCCAGAGGAGCACGGGCAACATCCCCCAGCCCAGGCCCATCTGCTGAACAAGCCAAGCTCTGCTGGTCCTGTCTGAGGCCAGAGCCATAAGATTTTAAGGAGACCTCCACAGCTGGGCAAGTGGCTTCAGTAAACTCTGAATCAGGATCCCAAAGATGCAGCCCAGGGTTCAGATGAGCTAAATGTGCTCACTCAGGCCGGATGCCCCAAGTGATGCACATCAATCCTCCCCTGCCTCTCCTCTGCGAGGAACATGTAGAAATGTTAATAAATATTTCAGAAGCTCCTACAGTGCAGCTAGCTTTCAGAAAGGCATTCCACAATATTTTATTACCCTAAATAACCTCCGAGAAGAGTTATGAATGAGCACAAAGAGCCTATTTTAAGTGTGCAGTTGCAAATACCAAACAGGATTTTGAAAGCCAGCAAGCAGTGCCAGGGAGAAAACACAAGTCTCTTCACTTTCATCACAGGTTTCTCATATCAAGAAAACATATGGAGAAGTTATTCAGAACCCTACTGTGATTTTTAACTCCAAGTGTGATCTTTGAGAAAATATCCTCTTTGAATCTTGGTGTTTACACCATTGACACTGGATAAAATACTTGCCACCTGCTTATGAGTTCAAACAAAACCCCCACGGCAACCCAGACTTGGAAAGGATTTAAAATACAGATCCTGATTCCAAGCTCTATTTCCTCATTCAACTCCATCCCTGAGTTTCCCCCCAACACCTGCCAATACAGAGAAAAATGGGAATCCAATGGATCAGCTCTAGATTTGCTGTCTCTCTTCTGGCAAGAGAACTTGGGTAGGTTTTAAGCTCTGAGCCCTTTTTCTTTTTGAGTCAGCTTTTCAAGACACAAGGCCCCTCGGACCTGACTCTGCCTCAGGAAGGAATCAACATTCTTCTTTCCTCACACAGATTTTGAACCCCATAGCTGTTTTCAGAGACACCTGACAGAGGAATGAAGGTCCCAAAGAAATGTGTCTTTTTATATATGTTAGAGCACCTTCCGCTACCTGAAGGGGCTACAGGAAAGTTATTCACAAGGTCATGGAGTGACAGGACAAGGGGGAATGGTTTCAGACTGGAAGAGGGAAGATTTAGGTTTGACATTAAGAGGAAATTCTTCACTGTGAGGGTGGTGAGACCCTGGGTGGTGAGACCCTGGCCCAGGTTGCCCAGGGAAGCTGTGGCTGCCCCATCCCTGGCAGTGTTGAAGGGCAGGTTGGATGGGGCTTGGAGCAGCCTGGGCTGGTGGGAGGTGTCCCTGCCCATGCAGGGGGGTGGGACTGGATGATCCTTAAGGTCCCTTCCAACCCAAACCTGTCTATGATTTATATTTATGAACAGGAACCAAGAGAACACAACAGCAGCATGTTCTGGCCACAGAGATCAGCATGACAGGCTCCAAGGGCAGGCAGAAAGACCAAAGAGTGAAGAAAGGACCGTTGCTTATGGTCATGTCTCTGTACCAAGGGGTCTCCACAGGGTTCAGCCTTGATCCAAGTCCCCTCTTCCTCACAGAGCCCCAGACTGAGGCACAGAGAGCACTTCCAGCAGCTCGTGCAGTGCTGACTAAACACAGTTTAGTTAAAATTCACCTGACAAGGAGGAAATGAAAATCCTCAAGGCCACAAATTAAAATTTGAGACTTGATAGAACAACAATTTATAAATAGAAAGACCTATTTCCTGCAAAAATCCTGTGGACCGAGTATTGGAAACTAATTAGTAGACTGAAGCACCAGAAAAAAACGCTGTTTTCCTGTTGCTCCTGAGAAGATATTACTTCTCTACCACTTTTCCTTTGGCCCTGGTGATCAGCATAACACTGTGGGGGCTCCACAGTCCCTCCTTGGTTGCACTTCCTTCCTATTCCAATAAAACACAGCAAGGTAAAGGACAAAATTAATCATGAATCGTTCCTGTTATAGCACTAGTAGCTGCACTCTTTCTTCTTCCTCCAGATGACATGATCAGAGAGCAGGAAGGTGGGAGTGCACCTCAAATGCTTTGCTAGAAACACCAGCTCCACCCAAGAGGACTATGAAGCAGAGACTTTTCCACTAAATTCATTATGAAGATAAATAACAAAAATAGCAGCCAGCCCAAGCAGATGTTTGCACAACCACACAGAGAGATGGGAACCTCAGGATTCATGGCCTGAGGACAAGAAGTGGAGGTGAGGGCCGTGCAGGCAGCCTGGCCATCACCCACGTGTCACCTCAGCTGCTCGAGTGGCATCTGTCTGCATCAAGCCTTGGCTTCAGCCAGCAATCAGCCCCAGTATCAGTACCAGAACATCACACTACATCAAAGAAGCAAAAAATAATCACAGCAAAGTTCTCTGAGTGGCTAAGGGGCAAATTTGCAGAATGTAGAGCATCTTCCCTCAGGACTCCACACCCCCTCCCAGAGCACACCAACAGCAATGGTTGCACACTCCTGCTTCTGAACAAAAGCCAAGTCCCCAAGTGGTTGCAACATGGATGGATCTCTCTGGAGCCACTCCTGCTGGGTTGTCCAGCTGATTTCTGTCTCTAAGACCATGGAAAAAGCCTGGCTGTGGTAGAACCACACTGCAGCATTCCCTGGGGAACAGCCCGGGAACAATTTACAGAGCAACTGGGAACTAGAAAAAACCTCAGGGAGAGGGGAAGGACTGCTCTCCTGAAGTGAGAGGGACAGACACCCTGCAATGGGCTGTGTGACTGATCCTGAGGTCCCTCCAGGCATCCTCTTCTAGCTGTGACCTTGGGCTGTCCCCAGGAGCCATCACACCACTGCCCAAGTCACCATCCCCTCTAGTGAACCAGCTAAGCACACAACTCCCCTAATTCCCTGAAGAAACCAGTGTGCTGAGATGCAACGGTCCTACAAAACACCCCAGTTGAGAGTAGGGCTCTTCAGAGAAGGCAGTGTTCTTTTATTACCAAATTAACTTAAAAAAAAAAAAATCCATTTCACTTTCCACATCAAAGATCATAATCTCCGTGTGAAAGAGAGGGCTGATGAAAAAAGAGGTACTTAAAAAACACATTTTAAAATTTAAAACACCACTAGCACTGATTCTTCTTGCTTGTAAAGAACTCTGGCTTTTTGTCTTCTAAAGTACTCCAAGATCTCATTTGCAAACTACCACTGTGAGCTACTCCATTTTTTTGCTGGCTGCTGACTTACTCTTTGGGGATTTGATATTCTTCTAAATTTTGTAAATGGCCACTAAAGTGGAGATGAACATTATAAAATACATTTCAATCACCCTCACAATTTAGACTAATTCATTGGCAACCATACAAAATGCTATTTACAAGGTACTTCCATCAGCTGGTATCTGGCATTAAGTATTTTGAATCAATCTACCATCATTTTCATCTCTTATTTTTCATACAAGGGAAATTATTGATCGAAGCTTTTCAGCCTCATTTAATACACTGGAATAGGCTTTAAATTTTCCCATGTAAACCTCAGTGGAGATTAGCAACTCTGTCTTGCTTAATGCAACACAAATCAGTCTTCCCAGGGAGACCACAATATTGTACATGACATCATGACCACTTTACTCGTTGATGGGCCCTGAGATGGGTACTTGCTAGAACCTCCCCAGGGACTCAGCACTGGAGCTGAGTTGGAGTTACTAAGCAAGGCTGGTGCCTTGATGGGAAAAATGGTGCCACCACCTCCCAGAGGCCACTGGAGCATTACTGGGATGGGCTTGTGGTGAGGCAGCCTTTATTTCATCGCTCCTATCAAGTTTGTGTTCAGTTTTTGAATCACATTCAATTTTACATCCAGTTGCTGCTGTGATGTTCAAAACACTCAATTACATCTGTGGACGTTGAGGACAGGGAGCTTGGCTGAATTCTGATGAACTCCTTCTTGAATAAATCAGCAAAACATCACTGAATAAGATACTCAGCCAGCTTCAATAACTACGTATGGTAGCAAAACAGGCAGCAAGACAAACAGCATGTATCACACTGGAAGGAGCACTGATGGTTTGGTAACAACTCTGACAGCTTTCAGCATATTAGATACTACTGTAAAAAACAAATGCAAATGTCTGAGCCCAGTTAACAGTAAAGCACAAGTTATGCTCATGTTCCCAGAGCAGTAGGGAACAATACAGCACAGTGTACACCCCTCTCAAATTTAGTCTAGAGCTAATTGGCAAGGCCTGGCCCAGGAGTCCTGCTGGATATAGAGGTGATGCTTCCCCAAGCTGTGTGACTTCCAGGTCCCCACAGTGAGACTTTGCACCAGAGATCCCATCCGGTAAGGTCACCAGGATGGCTTGAGTGGGAAGAGAGAAATGTTGTCCTGGTAAGAAAGACAAGACTGCAAATCATAGTACAGGCAAAGCCCAACACAAGATAAAAGTGCTCTGAGCTGCTGTGGTATCCACAGTATTGCACTTGGTGCAAAACATGAGGGATTTAATGTGCTCAAGGGCTGGACTTCCAGCAGTCCATTCCAGGCACTAATTTGTGTGCAGGCTGATACTTCCAGTATGTTTCTGTACTAACAGAGAATAATCATAGGATAAGTAGAGCAAGGTAAGTACATATGCTGCCATTGTCTTCTTGCAGCATAATAGCATCGTCAATGAAGCCTGAATGCAGCCCAATTAGCATACAGTAATTAGAATCACTGCTGCTTTTTCATTTACTTTTGCACACCATGATGAGGTGCTGGTTGCAATGTGCAGGGCTGCAATCCTAGAGATAATGCCCATTGTGCAAAGCAGGTACCCTGTTCTCTCATCAAAAGAAACAAGGGAGACATTAAACCACCTTAAGATGCAAAAACGTCCCTCTTGGTCTGGCTCAGGGAAGTCTCCAGCTTGAGCAAAGAGTATCTAAGCCCAGGCTGTGTTGCCCTTAGAGCCAAATGGAAGCTGTAATGAAAAATCTGATTTTCAAAAAGACACCACCTTTTAGTCTGTAACTTTGAACACCTTGTTGATTGTGCTTAGAGCTTGGCTTGGTTGAAGGAACCCTGTGCAACTGTCCCGTCTTCCTCCATGGCTGCCCTCAGAGAGCAGATGGTGGGTATCTGGAGAAGGCTCCTTCCAAGAAGGCCACAACCAGACATTTTTTATTGAAGTGTGGCTTGGCTGTGGACAATTTATAACCCATCCACCCCTGAAGAGTCTGCCTCTCCAGACTAAAATGGCCAACTCCACGGCCCATTTATGGTCCATTTCAACAAAAATGTTAAACAAGTTCTAGGACTGGTATCTGTAGTAAATAAAGGAAGTTGTGCTTGGCTGGCACCCAGGCTCCCCATCCCACCTCCCCATGCTGCCCAGCTGGCCTGCACTGCCCCAAGCCCCAGAGCTGCTCACACTGGCCACAGGGCCACCAAGGCTGGGGAGCAGCACCCTCACAAGAGAGCTCTGCATGGGGCTCACTTAGATCCTGAAACTCCAGAGCAGAGGAGATGTCCTGACCCGCTGCCTCTCCCCTGCTGCTTCCAGGACTTGCAGCACACACCCAACCTCACACCAATGGTCACACCAACCAAACCCAGGCCAATTAGGGTTTCTACCAAGGCTGGAAAGTCAGAGGTTAGTGGACAGCTCTGGAGGAGCTTAAAAAAACCAGCTTATTTGTAACGTGTTTTGTTCTTATACCCCACAAGAGAAGGTAGCAACATAAGCCAGAGTGGAGGACATGGTACTTTCTATGACTGGAAATGGTAATGCAGCAAGAAAGGGCATATAAGGAGAAGTGTTACATAAGATGTAGGTTTTACAAGCTTTATAAAGACTCTCTTAGCACTTGTTATTGGCAGAAACCTCCCCATGCACCAACCAGTCTGAAATGGGCAGGACAGAAGAGTGCCTTCCATTTAAAGAAATGGGCTGTGAATGTGCTGTCAATGCCTGTGATTCTTTTTATTGATTTACAGTGTGTGAGCCATAAATCATCCTCCCTTTTACTGAGCCTCTAACTATGCATCACTCTGTCAGGGGAACTCCTCAGATTTTAAGGGGGACACGCAAGAAACCAGCCCTCTCCTTCAGGGGCTGGATGAGCTGCAGTGGCCAAGGCGAGATGTGACACCCACGCTGGGGGGGGTGTATCTAGAGATAAAACACTTCATTGGAACAGCTGCCCAGATCTGCTGCTCTTTATCTCTCCCAGGATTAATCTCTGGCTACAAGGGGACAGATGGAAGCCCCAGTTTCATTGGCAGGAACAGCAGAGGGGCTTGCTTCTTGGTGCACACAACCCCTGCGTGGGGCAGCCCGGCTGCAGCAGTGCCTGTGGTGGCACCAGCACCAAGGGACCTGGGTGGGTGGGGAGCAGGAGGTTGAGCTGCTCATCACAGCAACACTATCCACTCTGTCAGAATCTTAAAATAATCATAGAACGGTTAAGGTTGGAAAGGACCTTAAAGGTCATCAGGTTCCAACCCCCCTGTGTGGGCAGGGACACCTCCCGCCAGCCTGGGTTGCTCCAAGCCCCATCCAACCTGCCCTTCAACACTGCCAGGGATGGGGCAGCCACAGCTTCCCTGGGCAGCCTGGGCAAGGGTCTCACCTCCCTCACAGCCAAGGATTTCCTCCACATGTCTCACCTCAAACTCCCCTCTCCCAGTTTTAATCCATCCCCCCTTGTCCTCTCCCTCCCTGCCCTTGTCCCAAGCCCCTCCCCAGCTTTCCTGGAGCCCCTTCAGGCACTGGAAGGTGCTCTCAGGTCTCCCTGGAGCCTTCTCTTCTCCAGGCTGAACACCCCAACTCCCTCAGCCTGTCTTCATAGCAGAGATTTAGATTGATAAATGTATCAATCCTATTTTACAACAGATTTCAGGATAAATCCTATGTTTAATTAATTTACAGACAAATTTCTAGCTGGCTTCAGTTTGAACAAGGATTCCACCTATTCATTCCAGGTCTCAAGAAGAAACCCTGCAGAATTAAACAGTTCAGGTTTGGTTCATCCACAGCATTCAGCAGTTCCATTCTTGCTACAAAAATCTCACCTGAAAGCCAAGACTCAGCTAAAGACTCCCACAAAATCCAGCTGCTTTCAGCAGAACTCCCCTCGGTTCACTCCCAGCAAAGTCATGAAGACCTTCTGTGCCATGGGAGCAGCTCTAAGCCGGAAGGATTTTGGGGTGCTGAATAAACCTGGGTTCACTGTGGACTTCACCAATACTTGGGAGTTGACAGATCACCATCTACTGACACCAAGAACCCTTCCTCCCTTGGCAGGTCCTGTCACTCTTGGGTTGTTTTAAATGACCTCATTGATCAGCCTCTGAAGGCATCTCATCCTTCCTGCGCTCATTTAAGCCCAAAGGCAACAATCCTCTTTTCTTCAGCAAAACGTGCACACACCTTCCCCAAACCAGTCCAGTGTTGTGAGTCTTGCACTGGTGCAAACTCAAAGGTGGGAGTTAGGGCTTGGCTGAGGAAGGAGCACTTGCTGCAGGAGCACAGGGCTTGGCTGGATTAGGACCTCACTGCTTCAAGGTTTTCTGGTTAAACATCCCCACTGGATGACACTGCTCTGAAGAGCAGTGCTCTGCCAGAGCGAAGCAACTGGGATAACTCAGCCCTTTCACTTGCTCAGGGTTGATCACTGAAGGGGCAGAAATTAATTTCCTCTAAACACAGGCATATTTTTTTCACTACCTTGGCAAACACAGCTGTAAAGAAGCCATTACAGGAGCTGATCTTTATGATGCGTGACTTGGGCTTGTCCCAACGGGGGATATTTTATGAGGCATTTACATAAACATACACAAATCAAAGCCACCAGCTGTGCTCCTCCTGTACCTGCACCTATAGATGCTTCAGTTAATTGCAGGTTTATACAATCAGCCACCCTGAAGTGGGATGAGGTCAGGTGTCTGGGATGGACAAACTGTAAGGGAGATCTGATACTCATTCCCAGTCCCAAAAGGGAGACTTTGTGGAGCTGTCTCAGCACACAGCTCAGCACACTGAGGGCCTCAGAAATAAACAGATTCCCTATGGTGCTTGTATGTGGGGATGACAACATTTTCAAGTCTATCAGTTTGTAAGTCCAGAGAAGGGCCATGAAAATGATCCAAGGGCTGGAGAACTTCTCCTGCGAGGCTGGGTTGAGAGAGTTGGGGTGTTCAGCCTGGAAAAGAGAAGGCTCCAGGGAGACCTTAGAGCACCTTCCAGTGCCTGAAAGGGCTCCAGGAAAGCTGGGGAGGGGCTTGGGACAAGGGCAGGGAGGGAGAGGACAAGGGGTGATGGATTACAACGAAGAGGGGAGATTTAGGTGAGATGTGAGGAGGAAATTCTTCACTGTGAGGATGGTGAGACCCTGGCCCAGGTTGCCCAGGGAAGCTGTGGCTGCCACATCCCTGGCAGTGTTGAAGGGCAGGTTGGATGGGGCTTGGAGCAACCTGGGCTGGTGGGAGGTGTCCCTGCCCATGCAGGGGGGTTGGAACTGAATGATCTTTAAGGTCCCTCCAACTCAAACTGTTCTGTGATTCTATGACCAGGACTCCACTACAGTCCTTCTAAAAGGCAGGAGTTAAAAACAGTTGGCCCAGGACTTACCCAAAGTGGAGGTTTTAGTTCACAGCACTTAATTTCCAGACATTACTATCTAGAATTAAGTGCCTAAAATAATTTCTTTTTCTCTTTAATTCACAAATTTTTATTCAGCTTGATCACCTTGGCCAAGGGCAGGGAAGGAGCTGAGGTGACAACCAAGTCCCTAATCTCTGCTTTGCTGTTTCCTCCATTCATCCTCTCAACTTCCATCTCCCTCTGGACCCCTTCTCTTTCTTCTAATAGGCATCAGCCAGTTGGCCAACTCTCTTTCACTTTCTACTGCTGTTTTCTTTCAAAACATCAACCTTGGGCAGCTGACACCAGTTCAAACACACACATCTTTGCCAGGATTCAGTCTTCATCTCAAATACTTGCCTCCCTGTCAGGCAGTTACAAGTACCCAGATGGCTTCTACGTGGTGCCCTCAGGCCAAGGTTGCTCCCCAGCATGTCCGTCCTGCCTATTCCTCTGCTGAAGCACGTGGGAAGCCAAGATTCTTGCAGAGGAAAGGGAAAACTGCTGATTCAGCTAGATGCTGGAGCCAGGGGAAGGTGTCTCTGAAGGTTGTCAGGCCAGGCTTAGCAGCTGATTGAGCTGAATTAAGTTCTCTGCCTCCTGTTTATTTCTTTAAATGACAGAGGGCCCCGTTGTACTTCCCGGTCAGGCTTGTTAAGCTTATGTCTGGCAATGATTTGTATTGATCTGACAGGCTTCCTCATGCTCACAGATCTACCCTGACCACTGAGAATTGTGTAACTGCAACAAAGAGATGAAGAATTCCTGGGAACCTGAAAGATCCATCGCAAAGGATCCAAATAAGAATTAAGGCAGAAAATCAGAGCAGTCCTGCAAAGTCTCACCACAGCTTCTTAGAGGAAACAGTGACTCTAAAGAGTAGGAGAACCTACAGAAAACAGCCTTCCACTGAATGATCTTGTAGAGATGCTCTTTCCCACCCCAAAGCAATGGAAACCACTTTGTAGCTGGATACCCCATATGTGGACCTTCCCAGGGAGAAGGTCCTCTACAGGTGAACGAATATCCTGGCTTGGCCCCCTCCTCCTGATCTCTCACTCACAGGTAAACACACACATCTGAAGCACTACTGGGGTATTCACCAGGCCTGGTTTGACAATACATGGACTGACTAAAGAGGACAAGGAGGCTGGTGTCCCCTCTGCAGCACGTGGCATGTTCAAGCCCCTCCTCTCTCCCCCTGGCTATTCTACAGCTGCTCTCATCCTATTTGATCCCTGGTAATACAGAGAAAATCTCACACCAGCTGCTCCCTGAGCACTTGGGAAAGGACAGCACAGTCTGCACACGACGGACGTGGAGAGAAAAAACAAACTGTTTGGAAAGCAGGGCCTGATTTCCTCTCCATTTCCACCAAACAGAGTTTTCCAAACTCTTCTATTTCATTACCTTTTGAAATAGGGTCACCTCCTCGAGCATGTTTGATTTCAGCAGGCTCTGCAGTCTGATCAATGCAACTGTCCCTCCTCTGCAGCTCCTGCTCTGTTCTCATTTGCTTGAAACTGCATCTGAACTGCTCTTGGTCCTTCATCAACTGCAAGAGCTGTAGATACTCCAGAGGACCACTGCATCCCTGTGCCTGTGGCTCCAGAAGAAAGCTCAGGCCAGCTCAGAGTGGTCTTGTTACCTGTATTAAGATTGTTAACTGGTCATCTGGCTTTTTGATTACCTGTAGTAAGACTGTTAACTGGTTATCTGGATATTGATTACTGGTTTGAAGAATGGCCATTGGCTCCCTTGAAGGTCTTAGTATCCCACAGGTACAGAAAAGTGAGCTGGGGATGGAAAGAGCTTGATGCACCATGGGTTGGAGCAGCTCCCACCCTTTGCCAGGGGCTTTCACATCCCTTCAGATCCCAGACTCCCACTGCTCAGAGCAAGACAGGAGCAGCCAGGTCCGCGTGGGAGGGATCCAGCCAGTAAGGAACATGAAGTGGGATAGGACAACAGGCATCTGGAGGAAGGTTGCTAATTCAGGCATTTAGGAGCCAAAGGGGAGATGGGGGATCTGTCAGGACAGTGTGCTGTTCCCACAGCCCTGCAGCTGGATGCTTCCCCCTGCAGAAATCCCAGGGAAAGCTCACACCTCACGTGCCTTCCACTGACACTGTATTCCAGGGGTAGAAGATCCTCTGTGCAGGTCCTGTGTGAGGTGCACGGTGGAGTTAGAGAAAGATTAAGGTAGCAGCTTTGCTGGATTTCTAGGAATAAAGCACTGCAGTGCTTTCCTGATGATGAGGTCTTTCCTCTTGCCCTCCTCACTCTGACTGATCCATGAAGATAGGAGCAGATATATACAAATGTCAAACCACTAAGCTTGGTTACACTTTATAAATGCCACAGTGGGAGAAAGAGAAGCCTCTCTGCCTCTTCATGAGCTGTTGGCTCTCACTGCAACAAGAGTCAGCCTGGAAAGCATCCCTGGTTCAAAATCATTCAGTAACACCTAATCATATCACAGAATCCAGACTGGTTTGTGTTGGGACCATAAAGATCATCCAGTTCCAACCCCCCTGCATGGGCAGGGACACCTCCCACCAGCCCAGGTTGCTCCAAGCCCCATCCAACCTGCCCTTCAACACTGCCAGGGATGGGGCAGCCACAGCTTCCCTGGGCAACCTGGGCCAGGGTCTCACCACCCTCACACTAAAGAATTTCTCCCTAATGTCCAACCTAAATCTCCCCTCTTCCAGTTTTAATCCATTGAAACTGGGAGTCTGAAAGCTTTCACATCAGTTTGCTGCTACAAACCAAACCCAGCCTACCCTTTCAGCAGCTGAGGGATCAGACTACAGCAGCAGCTCAAAAAGCACTCTATGGTCTTCTCATCCATCATTTTCTACCCCTTTATTTATTTATTGCCCCCCCCCCAAACTGGTGGATATTGATTAGCCAGTCTACAGACTCACATAGATCGATACCAGTTTTCAGAAGAATATTGTGCAAAGCTGAAGAAATTAGTTTATTTTGTAATGGGGAAGAACCAGAGTGTCAGTCAGAGCTTGGAATGTTCCTGTCAAGACAGTGCAGTGCTCCATGCTAAAGTACAAAAGCATGAGACAGCAGAAACAGGCCTGAGTGGCAGGAAAAGGGAGGTTTGTAGGAAAGGAAGCAGCAAGGGAAGAGGAATGGAAACATCACAGTGGAGATGCTGCCCATCCTGAGGTCCTCCTAAAGACCTGCCCCTCATTTCTGCTCTCCTTGCCACATCTTTTCCGTTCCTGTAGCACAGCAAACCCTTGGCTTTGCAGTGAGGAGCAAACTGTGATTTCACCTAGAGCAGTGAGCCAAGTGATGCTTTTTTCAGTCATATGCACAGCAGCTAGAGGCCACCTACGTTCTGCTGCAGGGCAATCACACCCCAGCAGACCCTGAGGCTCAAATAATCACATCTACTTAAATGCCAATAAAAATCAACAAGAAATGGAAGCTGACGTCCCACAGACACCTTCAATTCCAACCTTAACACTGAAACCAGAGGTGATCAGCATTCAACAGCATTATGAGAAGATCTGGATGTCACTGCCAAGACCTGGCCACGGCTGTATGATGTTGTTCACCAGCACATGTGAAGAGACAAGCTTTCCTTGGAAGAGTTTGCCCACCTACACTAACAAAGGTGGTGGTGTCCTGATAACCTCCATAATAACCAGAGTTCATCTAGAGGAAAATACTTTACAACTGACAAAGCAAGTCTCATCAGAAAAGAGATCTTTACCCAAAGTTTAGGTCACAAACCAGGATATTTACCTGGAGAATTTGCTTGCTCCTGCCAGCCTCCCCCATCACCAAGTTGTTTGTTGAATTTCTACCTTGGTATCACAGTCCCTGGGAGCGAGAAGCCCCAGGAGACAGGAGCTTTGGTTCTTTAACAAGCACTCTGGGAGGAAAGGCTTCCCAGTACCTGTGCTCACAGTTGGAGCAGCAAAAGTCACTGGACTTCCCATCTCTTCTCCTTGGCAAAGCTACCAAGGGAAAAGAACCATGAAAAGAGTACCTGGAACTTGATATACGATGAAAACCCTCACCTGGCACAGGTGCTCTCAGGAAATTACGCTTATGCTGAGAAATTCTTTTGAGCCCCCCCCTCTCCCTTCCCCTCAGCTACATTCTTCTTTAATTTGTATCTCCTGTCCAGACTAGACTTTCTTTAGCACCAGTGCCATACTGGTCCAGCATTTCTGTTCCTCTTAAGCTGCTTGCCCCCGTGTGTGACACAGCCCGTGCAACTGCTCTGCACTGCACTCCAATTAAACTGCATGCCGAGAACATGTTGACATTGTTAAGGTTAATGACCTAATGATGAGCACCAGGAAACAGGTTTGCAATAAAATGCTCTGTCCTGATTGCTTCCATGATGAATGCCAACAATATGTTGGACTGGGAACAATATGTTAAACAATATGTTGTGGTTTATCAATGTCAGGGCGCCGCGCTGCCGCAGCGATCCGCCCAGGGTCACTTTGAAAACAAACACCAGGAACCACCAGTTCTCACAGGGGAGGAATGGGTAGTACCAAGCATAAGGGAGGAGGGAAGAAGAGCCTGATCCTGGCCCAGCTCAGGATTACTGGGAACCATGGGCCAGACCTGGCAGGGAAACCCAGAGTTATTACACCTGCCACTAGAAATGAAGCACCTTCTGAAAGGCTACGTTAAAGGACTAGAGTTTAATGTAAGACAGATTTGGTGCCTCTGAGAAACAGGCACAGTGAAGCAGACATTAATAACGAAGAATGCTGGTATGTGAACAGATATAAAACATTTAAGAACTGAAAAGCAGACCTTCTAAAGGCGTATTTTCCTTCTTCAGGGAAAACTTCAATTTCTCGGAGGAAAAAAACTAAACAAACCAACAAAAATCCTTCCATCCTGAAAAGTCTTGCTTGGAAAATTAAGTGCAAGGCCTTGGAGCAGGTGATGTAGAACCTCAAAGGGCTGCTCTGTACATCTCCAGGGCCCAGCCACAGAAGAGCCTGGGAACCAGTCAGCTGCTGCCATCTGTGTTTTGCAATTGCCTGCCCAACACCACCACCCCCCCAGAGGAGCAGCACCCACATCACAAACTCCCCAAACTCAAGTTAATTAGAGCCACTTCAGCATCAAGCAACACAGAAACCAGGGCCTGCAGCTGAACAGGGGGACTCCAGCAGCAAGAGCCACCTCTGCTGGGGCCTGGCTCCAGCACAGGCAGGGATCAGAGGGCAGCCCTGTGCTGAGGGTAACACAAAAACCATCAGTTGGGCAAATAATCAAACCTTCCACACAGCCCAGGCAGAAAGCTCAAGCTTGCAGCCTTCAGAAACAGTGAACACAAGAGGCAGCAAATGCTCAGCTCAGCAAAAAGAAAAAAAAGCAAAAAAGCAAAAAAAGCCCACTTCACATCAACACATCTAAACTTCTGTTTTCAAATTCAGAAAAATATAAACACATCCTACTAACCAAAAACCAGCCCCCAGTTTTGCAATCTCAGTGGGCAAAAACCCCTAACGAGGAAGGGCACAACCAGCCTGACATACCCACCAGACAAATGATGTGCAGACACCCATCCTGTCCCTCCCAAAGCCCACCCACTGCACAAGACAAATCTAAGGCTCCTTTGGGCTCCTCCCTCCACCCCCCAGGCTCCCAGCTGAAGCATAATTACAACATGGGTGATTTCACTGCTCTAAAGGACAAGTCTAGCCTGGCCAGACTCCTGAGGGCTCCTTAAGCACTTTGAGCTTCGTGTCAGTGTCAAGTCTGGCTTTTAGCAGAAGCAAGAGATGGTAACCAGGTTTCCTTCCTGCTAGAAGTAGGTGGCAACTTTAGCAGAAGGAACTATCTACATCTGGAAGTAATCTGTGACCCCTTTGGCAAAAGCTGCCAATTATATATTTTGCTGAAGCACTGAGAATCTCCCCCAGAAGTGGAGCTGGGCTGATAGAGACTGTCCAGGCTGACTCACAGGCTCAGGGAAGACAGACAAGGTTTCCAACACCTCAGTTTGGGATTAGGAGAGGGAAAGGCTTCTCCAGGGAGGGATTCAGAGCACATGTGTCCTTAAATCCCCATTGACTATAAACACACACTGACTCCTTAATTGAATTAGGCATGTAATATCTGGCAGTGGGAATGCCTCCCCCTCCCACACACACACACACTCGGTGTCAAGGACTTGCACAAATTTATTTGCAGCTCTTGTCTTTCTCACAAAGGAGAAATATTTAGAGCATTGGACTGGGAGTCAAGAGCCTGTGTTTCTGCCCCTAGGTCTGAGTTAAGGAAAATCATTTAGCTCAGTGATCCAGGAAAATGAATGCCCTACATTTTGGCAGCGAAGCTGGATAACAGTTTCAACTGCTCAGCTAATAGATCGTGGGCTCCTTGGTCACTCAGGAGCTTTGAAAATGTTATTCTGCGTGTACCAGGGTGAGTAAGATTTTATGTACTGCTGTCTTCAGTGCATCTGAGGCCTTCCTAAGAAAAGTTCTCCAGTAAAACCGTTTTTTTAGGTCCTTCTCTGGAAGTCAGGCTTTCCCTGGAACTCTGGCTCCAGTGGCAGGTGCAGAGGGGCTGGAAATGCCTGTGGTCTTTAAAACACACAGGCTTACTGACATAAAGCATGCAATTTATTTCACCTTAGCATCAGAGTGGTAATTTTTTTCCTATCTGACTCACAAAGTAAAAAAAAACCTGTACTCAGTGTAGAGAAAATGTACTCTTTGTCAATACCAATCAGATTTTAGAGCAAATAACTTAATTACAAATGAAAGAAAACAACAGAACCCAAGGAAAGCTCATACTTCCCCAGATGCAAAAACATGTCAATTTGTTTCTAACTCATTTTGACTGGAGATATATCCTATATGATCTCCAAAAGTCATTCAAGTATTTATAATGATGTTAGCTGAAACAAAGCCTTAGAAAGACTCTGGCTTTATGGAATGAATTTCAAAACCATATGCAGGGATTTAGCTGTGTGACTCCCATTAAAAATGAGTAGGTTCCTGGAGGCTAAAATCCTTGAGAACAAACCTCTGCCAAACTGAAGCTGTCTGTGCCATCACATAAAAAAGTTGAAATGCTTACAGGTTAATGATACAATCCTCTGATGAGAGCAAATAAGCTTAAAAAAACATATCAGGCCAGAAATCACCTTGCTTCTGTTGTTTTGGAATAATTCAAGCTCTGAGGCTGCATAACTCTTGAGAAATCCTGCATCCAGTTTGAACTCCTGCCTGTCCTCAGCCCCCAGGCTTTCATCCTCCCAAGGGCTTTTTGTTTCCAATGATCTCAGCAGTTCTGGGGGTTTCACTCCAACAGAACACACGTGGGGGACACCTTGTCTTGGAAACTCAGCAGGGGAGTGCCCAGGGACTGTTGGTACCTCTGACCTGGTGAAAACCTTTCCACTACCCTCCAGCCTCTTTTAGAAAGGCTGATGTGTTGGAAAATATCTGCCAGCCACCCCATGCCTTGCCTGTATCTAACCCATGTTGGAAAACATGTTCACATGCTGCAGCTTATGTAGATTCAAACAGGCTGAGGCATTTTTTGAAGTATGTGTTAGATGATCTTGGGAAAGGAAAACAAATACTTGACCAGCTCAGGCTATCAGGACTGCTAAGACAAATTCCTTTGCCTATGGTAGGAAAAAAAAAAGGTTCAGATAGATGCACTTTTGAAGCTGGAAAGGTTTTAGAAATCATCACTCCAGTGATGTTAATTCCAGCTCCCAGCTGCAGCCCCTGCCCCATGGGGAGGTCCATCTCCCAGTCCCTGTGCCTAACTGGCTCCAGTTTGCTTTGAAGTGGTCAAAGTGCTGTGACTGCTGCATGGGGACAGGATGGCTGTAGTCTCCTCCCTTGACAGCAGAGGCTGCCCAAAGGTTCTTTGGCAGCTTTCAAAACAGGAATGGGAACCTCAAAGATGTCCTGCAAAAAGCCCTGCTAACTAATGAGCAAGAACCAAAGAGCATTCCTGAGGTGGCATCTGCAGGGCAGACATCCTGACGTCCTGCAGGAGTTACCTGCTCCAATGCTCTCCCCAGTCCATGGGTGATTCACCCACAGATGCTGGGAGGGGAGGAGTCACACTCTGAGCACACCAGGCCTTCTCCAGGGAGCCTGGACGCCTGATTTTTAGAGGAGTGGAATCATGCAGGCTAGAGCTGAACTCCGGTTACCATAGTTATTATTTCATCTACAACTCAAAAATGCAGTTGTTGGGTCTGCTGGGGGTCCTTCCCCGAGCAATGCTAATCCAAAGAACCCCACCAAATTCAGCAACCACCAGCAAAACTCATCACCTCCACTTGACAGGTATCAGATGGCGCTGGGCCCTGTGCAGGAGCCTTCCAGCTTCCATGGGGATACTTTAATGAATGCCACTAGTTACCCCTTTGATGTGTGCTTATCTCCTGCTCTGCACTTTGGAAGGAAAAGGAAGGGCCCCAGTTCCTGAGCACTGAGGTATTTGCCTTGCTAATGAAGACGACGCGTCTTCACTTTTGATCTGCCGAGAAACGGGAAGTGAAAAATTAAAGCTGATTTCCACCACTAATATTGTCACTGAACATCACTGCACTGTGACCTGCATGCCTGCTGCTGCCCCTGGGGGCTGATGCCATTTACAAAGCAGCCAGGCTGGTTGGCCCCAGTGGATGCAACGAAGTACAAACTCCCTGATGGAGCACTGCCCTGGCCAGGATTGGTGCAAAGCTCACCTAGCACCCTAGCACCAGAGAAACTGCACCAGCCTCTTCAAACCAACATCTTCAATGTTTGGCTTAAAATGGATCCCACTCAAAGGTATGTCCTAGGACAAACCTGCCATACAAAGCATCCCTTCCATCAGGAAATCCTTCCCTCTTGACCAGTGTTGGTTGGGGTCTGTGAGGTGGAAGCTTGGTGCACAAAAGGGTTTTCACCATGGTGTGCTGCCTCTCCAGATCTAAGGTGGCCTGTGCACAGCACAGGCTGGTGGAGGCTCCTGTGGCTTAGCCTGAGGACAAGGAGTCATTTAAGGGATAAAACAGCTGCTGATACAGAGCATGGATTGCATACACAGGGTCTTGAAACCCCATCTCCTTTAAATGCAGCAGCTATCTCCTCCTTCCCTCCCAAATTTCAGAATAGTGTCAGTTAGAGCAGCAGAAATCACCGATGCTCCCTGGAACAAAAGGGATCAAAACCTCATCCCACTAAAGTCCCTGGCTAAAGTAAAAAAGGCAGACTTCGACCCTAAACACTTCAGGTCACCAAAGCACCTTGTATGAAACAAGTCAGTAGAAAAGCTTCTATGGCTGCACAGACTGAGTGTCCATCAGGATCCTTGATCTGTCCAAACAAAAGATAAAAGCAGCTAAAGGCACAGAGGGACCCAGTGTTCAACAGAGCTGCCTGTTCTCCTGTGCCAGTGAAATGGCACAGCAGGACAAGCACAACGTTCACTGGATGCTGCAAACAGGTTTGGTGAAGTCTGGGCTGTTTGGTGTTGGTCACCTCTTGTACAGACCCTTGGCCCTGTCCCTGGGAAGAACGGAGTCGTCCCACGCAGCCGCGCACCCGCCCCGCTGCCGCGTCGCCTGGCTCCCCCCGAGCTCCTTTTTATTGACTAGATCCGTAATGTGTGAAGGTCACTGCCTCACTTCACACGTCCCGGCAGGGCTGTATTTCCACATTTAGCCACTTCAGTCTGTCAATATTAACATCTGTTCCTATTTAACACCTGCCACCACTCCAAGGCAGGAGGGTTTTGGCGCGCAGACCCGGGGCTGCAGCCTGGCACCCGGCTCCGCATGGTGAGAAGAGGAGGGGACGACCTCCTTCCCACCCAAAGGTGTCCCCGAGGAGAGAGGACACCCTGAGAACCGGCAGGGACAGAGGAGGATCAGTGCTGGAAGCTGCAGCTCTACCCGTGTTCCTGCCATTTATCCAGCAGATCAATTGTTCTGCTGCAGCGATGGGAAAAAAACCCAACCAGCCCCAACCGCAAGCTGTGAACTTTCTGTCAAGATTTCCCATGGTCAGAGTTTGGGCTCCCTGGGGTCCTTGTTATTAGGAAAAAATAACAGGGCGTGAATGTTAGCAGCTCCAAATACTTGCGTGGCTCAGGATTCATTGCTCATTCACTGAACTCCTTAGCAAACGTGGCTGTGACAGCCCAGCCAGAACCAGAGGCAGGCTGACACTGTAAAATCCCTCTGCACCAGGACCTTCCCACAGCACGGGGCTGCTGAACTCAAAGGTTTTTATGCAGGCTTTGCAAGTTGCTCCACCCTTGCTGCCCACCACCAGACCCCAGGTTTGCATTCAAAGCCTGCTCTCTGGCATCTCCTGTTGCCCAGTGTCAGCTGCCCAAGCTCCCTCACCCAAGGGGCCAGATGCTGCAGGGCATCACAGCATTATTGAAGAGAATCACAGACTCATTTCGGTTGGAAAAGACCTTTCAGATCATCAAATCCAACCATTAACTCTGCCCTGCCAAGGCCACCACTGACCCATGTCCCTCAGCACCACATCTATGCAGCTTTAAAATCCTTCCAGGGATGGGGACTCCACCCCTGCCCTGGGCAGCCTGGGCCAGGGCCTGACAGCCCTTGCAGGGAAGAAATGGTTCCCAATATTCAATCCAAACCTCCCCTGGCACAACTTGAAGCCATTTTCTCTTGAAATGATCAAGTGTGCCATGACTTTGCTGAAGGCTCAAGTCCCCCAGCCCACAACCCACATGAGAGCTGCCTGACTCTAAGCTTGGTCAGCAGAGAAACTAGCAGGCTTTGGGACCTAGGCTAATGCTGGCCCTGAATGTGGCTCTTGAGAGTTAAATAATAACTTCAAGCATTATTTTGACATGGCTTATGTGGCACAGCAAGCACAAGGCCTCTTGGACTGGCACAAGACAACTGGGAATGTCAGATAAAGTAAGAATTGACTCCAAAGCAAAGGCAGATGTTACAGTTGCACTAAATTGGCTCCATTTCTACATGCCTTTGAGGTCCCTGGCTGTGACAGGAAGCAGAAATACCCACAGATAAGCCTGCTTCTGGAGAAGGGCCTTGTGGTTTTGCAAGCTGGGAAGTCCAGAGAAACATCCAAATCCAAGGGATGGCAAAACTAAACCAAAAGACCTCTTGAAATGGCTTCTTCAAAGCTCATCTGCCACTAGAGATCACTGCCTGCCGTCGCGACGCTGGCGTCTCCAGTAGCCAGTACAAAACCACATAAATCAGAGCAAGCACCACAGAACAGATGCAGCTGTTTACAGAATGCCTCTGTGACCACTGGGACACAGCCAATCTTTCTGCTGCTACACTTCTGCTGCTGGACAAGGCTCTTCGTTTATACATTCCCTTGAACTATGTGGGATTTCAGTTTCTCATGAGTCATGCGTCTCCCGAAAGCAACGTCCAACTGCGACATCATTCCAAAGCTTCAAAACATTTTGCAGAGAAATCCCAGTAGAATAAAATTTGTATGCCCCTATTTAATTAATGGTGTGGACAATTGCTTGCAGATGCTCCAAGCCATGGCAATCTGCCAAGCTCAATGGCTTCAAAAGAGGCCTCAAGTATCAAGAGTTTTCCATCTCCAAAACTCCTTCACTCCTCTGACCAGACAAATGTAACTCCTGTTGATTTGCTTTACCTCTTCAGGCAAAAATCCAACAGCTCCTTATAGTTTCAAACAGCTGACCTGAACTTCCATTGCTTGTCTAATATATTTTTATTTGTTTGTAACAAGTTTGATGCCTTTTCAGCTGTGCCTGCCTTGTGGGAATGCTACCATGTCTATGCAGACAATATCCACTAGAAGTAGGAATGACTGGTCACCCTAAGAAGCAATGACAGTGCTTCTGGTTCTTCTTGGCTTCTAAAGAGCATGAGAAAGAAGCAGAAAAAAAGAAAAGAAAGAGAAAAGGAAAAGAGAAGGAAGGGGAAAGGACATGTTCCTCACCTCCCCAGGTTGCAGGAAGATGGCAAATCCCTGGCTCTGTGCAGCAATGGGAGCTGTAGCACAGAGAGCTACAGCTAGTAGGGTGAGGAGGAGAACTTGAAGTTGGAAGTTGATCTTGAAGGTACCAGGAGTATCAACAATTCTAATCACTTTCTATTTATCTTTTTCTTCAAGTGTCTCTTATTAAATTAGGGCCTTTCACAAACAACATTCCCTCTGCCTTCTGCACGAGCACCCAGATTCTTTCATACATGAGCTTATCATAACCTTCTTTTATTCTTCACTAAAGGGACTGAAGGATATTGGAGGATATCAGCTCTAGCATAAACCAGGGCAAGTATGAGGTTTTGTGCTTGACAGTCCCATGTTGTCATCAGGAAATAACAAGTTCACACATGTAGGTCCTACAACCTCAGGGGAACCAGTAATGCCTTGATTCAGAAACACAAATCTGAATGGTTGAAGTGTAAAATATTGGAGCAAGAACTACTAATACAGACTATAATGAGAAACAGGCTAAAAATCTCTGAAGACTAGATAAGGTTCTTGGAGAGCTAGTCATACAATGCTGCAAGTGGTGGCTGGAGCCCTGAAAAACTGAAGATGTAACGGGAAGGTTTTCACCAAATAACTGAATAGTATAAAGACAAAAGGATTAAAAGCTGTCAGTACAGTGAAGCTCAGCACTGGAGGGGGAAAAAAAGAAAAGACCATTTTGATCACTCTTGCACAGATTTTCACAGGGCTGGAAATACACAAAATAAAATCTCACGTTCAGACTCTTCCTTTGCATCTTTCCCCACACCTTGCTACAACCTTCTGCCCTTGCAGGTAAAAGCAGAAGGAAGTGTTTCAAAGATTTTCTCTAGATACAGGAAAACATACACTAGTGCCCAACTGTGGCAATAACCACATCAACCTTTGTAAGGATCTTCTAGGACTTAACAAATCCTCCCAGATTTCCCCCAGCTGGCCAGTTACCAGGTCATACATACCCAGTGATCCTTGACTGTTCAATATCCCCTGCAGCAGCAGATTTTTGATGGACCCCTCTCACTCACCCATCAGAAAAGAAGAAAGCAACACATGGGAAATGAAGTCAGAGAAGCTTTCAGGCCTGCAAATTGCTTCACTTGGATTTTACCTTAGAAGCAAATTCAATCCCACAGCAGCATTAGCTGGTTTCAGATCACTGCGCATCTGTCTTGTACCCAAAGATGTTGCCTCCTACCTGTTACAACTTTTCTTTTGACATTAGTCACAAACCAGAGAGCACCCAAATACACATCTTGTCAAAACCAATGAATAAAAGAAGAAGTAAAATCTTCACAAAGAGATATTATAGTTGACAGTGAACTTGTCCCGAGAGCAAGCCCAGCATCTTCCAGTTGGCTTCAGAAAACCAGAGATGAAAAAGGGAGAGACTTTGGCAGTGCATGGGCTGATGGCATCAATTTCCAGCTGATGTTCCCAGGCTGTGAGGACTGACAGGGCTCTCCCAGGGCTGAGGACCCACTTCTGAAACCATGATACGCCCTGATCTTTGAAGTGCCTCAGAAGGAAATGCTCTCCATTAGGCAGAAACCAATTTGGATCACAGGTACAATACATTCCATAATGGTGCAGTCTGGCTAAGCCAATTCCAACTGCAGTGGGAGGCTGAGGAGGGAAAAACTACCCAAACATTTACTCTCACTGTAGCTCTGACACCTTAGTGGGAAGTAAGAGCAGATGCTGTTTTCCTAGAAGAGACACACATTCATTGCTGTGGGCAACGGCCTCTCCAGATAAACTGACTTGGCTTAGGGGCCATATTTGCAAGACATAGTGCTCCTTCAGCTCTCATTTCAGGTAACTGCCCTCTATTCACCTCCAGAACATTCCCAGCAGACTTCATTTTCAATGCAGTGCTGATGGTTCATCCTGCTCCCAGAACAGTGCAGAGGCACAGCTCTCACTGCAGACTTCAAAAAGGGTTTTGCAAAAAAAGGAGCAGAGCCATCCACAGCACTCCTGGCACAAATGTTTGCTTCTCAGCAGTACAATTACAAACAGGAAGATGACTAAGAACAATTCTGTGTGGGGCACAGGTAGATGCACCTAATCCCATTAGAAGAAATACAAAAGGTGTGCAGGAGAAAAGAAATGTTCATCTGCACCAAACTGTCAAACTCTCAACCTGAGCCAGGTACTCACTACTTGGACTTCAAAGAGGGAGAGCAGTCCTACTTCTCCTGCCTGGAGAAACACAGCAGCCCCAAATGAACATCTGAACCTACACTTTTCCAAATGTCTAGTGATTTTAAACTGGTGGTGAATTCCAGAAGTGAAAAAAAAGAAGAGCTATCTTTAAAGGAAGCTCAGTGTGATCATCTAAAAATGAAACCACATCAAAGCGTAAGCACGACAAGTCACAGGTAAAAATACATCCCTCTTTTTTGCTCAGTGAATAGCCACACTGTATGAAATGCTACTTCAATGTACAGGTACACACACACAGAAACAGGGATCAAAACCTGTCAGGAGTAAATTTGCATTGGTTTTGCCAAAAGCATGAAATGAATTAGTGATCCCCAGTCGAAATTAGGGTGTTCTTGTTCCCCCATAGATGAGAGAATGGCTGGAAGTTGTGGCAAAAATGCTTCCCTGCTTCCAAATGTTTTGCAGAAGGCAAACAACAACAACAACAACCACCAAGAGGACAAAATGAATATGAACAAATTTTCCTGAGCAGTGTGTTCCCCTTTGATCAGCTCTGCTAGGCAGTAAATACTATATACACAAGCACAGAAGCACTAATTGAATCAGCTGTGTGCTTTAATAACTGGAGCTGACTGCTGAGGCTTTCAGGGGGTATTTTCCCAGGACCCCTCTCCTCAGCATATCCCTTACATTTCTTGCCTTATTTGCTCACATTTCAATTTTAAATCCCACCACTCCCAACATGACAGCAGAGCTTTCATGAGCCTGCCTGGGCCCCAAGAAGGCTGTCAGAGCCAACAGGCTGATCCTAGGAAAGGCAGCCTGATTAAAAACCTCCTTGTGTCAGCCAGGCAATCAGATGTTCATTATCCTGTGACACACGACTACTGAAATGGAACATCCACATATTTTAAACTTGAGAGATTTGTACTTTAATATAATTATTTTTGAAAGATTCTTCATCAGAAAGGTTAATAAGAGCAATATAGGTTAATAACAGCACTAAGGCAGCTGCCATAATCAGATAATTGACCTTATTGATATGTTAAGTGCCCTATGCTTCACCTTGGGATGTGTGACTGCTCTCCACAGTCAATTATCTCATAATGATGCCTGCTTCTTAAGGACTTATTGCTCCAATGTTGGATTTCATCCAAGGTTTTTGGTGCACCCTCCTTTCCCCCTGCAAACCTCCCCTGCAGGATTTCTGCTCTACTTTCATCTAGGACTATGCTAAACTGGAGCAGGCACTTCTCATAAATATGCTGACGCAGAGAGTGTCATTGGTCACCTATAAATTGTTTCCTTCAAAAAAACCAGGGTGAATTCCCATTTTCCTTCTTCCTCTGCTCTGCACAGCCTCTCTGGGTCCAGGAATGCTCCCCTGTCTTCCCTGGCAGACTGGCCCTGCCCTGTCCCCAGCTTCAGAAATCTCTCCTGAAGCTGATTTTGCTCCTGCCCATGCAGATGGTGCTCTTGCTGCAAGGGTGGCAAAACTAATTCATAACATGTCAGAGAGTTACAAATTCTTGGCTACATTTGGATTTCTTTTTTCTTTTTACTCTAAATAAAGTGTGCTTTGGGTGGAAGAAGGGTCAGGACATTGGAAGAGAAATGGAAAAGCCAGAACTTTGCTGGGGAGGGACTTTTTACAAGGGCTTGTAGTGATAGGACAAGGAGTAATGGTTTTAAGCTGGAAGAAGGGAGATTTAGGTTGGACATGAGGAAATTCTTTAGTGTGAGGGTGGTGAGACACTGGAAGAGGCTGCCCAGGGAAGCTGTGGCTGCCCCATCCCTGGAAGTGTTGAAGGGCAGGTTGGATGGGGCTTGGAGCAACCTGGGCTGGTGGGAGGTGTCCCTGCCCATGGCAGGGGGGTTGGATCTAGATGATCTTTAAGGTCCTTCCAACCCAAACCATTCCATGACTGAGCTACAGGTGCCAGGACCTTGAAAAGCACCTGTGATTCCAACCATCTGCCTTCTGTGTCTGAATTCCCCCTCTCTAGCTGCTGTCTGAGCTGCCTCCCAGGCTCCTGGGCACGCTCTGAAACATTTCATTTGCTTGACATTAGATCCTTTAGTCACTTAATGGGCTTAAAATTGGGATAAAATTCAGCTAAAAGGCACGAGCTAATTTGGTGAGAGGCTGGGTATGAATCAGTGCTTCTGAGTGTGCTCCAGAGTGGGGCTGCAGTGCAGAGGGCAGTGAAGACACAGATTCACTCTGCAGCCAGGGTGGGAATGAGGGTGGGGAGGGGGGGAAGATGATTCTGGAGGCATTTTCTAGTTCTGCCCCAGCAGGTCTGTAAAGCACCCGGTGGTATTTTCACCTCTAACTGATGTAAATGGCAGGCCAGTCTAATGCAGTCCTGCAGCTTAACAAACGTGGTGGCCAAATGGAATGGCAGGCTGCTATTTGGTGGCCCCTCAGGCAGGACTCTCCTGCAGCAATCTGCTGTGCTCCAGGCTTCTCACTGCCACGGGAAGTGAAGGATTGCTTTGCACCATTTATTAGTAACTCTGTTCTCTGCAGTTTTACCTGATGGGACTGCTCTGATCATCATAATTCAACAAATAAAAATTAATCTGTGTGAGCTGCTATCAGTTAATATCTTAACAGGGATATCTTTGCAGCAGTCTTAGCCCAGCAGTCCTATTAAGCTGCACAGACAAGGTATCTTCCATAATCTCAGGCACTTTGAAAGCTTTGGGGATGTATCTGCTGCAAGAAAATTGCCTCACTCTGGCACTGGTACTTTCAGCAAGACAATGCAGGGCAGCAGTTACCTCTGTGAGCCAAAGAATAAAAATACAAAAGGTGGGTTAGGCCAAAGCAAACCAAAATAGCCTGGGAAATACTAAGATAATTTCCAACTACATTTCTGCCCCACAGTCTCCAGCCTGCAGGGCAGTGGGCACTGCCATTCACTCTGAAGCCACACTAGCCATCAAGGTCCCTCCCAAAACTGGCTGTTCAATTTTAGGGACAGAGGACAGATGGCCAGCTTTAGCTTGGCACTATCCCTCTTACCTTTCTGCCTTTCATTCATTTTTAATATACCACCTGGACTGCTGGGAATGTCTGGGAAAATGTAGATGTCTGTGATTAAAGTGATGGGGAAGAAGGGAGCCTACAGGATGCTTCCAGCTGCTTTCCAGCTCGGATGGAAACATCCAACACTAGGTGATCACATCTGGTCTAGGCAGAGCACTGGGGATGGCAGGGGAATTGCAGGTGTGCAATTGCTTTAAAGTTTGCAGATAAAGAGCCTCTGCACACTAATAGACATTCTCATTTTCAGCACTTGCCAGTGATAAGGTTTAACACTCCTTCCCATAACATCATCTGTTAGTAGCCACAAAGCATCCAAGCAGAACAAACGGTTTTAAAGGAACCAAGAAGAAACATGAGCTCAGAGCAACATGATTTGCTTCTGATCCACCACGATAGACCACAAAAGTGAGATGGGCCCTGTTAAATGCATCACCCTGGTGACACGTGGGGCAGAGGAGTCACAGCCAGAAGGACACATCTGACCAAATCAGGCTTCAGAGTGCAGTTATTCCATTGACAAGTGAAAACAGAAGTTGAAAATACCAGTGCTCTAAGTCTGCTCTGAAAAGAATGCTCAGAAACAGATGGTCTTCGGAGTCCTGGAAAATTTTTGCCCAGGCACTTCTCTAGGATGAATTCAAAGGAACCAAGGATCTGGCCTGAGAGGGTCAGCTTGCTCCCATCATCAGGGTGCTCCATTTCCCTGCACTTCTGGCAGGTTTTCAGGCATATTCTTTGGGAAGAATTTCAGCCTGTGTGTGTGGCATCCGTGCATTCCTCCCTGCTGTACCAGTGCCCCTCTGTTAATGCCCAAAACCACCACTATAACCCCAAGGAGCATCTTCAGTGCCCAATACCATATGGAGGACCAGGGAGGGAAAATCCCTGCCTGCCAGATGTTTCAGGCTGGGGACAGACAGTGAACAGGGATGGCTTGCCCTCATTTTATGAACAAAAGGTTGGCTGAACCCTTTTGGATATGAACTAGACGGTGACTAAGAACCTGATTGACTTTTTAGACACTGAAGTCAAGTCTTTTGAAAAGCTCAGGGGCTTGGTCTGTTGAAGCCAATGACATTGCTGGCTCCTCCCAGCAAAGCTGGGCCACAGCTGCTGTGGCACAGGGGGAGGCACCACAGGGCTCCTCTCCCCCAGGGCAAGTCCATCTGCAGAACAGCTCAGTTGTCCAAACTCCAGCCCTGATGGTGCTCATGCTGGGCAGTGAGTGGAAGCAAGCTTGAGAGCAACCCAGAATAGCACTGAAAATCCCATCTTTTCTCTTTGAATAAACACCAGCCAAACTAAGACAGCTCACGCTGTTTTAAAGTGCCATAAATATTGTGGAGTTGGCAAAAAGTACTGGCCAGCTCTCCCAGACATGAGAGGGACTGTCAGAGCTCAGGAGGGGAAAATCTGACTTGAGGGGTCATTTTCAGTCCACACACTCTGATGGCTTGGAGCTACTAGAGAAACCATGAGCACGTCAAGCTAGTGAGCACCCAGTCACCAGGGAGGGAGGAGGAGGAATGAACGAGGTCCTGATCTAAACTCTTTGTACATCATCCCCATGGAGAAAGAGGCTCCAACATGAGCTGAACCCGAATTAGGCACGAAGGAAACCTGTGAACATCCTAATCCATGCAAAACATTTCAGACTTCACACCACATTAGAGTCAAAAGACAAGGCAGAAATCCCTGAGAAACAGCTTCAGCATTTCCCTGGCTCACAGACACGTTTGGTTTAGACCAGGGAGAATCCTCTGAGCAAGGGCTCCCATTTGCCTGTTCCACTGCATCAACTACCAGGACAGTTATGACAGCACACAAATAATACATAGCAGTGATTAATAAATAATAGAGCACGGTACAAAGTGTCAGCAGAATCCATCTCCTCTCCTGAAGTTCTACAGCAGAGCCATTACTTGCAACTGCACTGCAGAAAAACACACTACTGGTACAAAAGTTGAAAAATACCAGTGTCATAATTAGATTTTCCATTAGGCTTGTGTGGCATAATTACAAATGTAATTTCTCTGTAAGCACATAGCAGGGCAGCAGCAAAAGGGTGTCACTACTTATTAAGGGCATCTGCAGGTACTTCAGTTAACCACCTCCATCGATTAAGTACTAAACTAGGCTGTGGAGTCTAATTGTTTTGAGGAAATACCTACTCACTGCCTGAGAAAGGACACATTGCCTGGCTGTTGGAAAGCATAACTTATTCCCACAAGTACTAACGTTACTGTTAATGCCATTTAGCTCTCTTCTTAGCTCCAGGTGCCCAAGTGTGTCCCAAGGATGCCCCAGAAGCCACCTGCAGTGACACCAGACTGCAGTGGTTCTTCACATCAAACAAGTCAGATGAAAGCAAGAGTGTGGCAGGACATACTCCTTTCAGGGGAGGTTTGCATTGGATATTAGGAACAATTTCTTTCTTAAAAGGGTTTTCAGGCCCTGGCCCAGGCTGCTCAGGGCAATGGTGGAGTCCCCATCCCTCGAGGGATTTCAAAGCTGCGTAGATGTGGTGCTGAGGGACATAGGGCAGTGGTGGCCTTGGCAGTGCTTTGGTAATGGTTGGACTGGATTATCTTAAAAGGCTTTACCAATGAAACCAGTTCTGTTTCTACACTGTAGACATGACCAGGATGTGCCCCTGTCCCTCTGTGGTTGTGGGTGAGCCATGTAGTCACTCTGGGCATCTGTTTGCCCTCTGCAAACTGCAACAGCTTAACCTTCCCTTGCAAAGTACTGTCTAACACTCCTCCCTGAGCATTTCTCAGTGAGATTTCTAAAGCAGAAGAGAGCTGGTTGTTAAAATCAGATAAGCTCCTTTCAAATTCCCAGCTGCTATTATTAGCCAGATTTGACATATTTTTACTCAAGCAGGCAGCTGAGGTTTGTCTGAGCTCAAGTGAGGACCTAGGGCTCTGCTTTTCACGGGAATATGGCACAGTTCAAACACCTCAAAATAGTCTTGGAGGACCCTTTAATAAAAAACACAACAAAACATAACAAAGCTGAGGGTGGTGAGACACTGGAACAGGTTGCTCAGGGAAGCTGTGGCTGCCCCATCCCTGGCAGTGTTGAAGGGCAGGTTGGATGGGGCTTGGAGCAACCTGGGCTGGTGGGAGGTGTCCCTGCCCATGGCAGGGAGGCTGGAACCTGATGATCTTTGAGGTGCCTTCCAACCTTAACTATTCTATGATTCTATCCCAGCTGTATTTGAGTAGCTCAGGGAGGAAGCAGATCTTCCCAACACGAACTTCAAACACAGCTGGTGCAAGAAAGAAGTACCTGTCAGGCTGGTAGGATTTGAAACAATAAACCTGATTCTCCTGACACTGTGATTTCCTACTGTTGTGCTTGCATGAAGTCATCCTGGCTTTTCCTAACAAATGAGAAGACAATCTGACCCAGCATGTTCATTGACAGGCTCTGCAAAAGAAACCTCAGGAATATTTTATTCCTCCCACATTAGGAACGTACAGAACATACAGAGAAATTTACCATCACATAATGATCCCTATTATGCAAAGTGAGGCTGACAAAATTTCCATCATTACATCCCTGACAAGAACTCAGAACTGCGGGGGTTTTCAGGCTTTCTTTTGAAAGAAAAAAAATCCCTGCAAAGTAGCTTTAATATCTTAAATATGGAGCAGGAACTTCTTCCTCTTTCTATTCACAAACACCTTAAATACATCTCCTTCCTTCACAGCTCGTTAATCCCTACCCCTCTGCTCTTAAGACATTTAAATTCCTTCCACAGATCTAACACAGCAGAGGTGTTTATATCATGTTTAATCAGTGCTTCCCAGCCCTGAACACCCCTCATGACCTTAATGCTTTTGGAGTGACCAGAGATCATTATAAAATCAGCCAAGCTTCATGGTGAGGACCACGCTGGAGCCCGAAGCTCTTGTGCTGTTACCAACCCATAATCCCCCCAACACATTTTCTCCTATTTGTGCATCCAAAAATCATAGATTCATACAATCACAGAACTGTGTAGAAGGTAAAGACCTTCAAGATCATCAAGTCCAACCATTAACCTAATGCTACCAAGTTCACTGCTAAACCATGTCCTTAAGCACCACATCTACGTGACTTCTAGACACAGCCAGGGACGGTGACTCCACCACTTCCCTGGGCAGCCCATCAGTGCTTCCATTATCGTTGAAACACTGATTAAAATCCTGAATCTGAAGGACAAGCAGCTTAGCAGTTGATTTAGCAATTGCTCAGCATCACACTCTTGCAGGGCTGCACTACCCATTGCAGGAAGCAAATCTGATCCAATTGCTCTTTGGCTGGGGGCTCCAAAGGTGTGCCCCCTGACCCCAGATCTTCGACCAGCCCCACTGGTGGGGGATTTGCTCTGTTCATTAGCCTGGTCTACACACACAGAGCTGCCTTCCAGGGCCATTTTGATCTGCTGCATTGACATTTGCATGCCAATATAAGTAAATATCAGAGGGACAAGATGTGCAAGGCACACGTGGGGTTCACAGGCACAGCATCCACTGGCTGTTTCCTCTTCCTTGCCTTTTTTTCATCCTCTGCGTGTCCACAGCTCCCCTCCTACCTCAGAGCTGCACTTTTGCTACTCTGATTTCCTTACCTCTTCCACCATAAGCTATCCAGACCTCCTCCTCAACCTGGCTCTCTTCTTTCCAGCCTCCCAACCAGGCTTTCTTCTCTCTGCTGCTCAGCAGAGAAAAGAGCAGAGACCAAGCAAGTTAACGAACATCACGCCAGGGTTCCTGCTTCCATCCTTCTCCCTCGCGCCGCGGGCCCGGCACGCCCGGCAGCCCCAGAGCAGTAATTAAGGGTTTTTAGGAGGATAATGCCCTCAGAGGGCTTGGGCAGATTGACACATGGTATTTCTTCTTAATAATAACTGTCCTGAAACGTATCAGCTCCGTGTGCTGCTGTGTTTCTGGCAATTTGTAAGAACTGCTCAATGTGTAGCCAGCTGGAACACACAACAGCACATAATTGTTCTATTACAGCAGACTTCAGTTGTTTCTCTTTTATTCATTAAATGGCCATTTATTGGAAGAAAGGTCCTTTTTTTAGATGCATTTTTACACAGCTCTAGATTGGACTTGCCAGGACTGAACAAGAGCAGACCTTCCCTTCTCTCACTGTGCTCTTGGAAGGAAAAGGGGGAGCACAGACACTGGAATTTTTGGTTTTTAATGGAGATGTTGAAAGCCTTTTGCATTGGAACAAAAAATGAAGCCTTTTGAAATGGTGCATGGGAGTCGAGGGAGAGGGCCACCCATACTGCCCATGGGAGAGGCCAGAGCAAGGGTCTGCTGGGCAGGAGCCCTGAGCAGGACTCAGAGAGCACCCAAGGACTGATGTTAGGGAAAGGAGGACTGCTACTGGGAGAGGCTGCACAGGGCAAGGGAGAAACCCACCTCCCTGGTGCTTATAGGGCTCACCTGGAACTCAGGAGATGTGATGGTTTGCACTGGGGTCCCAAGTGAACGCCCAGGTGGGACATGGTGGTGACAGTCTTTATTTTAGACCAGCAGTTCCACGACAGGCCAGGAAAACTGTATTTGTTGAAAAAAGGCTCACCAAGGCCCAAGAAACATGGCCCTTCCAGGCTCAGGATGACCTACACTTCACTCTACAACAAAAAAGTGAAACACCACATTAAAATGTATATACAGGAGGAAATTCCTCTTACTCTCCTAGCCTTTAAGCTCTTGAAATGGCTTTAAAAAAAAAAAAAAGCCAGCAAGACGTAATTGTTTCCTGTGCAAATGTTGTGCCAGACTTTATTTTTATGGGCTGTATTTATTGACTTTAGCTATTTTTCCAGTATGCTACACAGCGTTAGACTTGGCTGCAAGTCCTACAGAGTGAAATAACATCTGTGAAAAAGTGGGAATTCTCATTGTTTGGCATGGTCCAAGAAAACTCCAGCCAAGCAAACTTACGACCTTCTCTCATGTCAGACTCAAACCCAGGCCAGGCCAGCTGCTAGATCCGACTCTTTATTCCTCTGAAGTCACCAGAAGATCCAGATTCAAGGGGCTGAACCAACACCGAAGTGAAGCCATTTGTCCCCATCTTCTCTACCCCACAATTCAACATTCCTTTTCAAAGCAAATACCCTTTCCATATCCCAATACCCTTCCACTAAGAGTCCCTATCTGCCAATGCAATGACAAGCACAGATTTGTACCTTGTGTAGATACTGATTCATTTTCAGGGGAGCAAAATAAGACCCCCAGTCTCACCAGGAGCCATTAGTGAGTTAATTGCAGTTGTTTTAAGAGTTTGGCCTTAATGTGCCCATCAACTCCAGGCACTTGCTGTACTTCCTGGGATTTCATATGCATCTGAGACAGATGTCTCCAAGGCAATCAGAAAAGTCCTGCAGTATACACTGAAGAAGCCAGAAGACAACTGAAAAGATTTATGTTGGATGGAATGACAAGCTCAAGAGTTTAACTGCACATGGCATTTCTGGAAGCTTGCCAGCCCCGAGTTTAGTGTGTTTTGTGTACTTCACTCATAACTGTTTATTGTGACAGGTAAACACTTGTTTTGAAAGCTTGCAGGCGTACTATTAAAACAGAAGTGTTCCTGACACAGTCAAGCTGTGCTGTCAAATGTTTATCTTCTGCATGATGAATGCTGGCTTTCCTTTTCCTTCCTCTCAGTCTGTGTGGAACAGATTTGAACAGTCTCTCCCAACTCGTTTAGGCTCATTTCACCTGGGGGACGTAGCTGAGAGCTGATGGGCCAGAGAGCAGCCCTGGAGTTCTCACCCCTATGCCAAATAAATGAAGGTGATGCAGAGAACAAAGGAGAAACAATGGAGTAAGCAAGAGCAAGCTCAGCACCAGCTCTGTCTGCAGATGCAAATGCAGATGTTGAGTTTAGAAATGATCCTAGAGTTATGGAGTGGGCTACTTCCAGCACCCAGAGCATCTCAGAAACACATATTTCACCAGTCCAATTCTGGAGACTTAGGCTAACTAAAAAAGTTCCAAGCAACTGTAACAAATTTTTCACTATATTACCTATTGCTCTTTTTTTTTAATGCAAGAAACTAGAAAATCTGGAAGCAGTTAAGTCCCGGTATTGGATGCACACACAGCCTGTGAAACTGCAGACAATCATAAAAGTTATTGGCAAAACAAAGAGTCTTAAGGGTGAGAATTAAACTTCTCCACTTGGTGCAAATCTGCCTTCTACAGAACGAGAAGAAAAGGCTGTGAAAAGGAGACAGACATTTCCATGTATCTCAGTGTAACTGCATATGTTACAAGGCTGTGGAATTCCGCAGTGATCCCACGGGCTTTCAAGTGGATTTCAGATATTTCACAGTGTGTCAGTTATAGATTGAGACATAAGGCTTTGGGGGGAAAAAAGGCCAATCTTTGATTAGATGAAATAACCTCAGATTTCTGTGGAAATGCAAATGCTTAATGAACTCATTGCTAATGAAGTTCTGCTGCTGCTTTGTTCTCCCCAAGTGCTACCTCAGCCATAGGTTTTTGCTGGCCTGCACTGGGTGGAGCAGCACTGGGGCCAATTTAACCAGCACTGTTGTATTGGGTACCTGCTGGGGACACACGTGGGTGAGAATGAGAATTGTGAGTTTCTGACTGATTTGAGGAAATCAGTCTTACACAATGTGCACGCCACGGCACTGCACAGCACAGCAGGCAGCGGAAATGCTCGTCTCACGTGGGAGTCAAAGGATTGAGCATTGAAAATATTAGGGAAAACTATAATAAAAAGATAAAAAGCTGCTTCCAAAAAGATGTTAAACAGCCACGTGCAAGTGCTTAGACAGCATCCAATTATAAGGGCAAAAGGAAAGAACCTCTCACCACTAAATCTCTAAATTCAGCAGGTCCGTCCCAGCATACTATACAGAGGTTGGCCACACAGAAAAGCTTTTAACCCAAACTAAGCTATTTCAGCAGAAGGCAGAATTAGGACTTTACTGCCTAGGGAGACACAAATATTATACCTTTGATCCATGCTTAACACAGAGAATTTGTGCAGGGTTGTTGCTCAGTGGAGTGATTGCTCTGAACCCATTCTGGAGTGCACACGTTGCCTCCCTCCGGCAGGAACATCTGGTGACCCATAAAGCAGCCCCAGCCCTGGAGCTGTGGCAGAGCTGCTGGGAAAGGTTTATTTACAGCCCACCCAAACTCTGGCCAGCAGCTCGGGCAGGCAGGCACTCCTGGGGGTGCCAGGAGGGCTGAGTTCACCCCGTCTCATATGGAGCTTTCTCCAATGGTTTGCTCTGCAGATCCCTTGGTCTTCATTGTGCAGGGGAGAAGGGAAACAGGGAGAAAAACTCAGGGAAGGGATATGGTGGGAACTGGACTCTGGTCCTCCAGCTCCTCACAGTTTTTGGATGGGCAGTGAGTCTGTGCCACATCACACTGCACACGCTGTCACCACTCTGGGATATTTAAAGTATTGGGGTATTTAAGGTCCCAGAGCAGATTTACTTTTTCCTCCTATCATGGCCCTAGAAGGGGAGCAGCTCAGACAAGAGGTGAAGAAGCACTACTCCAGCATTTACCTCTTTGATTCACTCTTTCTGCCTAAAGTATTTCCTCTCTCTCTCCCCAATAGCTGCTTCTTCAGGTGCAGATGAAGCCTGACATCAAAATATATATCATCAGAAGCAGCTGCTAACCTCAGAGCACATCAGAAGTTACCACACCAGGGCTGACTCCTTGGGTGCTGAGCATCACCCCCACTCCAAACCCTGCTGAAGTTTGTACAAAAACAGGCTGGTTACAAAGCAGCTTCTGTCTTTCTTGCCCCCAGATTTAGTGATCAACATAGCCAACTGCTGCACCACTTTTCTCCTAATGAAACACGTACCATGAGTTGTGCAAACCAGGAGGTGATCCCTGTGCCTGGAGTCTCTGCTATCACTTTTGTGCCATCAAATAAAAAGCATGTGAAAAAGGCAGTAATAAAAAAGCATTAAGACTCAGGCAGGGCTTGTTAAATGATTTAGATCTTCATAATGTATAGCATTTTCCTGGTAATTAAGTTCAAACACTGAGTTGGGCTAAATGCTGTCTGCTGTTAGATAACACTCTAAATGCTCCCTCACACACTCAGATATATTTTCTCCACCACAGCCCAGATAATTGAAGGTTGCTACTTCGAAAAAGGCAGGAACTGCTTCCCAGAGATGGAGCACAGCAGGGCAAGGTCCAGTTCACACTCACACCACTGCCCAAGCTCAGCCAGAGCCCAGCTCTCCTAAAAAGAGATCTGGTTGGGATAGGCAGCTTCTTGATCAGAAAAGAACTTAAAGTTTGGAAAAGAGAGGGGGAGAAACAAGAGGAGAGGAGCTGTATTTTAACATGAAGAGGGAAGAAGAGAAGATAGATGCCATCTGCTTATGTTTCTAGTTTATTTTCTGAAGTTTGCACTGAAAAACAAGTCCTGTCCTGCCCTGCCAACAAGCTGTATGCCCATAAGCAGAGACCAATGGTTGTTGCCATTTTCTTTCCCACTTCTTCCTCCCTCTCCCTGCTTTTTTTGCCCTCCTATTTATCTGCTCTTGTTTTACAAATTCCAGCTTTTGTTCTCAACTCTTCCTTGCTTTCCTGCCCTCTCAGCCTCCAACTACACCACCCAACACATTCTTCACTAACCAGCTCTTTTTATAAGAAAAGCCTGATGTTTCCTACTCAGAAGCAAAACGTTCAGATGAGTTTGATCCCATGCAGGAAGCCAACCATGCTCATCACACCTACATCCAGAATCCCACCACTCACAGGCCCACCTGAACTGTGTGTGGTCCAACTGAACACTGCAATCACACCGAATCTTTTGTTTTAAACCCAACCAGGCCAAGGCAGTTTTGCAAAATAAACCAGGTGATGCACACGTAGGCTTTGCAGCTTGGTCAGTCAGCCTGCAAAGCCCCAGGAGATTAACTGACATGGCTAACTCCTGCTTGGCAAGGGAGAAATATTATTAGGTATTCAGGAAACACTTCAGATGAAGCCTTCAACCACTCAAATGTTACACACAAAAATTTAGGTCTATTTTCAAAATCCTCCCAGGCTGGCTTCATCTATCATCCCAGCTGAAACTGTTCTCATGATATATTATACATGGAGACTGCACTACATCATCAGAGTTCTGACACTGCCATGTGCAGGGTATGCTAGGATACAACGTAATGAATTACAACACTGGACATTGACAAATACACTTTGGGGGAAGTTTAAATTAATTTTTTTAGCTGCTCGCAGTTGGCTTAGAAAGTAATTTTTATTAAATAAACTAGTGGGAGAGTGGGCAGATTCAGAGCCCTTGAGGAAGGGAATGGCAGAGCAGAGGGAACACAGGAGAGAGGACAAGGAAGCAATTTCAGCTCCCAGATGAACATGCTCTGTGACTTTGGAGAAGGCAGCTGGGCTGTGCTCACCTAGAAGCAGGCAGCTCTGCTGAAGCATCCACGTATCTGGATCAAAAGTGGATGCCAAGTTCATAGGTGCAATCCCATGTCAGTGGACTGGACATTAAACAATTCCCATGGTCTCCAGTGGAGCAACGTGGTGGTGTAAGCCCCTGCTTTACAGGGTGTATTGGGCACCAAATGGATGCAGCAGATGAGCTCTCACCTGGAAAATTTGTAATCATCCATTGCTTTTTTTTCTTATAACAATAAGCCAGTAATAACAATAAGAAACGGATAAGGAGCAGCTGATAAAGCCAAGCAAAAAAAACCTTTCATGAGAAGCACAAGGTAGTACCTTTGAGAAAGCCCAGAATACTAAACCTCTTTTCCCTCTGCAGGAACCTTTTGTCACTTCATAGGGAATCAATTAACCACAGTGTCTTATTCAAGTAGGCTTTAGATTAGTAGCATATCCCTTCCCTATAGATAATTAACCTCAGTTTCTGAATTAGCAGCAAAATAAGCCAGTTATTAGTTTTTATAATGACGAGAACTCAATATTTTGGGTAGTTAAACACCCAAGAGTTTAAATTAAAATAGACATCTGACAGAAATCCCCAAAGTGTTCTTCAGATCATTAATACTATAAATTCCACAGTAGATTGAACTGACAATGTTCCCTTTTCCTTCTGGAGCACTCCAAAGGGATGAGCTACTCCCTCAAATCAGCATTCAGTTTGATCTCTGAAATAATCTCTCCTTGATACCTAAAGCCTCAAGGCCAACAGCACAGTTAAACTCACATCCTCCTCTTACCAGAGTGTGATGTCTAGTGAAGTGAGGGGGAAAAAAAAGAAGCCTGCTTTCCTGGTCTGCTCCATCCATTACCAAGACACATCTGAGAGCAATATTTTGGCTCAGGGCTGGGGCCAGTGACACAAAGGGGAGCAGGGGAAGGCTGTGAAGCTGCCACTGCCCCCCAGGCTGTGGGGAGGGAGCAGCTGGGCACAGCACACAGCCACCCCAAATGGGCCACTGGGCTCTCCACACCTCAGGTCTCCTGCAGTGAGGGTGTGGGGCACAAGGGCAAAAGGCACATCCACGGGGCAACAGGGTTCAAGGACCTTGAGGAGTTGTTACTTGCCCCCCCTGCCCCACAGCTGTGTCATCTCTGTGTGTCCCACCCCTGGGAGATGTTCCTCCTCAGAGTCTGCCACCTGTGCTGAACACACTCCTCACCATCCAAAAAGCCTTTCCACCTGCACCACTTTCGCTGTAAAAAGAGTCTGGTATTTATGTCCTTCCTGTATTTGCCTTTTCTTCCCTCCAACATGACATTAAGACTTGCTGAACTTCTGGTCCATCAGCTCCCTTTCTGCAGAACCTCTGCCTCTTCCTCATCGATTATTCCAGCCCAAGTTTCAGGCCTTGCACGTGTCTCTATTTTAATTCCCCATTTTTTTCTCCCCCCCCCAACCATTTCTGCAATTTGTTGAACTCATTTGAATTCCCATCCTGTTGCCCAATACATTTGCAGTCCCTCCCAGTCTGGTGCCATCTGTAAATGTAATAAGTGTCCTATCTTTTCCATCACCCACTTGTTAATGGAAACGTTGAACAGAACCCACCGCCTCCCTCCTCCCCACGCCTCAGTCTGTCTGTCTTTCCCTTTCCAGGGCTTGCAGGGAATATTTTCCCTGCAGAGAGGTGGAGGTCCATCCAACACTGACTTTTGTGGGAACTGTGACATCTCATAGCATGGTCAGTGAGTTTCAAAGGCAGCAACACAAATCCTGAACAGGCTGCTCAGCGCCCTGCAGACCCTGCCAGAGGTGGGCTTGATTCCATGCCAGCTCCAACCAGCTCTGCATAGCACCACACAGGGAAGAAAGAAGAAAAACCTCTAGGGGTTGTCCCACTGCAAGTGAAGTGTGTATTCTAAGAGAAATGAATGTTTACCTTCCCATTTATGTGAATCAATTAGTGATAAATATCCCCAGGGCACAGAAAAGACTAACACAGATAGCAAAGGATACGTCCCAAATAATGGAGGATTAGAAAAAGGCACAGACAAGTAATAAAATATCACCCACAGGTGCCACTCGAGCAGATTGCAAAACAGAGAAGAGTGAGTAGCTGAAGAAGGAAAAAAAAAAAGCCAAGGTGATGAGCAGATTGCAGTAGCAGTAAAGATAAATGATGAGCGTGCTTTTTGAGTGTATGTGCTGGAGTTAAAAGAGTTCAGTGCAGAGGCAGGAAGGTCTCCAGGAGAACAGAAGGGTAATTTATAAACAAAAGAGGCAGACAGGCCTTCTATGCCCCAAAATAAGTCCTTTTTTTTTTTTTTTCCCAGTTCTATCAGTTGCTCGAAGAAAAGATATTACCTTTCCCTACAAACCTCACCTCTTGACAATACCAAAATAGAAAGATATATTTGCCCTGGCACTCTGAAAGGACAATGGGAAATAGATGTCGAGAGCCTAGTGAGAAAGGAACATTTTAAGAATGAAAAAGGACCAGAGTTAGAGCTTCTCAGGAATTACATTTTATCTCATGAAAAATGTCACCAAAAAGGAATAAAAATTGGTTCCCCTTTCTCAATAGCTTCATTTTTGCCAGGATGTTTTTATCAAAAAATGAAATCTTTTCATCAGAAACCTCTGGGCCCCCAAACAGAACATATGTAGCTTTAAAGCAAACTGAGCTTTCCTATTTGGGCCTTTTAGGGTTTTGTAGCATTATTGCAATATAGATCATGAAGAATGAGCATCTCAAGGCAATTTCCTGTTTTTGGTAAAGCCCCTCACTAGGCTTTTCATATTGATTTGTGCTGGCCTGTAAGCAAAACCAGTAATGGAAAGTGGAGAACTGATGGAAGGTGACATCCATGCAGGGATGGGGAGTGCTGGGGCAGCTGCAGGGTCACTGTCATTGCTGGGCCCAGGCTGGGCTGCTGCAGGTGACATGGACATCTCTAAGACTTGCACTGGCAGCCCCTGGGGAGAGGGCAGGAGGACCCAGCCCTCCCAGGTTTGGGCAGCAGTCTGAAAGCTGCTTTTTGGGGCCAGGTTCATGTCTCCATCAGCATCACCCTCTTTGGATCTGATCCTCCTTTGACAACCCTTAGGCTCCACCTGGCCCTGGGTCACTCCCAGCTCTTCTCCTCCCTGTGACTATTGCTGTGGACCAGCATCAGCTCACCCTGGGTTCATCTGCCCCACATGGCACCTCTCCTACCAGGTTTTGCTGATAGCAAAGAGCAAAAGGAGTGAACAGGGAGCAAGCTGGGAGGCAAGGGAAGAGCTGTTTTCATTTGGGGCAATTTTGTTGCTGTTTTTGGTTCTCAGCATGTCAGCAGAAACTCAAGGCTTGTCAGGAGGCTGCTCCCAATCCAGTAATTACTGGAGGTGCCTCTAACTCAGCCCTGTCTTGATCTTCCACTGCACAATCACTTTATTATTCAGCTTTATTTTATTATTCAGTTTGATTTGGCAGCTGCCTGAGAAACCTAAGGCTACTCAAGCTGTATATTTTAAGATCTTTAAAATCTGTTGATATAAATTCTTTTAAAGTCTTCAGGCCTGAGTCAACACTGTTAATGCTGAAGCTCCAGCCCATCAGCTTGGCAGGACTCCTGACACACACACATGCACACAGAGACAGGCACAGCTCAGCAGCAGCTTCACCAGGGATCTCACTGCACTAGACAGGGTTTTTCCTCTGGCTCACAGCCAGCCTGACCTACATGCATCATCCAAGGGCTTCAGCTGAGACAGAAAAACTTCAGCCATTTGGGCAGTGCCAGAACTGGACACTTAGAGAAAACATTATGCCCATGAGGAAATAAAAAAGAAGAAGAAGAAAGAAAAAGCCCTGTTTACTGAACAACTCCCTCTCACTGGTGGGGATGTGGGTGCTAACCTGCTGATCTTTCCTCCAAAGCATGTAGTGAGTGAGACTTTCCCAGCCATGGCAAGCACTCTCCCTCCCCCAGTCAGAATTTTGGACCCTTGTCCAGGTGAGGTTGTCCCTCTGCAGGGGTCTAAGAAAACCCCTCACCTTGCTTTATGGGGTCCTTGGACCTCACCTCTTCAAGGCAGACATTTGCAGGTTGTTTTATGTTCAGGTTTGATTTCCTTACATACTTTGATTTCAGATGACTTACCCTCCTCTCAGCCTTTTCATGTTCAAAACGAAGATCCCGCTTCCCCCCTCTGACTTCAAACAGTTTTAATCCTGCCTCTCTAACATCTATTTTCCTTCTAATTCCCTGAAGAACCTCTCTTCTGGGATCACCCCCTGTTCACATTCTCTTATATGTTCAAAGTCCTTCACATTCTCCTTTCATCCACGCTGTGCTCCCCTACCACCAGTGCCTCTGACTCCCTTCTCCAAGGGCAGTGATGTGTATTTTCATCCACAACTTTAACAGGTGAGAAGAGCTGGATCCTCACTGCCACTCTGTGTCCACACATCAAAGGGCCAAAGGGCCCAGGAGACCATTCAGCTGCTCATGTGGAGGCTCAGCCAGGGCTCCCTGACTCTGAATCTCTGCAGTGGTGCAAATGCCTTGTCCGTGCACAGAATCACTCCTGAGGTGCAGCAGGGCTTGGAGTCCATGGCCCAGGAACCTCATCTGCTGTCCACTGGGGGCCCTGGGGTGGCAGTCACTCTTGGCCAAAGACAGAACACAGACTCACCACTGAAAATACAAGGGTTTGTATCTGCAGGACTTGGTATTTCCTCTGATATAGCCCTGCAATGTAGTCAGCAGGTGAGAAGGTCCACATCACCACTAAAGTGCTACACACTGTTACGTGCCTTTACCTGTTGTCATTAACTTCCATTTTCAGTACTGTAATTGGTCCTTTAATTAGTCCTCACTTGGCTGCCAGCAGTGCTCCCCATCTCTTCTAGGCTTTCCATTGACAAAAACCTTCCTGTGATACCTCCTGGTAGGTGTCCCTTCCTAGCTTAGGGACTAGTGGCCCTTAAGCCCCAAGTTACCTCCAGCTGTGGCTGGAGCTTCCTCACAGCTCTGCCATTGCTCTTCTTCAGCTGGGCTGGCTTGGGGTGGCTACAGGTGGCTCACCAGAGTGTTCTGCAGTGGTGGCAGCCCTGGGCTCTGCCCTTTTCCCTGCGCTCTGCCCTTTTCCCTGCGCTGAGTAGCAGAGCATGTCCACACCAGGGTCTTCCTCAGAGCTCTCCCATCTGTCCGCATCCTCCTGCTCAGACCCTCCTGCTTTCTCCAGTATAAAATCCCATTCTAGGGCAGTGCCTGGTGTTACACAGGTCCCTTAAAAAGGTCATTACGTATTTTTCTAGCAAAGGGTTTCCAAATCCTACCCCAGCAGTGAATACATCACCATTTTTGCTCCTGCTGGATGTTCCAGCAAGCCAGCAGGGTTAGAACCAGCCCTTACACAAGCTATTGTACCAAATCCCCATCTCCTCTGGTGTTCCCACAGGATAATGCCTGAAGGATGGCAGAAATCAGTCACAACCCAAACCAAAACCAAGAGCTTTCCAATAAGGAGTTACAGGAAACTAATCTGGATCATTTAAGAGTGCAGGAAAGCTGGGATGGAGCACAGAGGGCTGTGCCAGCCCAGCTCCAGCTCTGCCCACTGCCCAGCTCCAGCTCTGCCCACTGCCCTGCTCCAGCTCTGCCCACTGCCCAGCCACTCAGTGGCAGGGAAGGGAAGCAGCACATCCCAGGCCTCCCACTGGCCCTGAGGAACACCATCCTTGCAAAACCTGTTTTCAGACTAGTCCCCCCCTCCAGATTTTAATACCCAGTGGATTCACATCGTATCACACCTTTGAAAATATTTCCTAGGGGGGCTTTCAAGATGAAGCAGTGCTCACATTCCAGTGCTAATATTCTGTTTTACATCAGTTCTCACACATCTCTCTTCTCGTCCTAGTGCTTGGGTGCTTTCCAGTAACATGCCTACTACCTGTCAAGCATGGCTTGTTCTTCCTCTTTCATGATAAAAGAAACTCCAAATATCTAAGTATGAAATCTCCCTTTCTATCAAGATGTTATTTTTTTCTTCCAGGTGACATCCTCCTGGAAACTTGGCATGTTAGTCCATCTGAATCCCAGCGATGGGGTTATTCTCTAGGTAATTCTTCTTCGTTGTGGGAGCACGTTTATGCACACTTGGAAAAACAAAAGGCAACTCAACCTGCTGTTAGAAGAACTAACAATTTGCAGGGCTGTGATCCCTCTTGGCAAATCTTTTCCTTTAGGAAGTGCAAGAGAGCTGCCAGCTCAGCAGCCTCCATCATGAATACTGCCAGGCTTTCAAGTGAGGCTTCTGGGTCTGCACCTGAGCCTTGCTGACAGGCAAGATGGCCCCACAGTCAACAGGCACCTGATGCAAAGCCACTGATTTCCTCTTGTCTTCCTGTTGGTTTCATCCAAGCTTGGGTCAGGCCTCTATCTTGTCAGACAACTTTTGCTGTGTTCAGACGTGTAAGACAGCTGCAATCACTGAGGGCTGGAATAACCCTGTCTGCCATTTTGAGGGCCTAGAATCATAGAATCTTAAAATGTGTGGGGATGGAAGGGACCTTCAAATGTCATCTAGTGCAGCCCCCCCTGCAGTGCACAGGGACCTTTTTAACTAGATCAGGTTCTCAGAGCCTGGTTCAGCCTGACCTTGAATGTTTCCAGGGATGGGGCCTCCACCACCTCTCCAGGCAACCTGTTCCAGTGCTTCACCACCCTCACTGTGAAGAACTTCTTCCTAATGTCTCATCTAAATCTCCCCTGCTGTAGTTTAAGACCATTGTCCCTTGTCCTATCACTACAAGCCCTTGTAAAGAGTCCCTCCCCAGCTTTCCTGGAGCCCCTTCAGGCACTGGAAGGTGCTCTAAGGTCTCCCTGGAGCCTTCTCTTCTCCAGGCTGAACACCCCAACTCTCAGCCTGTCCCCAGAGCAGAGCTGCTCCAGCTCTCAGATCATCTTTGTAGCCCTTTTCTGGACTCGCTCCAACAGCTCCATGTCTCTCCTGTGTTGAGGGCTCCAGAACTGGACACAGTTCTCCAGGTGGGGACTCACAAGAGCAGAACAGAAGGGGATACATTTTAATATCTGGACCTAAGTGATTGATCCAGTTCTGCTAAGTTTTAGTCCAGTGCTCTAACCTCCAAGACCATTTTTTCTCCCCAACAGCACAGACAGCAGAGAAAAGCCATTTAAAGGATGAGGTGTACTGGGTAAGGAGACCAGTCTAGAAAGTATAATGGGTACTGAGGGAGCAAAAATAGCTTTAAAAACCATTAGAATAGCAGTTTGAAAATGTATAAACCCAGTCAGCCTGCACCTCACTCAGAAATTCACTGTCACTGGTCAACTGGAGATGTCGGCGCTGTGAGCCCTGACACCTGGTATTTAATGCTGCAGTGGGGCTGGAGGAACTGATTACATGAAAGTTTTCCAAGATTTCTGCTGGGAGCATCTCACAGAAAAGATAATTGTTCTTTGGGGGATTTCAGCACCAGTTTATTTAATTATGTTGGAGTTTTCATACATATTGTGAAAATGCTAGCAGAAAGAAAACTGTCTTAGCCAGCCATAGAGGGTACTGGGGAAAAGTGAAGATGAAAGAGATTAGAGGAGAAAGCACTGAAGATGATCCTGGCTCCTGAAGGCATTCAGGAGCTTGGAAGGGATTATGTAACCTGTAACAGGAGACTCAACTTCCCAAACAGGCCTGATGCTTCCTAGAATATTGTCCAGGGTGGGGAGGATGCCAGCTGATAAACCCCAGACAGCACTAGATACAGTCTAAGCACCTTCCCCAGCATCAGGTAGAAGAGATGGAAATGCTGCTAAAAACTGTTATTCTTTATCCCAAGAATGCCTACTAATCTGGATTAAGAACATGCAGAGTGGGAGAAGAAAATGGTTCACTGGTGAGAACATAAATGGGACATCAGTCTCCAACCCTGACTCAGGGCTGCCCCTGTGAAGGGCACTGCCACGTGGCAGACATCAGGAGCTGCTCATTTCAGCAGCAGCATCTCTCTCTGAGGGGAACTTCCCAAAAGAGCACTGCTTTTGCATTGCTACTATTAAAGAAAACAGATTTGAAATAAGTCTGCCATTCACACAAAGCCAGCCCTAGCAAGGTCTCTGAGAAATATTTCACTTCGTGCATCTGAAAGAATTTCAGAGTTGTGGAAGCATCTGAACTCCACACTCTCAAAATGAAAATGCTGGACTTTTAACTTTCTTTTTTGAAGTAACTTATTTAAAAAAAAAATATTCTTCATTTTACCCCACAAAAGAAGCAGTTTAAAGGCTATCAAAGCTATGATAAAGCATTTTGGCTCACCTGAAATGCATGAATCTCACAAGTCAGATGTTTGGGAGAAATCCTGAAGTAGGCTGGGAAATCCTCTGAAATCACCTAACTTTCCATGAGCTAGGAAAAATATCCTAATCCTCACTACAAGTAACTAAAGAAACATTTTGACAGGCAGCCTTTACTCAAGGGTAACAGAAGTGATTGCTGCTGTCTCTCCCTGTTTCAGGAATAATCCAGCAGACCCTGCTGGCTGCCAGCGAGGAGCAGCTCCTCATTAGGAGACCCAGTCAAACCCACTGCATAAAAAAGCTGCTATCTGCCAAATTCCTGGGGAATGCACCTCAGAAGCACCTTTCATACCATCCAGGCAGCTTCTACATTTTCAAAAAGCAGTATTTGTGCCAATTGGAACCACTCATGGAACCACTCAATTGCTGTTTGACTCCCATCAGTGTAAACTGAAGCCAGTTGGATTGAGGGCAATTAACTTCTCTTCCAGCTCATCAGACAGTTCCTTTAACAAATGGTAGCACAGGCTAATAAAACAGAGTAGTAATAATAATGAATAAACTGCTCATTAAAATAGTAGTACTGCTATCACTAAAAGAATAATGAAAACCCCTTTTACATAATTCTACTTGCCCTGATTATCCTGCAGAGAGTGATCCAGGAGCTTGGAGAAGGCAGAGGTGGGAAGGCAGCACCCAGCTGACCTGGGTTCAAAAGACACCCCCCAGCTCACACTCCTGTGACTAATTGGCTTCACCTGCTTTTCTACTTCTTAATTATTCCTTTCAATTAACACCACCTGAACTCATTTGTTTTCTAGACACCAAAGCTGTGCCTCTGCCCACCCTCCCCTTGTTCACACTCAGTGCATTGGATATTTTTTTCCTGAAAACACCACGTCTCAAATGAGTGTGACATTCTGGATTTAAGGGTTCATGAAATATATAACACCCTGTTTTCAAAAATAAGTCCTATATTAGCATGTGGAAAATGAAGCAAGCATGAATATTTGTAATCCTGGGTGCACTGACAAGCCACTGAAGACTGGATAGATGTATAAATTAAATGTGTTTGGATTGATTTACCTCTCAAGGTTTGCCTGAGCAAAGGCACAGCTGGAGTCAGAGGAAAGGACTTCAGGACTTGGCTCTGAACGGCAAGCATTCTCAAAAGACATTGACATCAGCCTTTCCAATTCATCCTAAGCCCCAAAATTGTACTCAGTTTCCACGTAGCTGCATTAAGGAGCCTTCAGTTTCCCAGAGGTACAAAGAAAAAGGCTCTGTGTGGGTACCACGGCACTTCTGGTGGGACAGCCAGAGCAGCACTCAACCACCGTGTTTAGATACCAGCACATCAGTGGGTGCAGCTCCCTTGGACATTACTGAGGGGAGACAAAGAGGTTCCACACCCAGCCTTCAAGATTCCTCTTTTGACAAAAGGCAACGGCACCTACAGGCTCACCACCCACCAACCCAGGCTAGGCTCAAGCAGGGCACAGTGAGGACTAAGCCAGAAAAAGAGTGTAAAATTGTTAGGGCAGGAAGACAGACTGTCGTGTCCAAAGGAGACAGCAAAGAGTGACAAAAGGCAGAATATTCAGGCTAAATGTTCTGCTTTTTTAGGTTCATGAACTCACTTGAGCTTTGCTTTTGAATTCAGATGAGCTCTCAACCAGGAATTCAGCCAGGTCACCAGTCCTGACACCAGAACCAGGCAATAAATGTTTCAGTTTGCTGGCACATGTGAAAACAAGGGTGGATTTCATGTTCTCCTAGCTTTGATGAACACCAATTCACCAGCAGATAACTGGTGTCCCAGAACTGGCTTCTCCACACCCACAGCCCTTCCCTAACCCCTTGCTGTGCACAGGACAAATCCCGGGCCAGGTCTAGTGCTCACAAGCAGTGGGATGAAAAGGAGCATCAGCTCATTACACCAGAAACCTAACCTGCTTCCTACAGTGCAACAGTTCTATGACCTTCAGTGCACAGTTTTATCAACATCTGCTTTTTTCCCCCAGGCTCTACTTGGCAGGAAGGGACACACAGCCCTGGCTCACCCAACCTGTGCCTTGTCTGCTGGCCCAGAGCTACGGAAGGCAGAGAAGCTGAGGAAGGGCCTGGAGCACAAGCCCTGTGAGAACAGCCTGAAGGAAATGGGGTTGTTTAGTCGGGAGAAAGAGGAGGCTGAGAGGAGACCTTCTCAGTCTCTACAACTGCCTGAAAGGAGGTTGGAGTGAGGTGGGAGTTGGTCTCTTCTCCCAAGAAACAAGTGACAGAACAAGTGGAAGTGGCCTCAAGTTGCTCCAGGGGAAGACTAGATTAGATATTAGAAAAAAATGATTCACTGAAAGGGTAATTAAGCACTGGAATAGGCTTCACAGGGAGGTGGTTGAATCTTCATCCCTGGAGGTGTTTAAGAGACGTGTAGATGTGGTGCTTAGGGGTATGGTTTAAGCACTGGACTTCACAGAGTTGGGTTAAATGGTTGGTAGAGTTGGGTTATGGTTGGACTCGATGATCTTAAAGGTTTTCTCCAACCAGAATGATTCTGTGATTCTGTGTGAGCCTTTGGACACCACAGACAAGGTAAGGAACACAATTTCCCAAAAGGAAGGTGAGCACACTCCTGTGGGACCGCAGCAGTGCCTGAGCAGTACTGCCTTGCTCTTCAGTCTGGAGGGGAGTCCAGAAGAGATGGGACCTTCTGCAGCACCCAGATAAGATCCAAAGCTTGACCCTGCTTTCCTACCCAAGCTGACAACACAGAAAAAACCACAAGAGACTTTCAGATACTCATTTATGCTTGTTTGAACCTTGGTTTGCTTCTGTCCTATTTGTGCAGAGCCCTGGCAATGTACCTCTGCACACACAACCTACTGCATATTTCCTAGACAAGTATAAAACATATTTTAACTGCTGTACCATAATTCTCTCATTTTAATTAGAAAGTGTGCTAAATACTTGTGTCCTTGGGGACTCTCACTGAACTAGTCAGGTTTCTGATCATGGAACTTTCACGTTAATGAGACTTTTAGTTTGACTTAAAAAAGCTCTCACATTTACACAGCAAGGCTTTTAACTTCAAAGTCCTTGAGAATTGTTGCTGTGCATCTGCCTTGTCTGAAGCCTTAATTCACAGTTCTGGTCTCTGTTTATTACATAGGGAATGTTTTGTTCAGTGTTTAAAGATACATATTTCCAGCATTTAGGGATATTAGACCTTATACTGTGCTCCATTACTATAAACACTGATCAAAGAGAGAGTTAAGTGAAGCTGAAGCACTAGAGGAAAATAATCTCTGCAGTCCCAATAGGAAAAGGCAACTGGGAGAAGAGGTGAAGCTGTCTGCCTGGTTACACCACTTCCAAACCCTCCAGCTCTTCCCATCCTGCCCACCTGCAAACCCCCAGCCCCAAATGCATCGTGACAGAGCAGGGAAAGCACCTCAGCTCCTGCAAGTCTTAGCAAGCCTGCATTTGCTGGGCATTGTCTGTATTGAGGCTCACCCAGTGTTTTTCAGGCTCCAGAAAGCCTGTCAATGCCAGGCAAGAGGAGTGCTGAAGTTTCTGGTTTTATTACATTCCCTAGCTTCATTTTTTCCTGTGGGAGACAGAAAAGGAATTGTTTTGGTGACTGTTTAAGTTAATGTAGGCCCATAAATAATTTTCCACTGTGTTTATTTTTCTTACGCTGTTATGAATGTTTTTCTAGAGTCACACAAATGTCTTTGTATGTCATATGTCACATCCATCTCCTCATCAATTGTCCTTTTAAACCCTGTCCCTTAGGGAAAATCAGAGAAGTCAGTTGCAGCTTTGGACAGATCACTTCTCAGTTCCATCAGGGCTTTGGAGTGCAGAGGCTCAGTTACTGTACTTCAAGGTTTTGATACCAAAGTGTAGCAGCTCTACAGCCCTTGCACACCTTTGCACACCTAGTGTCACCCCTCCACTGGGGTTTTCTGGGTGTTCACTGCCCCCTGACACCCTGAGGCTCCAGCTCAAACAGCTCCTCTGAAACACACTAATGAATATCAGACACAAAGCTCTGAGCACAGACATGACCTCTGGCTCCAGACAAAAGGCAGGAATTTCAGTAATTTAGGACCCTGTAGTGAACATACACTCTTTTGAAAATCTGGCCTTAGATGTGGATTCTGAACACTTGAAAAATCCGTTCTCCAGAAGAACATCAGGCTCAAGGGGCAGCCACCGGGCCCAGCTGGGAAGCAGCACTTCCCCAGGTGTTTGCCAGGCACCCTGGAGCTCCCCAAAAAGGGGACAAACAGGTACAAACCCTAAGGTGAGAAGAGATGGACAAAGGCTCAGAGACACACTGGGCAAACTCATCCCCAGTAAAAACTGGGGTGGTTTCCAGGAGCACAAACCCATCCTCCACCATCGCTGACTGACCCTGGCAGGGAAGATCTGCTTGCTCCTGGCAAAGCAGCTGCTGGAGTTTGTGCAGCTCTTCCCAATCTTCCCCTAGCTATGAACTGGAGAAAACACCACATTCATCCTGGAAGCAAGAACCCTCAAGCGAGAAGGGATAAGTAATGGTTGGTGCATTCCGAATATACATATTATTTGGCAAAGCAGTTACACAAATTGTTTCCTTTCAGGATCCTAGTGATGTGTGTGGTTGGCAACTCCTCCTCCCTGCTGCAGGGCCACCTGCTCTTCCCACTGCTGAGCGAGCTCCATCTCCAGCCCCAGCCCTGCAAGAGCCTGCTTTTGTATCAGCCAGGCAATGCCTGCTGCAAATCTATGGGGCAAGGGTGTGTTCCATGCACATCATGGGCATCTTCCACCACCTTACAGACCGGGCAAACTTTGCTGCCTCCACCAACCTCCTGCCCAGGTGTCAGTTTAGGGGCAGCCACAACTCCCACTGAGCTGGAAGTGGGGAAGCTCAGACAGACCTTCTGACATGAGAGCCCTTCCTCCCTGCCAGTACCAAGGGCAAGGAGAACATCATCTCCTGGTAAACACAGCCCTCTCAAGCCATTTCCCACTTGCTGTTGTATCTATTGGATTGTTATGCATCCTTCTTTCCTCTGATGACAATATTATCTGAAGGCCTTTGCAAACAAGACAACAGTCTATATCCCAAAGGTCTTGCTTGCACAGCAAGACTGAAACACACAGGGCTGAAAAGCATGGACTGTGAACCTCTGCCTACAGGAGACACATCCCACTGCTTTCTAGTTGAAGGTTAAATTAAGTGTCTTCTATAAAACCTTCCCACCAAGTGCATCTTTGTCCCCCTCCTGTGGCTGGATCTGATCATAGGCATGTTGGTATGGTGGCCAGGGTTGGTTGGACCCTTGGCAACGAGGAAAGCAAACATTTTTCTCTGAAACTAAGGATACTTGAACAATGCTCCTGCCCTGTCCTGCCTATCTGCTCCAGAGAGCATGGACCTGATGAACGGGAGTGGTTGATTTCTGCTGTGGAAAGTAATGTTGTTCTTCCCCAAATACTAATTTCAGTCTTTCTCTCTTTCAGCCCTTCTTCCCTCTCCTCAGGGATAACGAAAAGGAGTCCAGTTCACCCTGGGTGTACTGGACCACAACACATGAATCCATTCTGACACCTGCATATGCCATCCTAAAATAATCCTCTACAGCCTCTGAAGAGGAAATCTTCCTTGAAAATCAAGTTAGAGCTGGCTGCTCGTAGAAATTATTACAGCCATGTTAGGAAATTCTTTTAAAGTGTCTCTAGAGTTTGGAGAAGAAAATAAATAAATGGATTGTCAGGATGTATCTGCTTGGGGTTCCCACCATTCCCTGGGTGCAGCCGTCGTGTGAACTCTTCTGTAATGGGATGGGAACACAGACATCCCAGGAGGGTTTACCCTGACCCTGCTGCTGCCCTGCCTGACCCACCTTTGCCCTGTGAAGAGATTCTGGCAGCCAGCGCTCGAAAAACAGCCTTTTATGTTCTTACTTTCCCTCTCTTTTATTCATTTGCAGTCAGAACTGTCACTATTTGATCCATGCAGCCAAAAATGTCCAGCTTCATTACTCAGACTGTTTGCAGCTGAACAGAGCAGAAGGCCAAGCCTTCCCCCACACACACACACAAGCTCTGCAGACCTCTAGGCCAGGCACAACACTTTACGTTTAACTACCAAGTGCCTTAGGATGTTTTGTACCTTTTTTTTTTTCCTGTTTCTGTGCCATTCTTGCTGAACCTCAGCTCCTGAAGGTTTTTATAATGCAAGATTTATGTCACAAGAAGTCTGTGTAAAGACAGGGAATTAAACCTATGTCTCCCAAATCCAGATCAGTATCACCACCTTTGGCTCATGGTCTCACCTCTCTTGTCTAGCAAAGGGCACTGCACAAAGGTACACAAGAATACATTACACCCCAGGGTCAAGAGCATCGGATGAAAAGGATTAATATATACAAGTCCATGTCCTAGAAATATGCTCTGTATCCTCCATGGGTTTGCAAATAGCACTACTTAGCAGCAGAAATTAAATCCACAGCCTTTCAGGGAAGCAGGAACAGCACGTTGCTACTGCTGATATTCCATGAACCTCAGAGGGTAACACATCCAACATCCCCGCCTGCGCCGGGAGGGACGTGTGAGCACTGAACAGCCCTGATGAACACAGCTCTACCCCAGCATTCCATACCATCTACATATGCTCTGCAACAAGGCTTGTGTGGGCTGAGGGTGCCTGGTACCAACAGGGCAGTGGTTTCAATCATCACTAGTTCAAGGGGCTCTGCTGCAAGGCCACACTGCTGAGGTGTGTAGAGACCACCAGGAGCTCCTGCGGTTTGTGCTGCAGCCAGGCCAGGAATGAGATCCTGGACTTTGCAGAGCCCAGCAGATTTTTGGCAGCCTGGAAAACTGCTTTAACCTACTGCAGCTTCCCTTGAGCCCTTCTGTAATCCCCTGGTGCAGAGAGGCTGTTGTGAGGTCAAATCTAGACCCCCCACCTCGCCTAGGAAATAAAGGGTGGGCTGGGTAATCACTCCTCTTTGAACAAGGTATTACACAGCTTGGTTGGCAGTGGTGTGGGTACCACCTGCTCTTTTTTACCTACCCACCTTCTCTGCTTAACCTCTTCCTTCAAGGACACCAACTTCCTTCTTAAACACATTCTTGCTCTACAGGGGAAGCAATCCAGAGTAACACAGAGAAAACCCAGGCTCCTTTTCTAACAGGCAGGGGAAATCCCCCTGCAGAGGCAAAGTCCTAGGATGCTCATCTGAATCATCCATAGATTTTTAAAACAGTCACCAAGCTGGATAAGAGACCCAGCCCTGCAGCTGGCGTGGCTGCTGTCTCTCCTGAGGCTCCCTGGCTGGGAAGCTTCCCTCTGGCTCTGCTGCAAGGGGTTGCTCCTCATTCCCACACTGCATTTATATGTGGATAGTGTCATTGCAAATTCCTTCTTTTGGGAGCTCTGGATGCCTCAGCACTGCAACAGGCACCATGAGCATTAATCCCTGCACGGGGGAGATTTGCCAGGGCTGTGGCAGTGAGTCAGTGCAAGGAGTGCTCAGACTGAAGAGAGCACCTGGAAGAGCCAGGAAAACCATCCCAGGAGCTGGAGGCTTGAGAATCCTGCTCTTTTGAGTAGTGGCAGCTTTTGGTTTTTTTGGTTGTTTCTAACATTTTTCCTGTATGTTTTTCATACAGAAATATCACCTTCCTTTCCTCAGACCAGAGAGCAACTGTGCTGCTGAGGGGATTGCTCCAGCAGGTGACCCTGGTACTTGGGAGCTGGATGAGAACAGGGCACTGTGTCATGTGGATGTACACCTGAATGTGAGGTTGTTGGTCCTGCTGTGACTGTCAGCTGATGGCTTCCCACATTGCTGTGGGAGCAGGGCAAGTCCTGGGGAGGACAGGGAATGAGGGGCTGAGTGGAGAGCAGAGGAAGGTCGGGCAGTCAAAAAGGCTCATGAGATTCCTACAGGTCATGGGCTCTTTCTGAGAAGCTGCAGCACAGACCATGGGTTTGTTTGCAAGACCCACCACACCAGAATGTTTACAGTGGCACAAAGAGAAACAGGAAGCAAATAGAAACCTTTGAAAAAGCAATGCTGGAAGGGTCCTGAGAGTACTGATGGGGTTTTCTAAAGGCCTCAGCATCTCTCTGGTTCTCTCCCACCTGCTGTGTTACTTCTGACTCTGGCAGGAGCAGCAGAACAGAAGGTCCAGGCAGAGTCTGTGCTGTTTGCAGCCTGTCTCTGAGCCATGCTGGTCTAACCTGCTTTGCACAGCCCCATGTCTGCAGTGATCTCAGCAAGGTGCACCTTCCCAAAGGCTACCCCTGCCCTGTACTGGATCCTGATCCATTATATTGGGAAGCAACCTCTGCATCACCCTGTTACTGAATCAAGACATTCTCCTGCTTGCAGAACAAGAGCTCAGACACCCTCCTTTATACCACTCTTCCCACCCTGCCTGCTCTAGAAAATCACTCCCATGCTAGGTACTGTGTTATGGAGAAGGTATTTTTTTCTGCAAAATGTCAATAACCATCTTTTTGTGTGTGTGCTGCCTCCAGAATCCTTCCCTCAGCATGAGCTGCTGGCTTGTCCCTGCAGCACTCCCTAGGCCTGGCATTAGGTGCCAGTAGGAAGGAAACAGAACAAACCAAGCCAAAACCATATTTGCTTTTCAAGGAGGCTGCAGTGGGACAACAGACACCCCCAGGGAGGAGCATTGGGTTCACTTACCCCAAATCTGAGGGTTGTGAAGGTGAACAGCAACACCCAGGTCAGCAAACAGCTGGCACAGGTCCTGCCCACCTTCTTTTGCTCTAAGGCTGCTGTGCAGTGGCAGAGTCAAGGGCCTGCACTCCTGAGAAGCACTGACACGCTGCCTCTTGCTGACACTTGCTCTGAGAAACGGGGATCTCCCAGCAAAGGGCTGGGCAGAGGTAGCAGAGCACGTGCCTCCCTGGTGTCAGGGGAAGCTGGATACCCTCAGCCTGGAACACAACTCCATGGGGCTCACTTGGCACATGGCATGATTTCTGCTGAGCTTTTTCAAAAAACCTGGTTTGAGGAATACAGGGAAACAAGGTGTATCAAGACCTGCAACTGGGTCTGTGGTCTGACCCACCATGGTCCCATGAATGAAGTGCTGAAATTTCACACCACTTTCTGCTGCATGGGACATCCCATCCCATGTAATGGGAAGACTTGCTACAGAATTCAGTGACCAAGGATCAGGAGAACAGCTCAGCCCCCAGAAGACAGGTTTTAGTTCAACAGAGAGCATGCCTGTGTGTTCTGCTGCTGTGAGCAGCTCAGCCTGGCCTGCCTCGGAGGGCAGCAAGCAGCTGCTCTCCATTCTCCCTGAAAAAGACATCAGTATCATTCACAAGACTTAGGTTTCACTTAGCCTAGTTAAAACTACTCTGTTATATTCTGCTGCAATCACTTAAAACAAAGGAGTTCATCAGCACTTTAATTCTTCACGTCTCTCCATCACGGTGTCTGGGAATAAGCCAGTAGCTTTTTGTTTGAACACCAAAAGAGTGTCAGAAAAGATTAAGCCATTGCTCTGTGAATTCCTACAGAGGAAAGTGCTCACGGATGCAAGTGTCAGCTGGGCTGATGCTGTTTGCCACTCTAACAAATGAGCAGTGGCACCTCTCTGTGCCCCGAACTTGCCATAGTCAAACCCAAACTGCTCCGGCAAGGATGGGGTATTCTTGTGTGCCTCCACCCAGCCAACTGCAAAACAAGCAAGCAGGAAAGAGATGATTTCAGGGTGAAAAGTGAGCTGCTGCGGGTATAAACATTGACCATGTTTTAGATAGTTTTCAACTAGAGCAAAAGAGGATGTTCTGAGGTGGCAATAACCGGGTAGTTAAGAAGGGTAGAAACGAACCAAAAGCTGGACCAGTCAGTGAAATGAGGGAACTTCCACAGCCTGGTCTGAGATGTCTGTGCCAGTGAAGTACCAAGTGGTTGTGCCCAACACACCAGCACAACAGCACACCAGACACAGATGCACTTGATTTCTTTGCTGAACAAACATCTCTTCCCTTCAGCTACCACAGAACTCAGATACTACCACTCATGCTTGCCAAGAACAGCCTGTGCCACTATGACCTTCCCAATTAAAAAAAATAAAAACCAAAAAATAAAATTAAATAAAGAGGTAATGGATCTGGAAAAGACAATAAGAAAGGCTGAAAGGATGGAAGGTATAGATCAGCCTTACAAAAGCAGCACTATCAGGGACACAAATGCAAAGATGCAGGAACAACCTCCAGCTGAGGATGCACTCAAATCCCTCCTTCCTGCGAGCTGGGAAGGTGCAGCTGGGAAGGGCTGCTGTGTACACACACTGTGCACTATTCCCTTCCACAACCAGCCACTGCCACAGACAGGTCCTGACTGACTTTCAGTCTAAACTAATTGCAGCCACTCATATGGTTTTACACCATGTGGGAATGACAAGCATTTCTTTCCTTTCTGATACAAGTCATTTTTCTGATCTTCATTTAGAGGGTGGCTGTATCTCAGCCTCGTTCCCAGCATCTAAGGACCAGCTTCTTAAAAGCACCTGACTGAAATGAAATGAAATTCAGGCACCCAAACACCTTTGAGTATTTGGGTTGAGTGTTTCCCTGTGCTGCTAAAAGCTCCATCACATTCAGAAAAAAACAGGAGGGCTGCAGCACAAGCAGGCTTGTGGTGCCACTGGGGCAGAGCCAAGGTGTTTTCCAGAGCATGTCATGTTATATTCCACTTGGAGAACAAAACAGGGGATTTCAGATTTTAATTTGTCACTTTACATGTAAATTAAATGTTGTATATTGTCACAAGTGAATTCAGCCAGTATCTATAATAATAGAAATCTGCTGCTTGGATTTCTGAACAAAAATTCCCTGTGTTGCTTGTGCTTCCCTGCATGAACTGTTTCATGTCAGCTTTTCTGTGTTATCTCTTTGAGACTGCCTAAAAGAGTTTCTGGGGGGAAAGGAAGACTGAGAAAAAACAAGAATGAGAAATAATTGTTAGAATGACTCAGCAGGATGGCTGGGCAACGTTTTGTCCCTGCTTTTCATGGGCAGTGTTTAGAATTAAGCACATGCTTAAGTGTTTTGCTAATCTGAAGCCAAAATACTCAAAACTGTATCTGAAGAGTCCCTCCTGGTCTTAAGCCCATTAAAACTGATACAAAACTTTATAATGCCTAAATATGCTGAAGTGCCCCAAACATCAGTGGAGATTGCTCAGTGCAAGCCTTCCTCAACCAGAGACCCATCCCATCCAGTCCCGTGGAAACCAGGAGGCGAAACGTTAAGTATGTTGACATTTTCTTTCAAGAGCAGAGGAATTGGAAAAATAAAGCAACCGTGAGGAAATGATGCCTTTCAGGAACCCAGGCAGACTATATATTCCTCCCTTGCCTTTCCTCTGTGTCTCAGGGTTTCACCATCACCATGTGGGCTTGGAGCCACTTGGAAAGCCCAGCACGTGAAGCTGCCATGAATTACAACGCACCGAGATTGACTGGGTTGTAACCTGTAATGTATTACTTATTTTTTATTTTAATTGCCAGCAGTCTGTGAAACATTATAGAGCATATAGTGCTAGACACAGTAGAAGTAATTAAAATGAGAGGGCCACATGCAGCCAGCAGTAAAACACCAAATGGAGGCAGCTCGGGAAAAATGTCATCCACCCAGCAGCTGAGAGAAGATTGTCAACAACAGATCAGGCTCCAGAGGCAGCAGCAAGTGCTACAGCCCTTCAGAGCAGAAGCAGCTGAGGGATGCATTGCCACAGAGCTGCAAGGGTCTCCAAGAGGGATGTCAGCTCCTCAAGGTGGTTTCAAAGAAACAAGCCGAGCTTGAACAAGCTGCTCCTCTCCCATCTCTGTGAGGAAGAAACTGGGTCACGATTTCCCCTGCAGGAAAAATGAAATGCTTTCACACCGTATTAAAAATAGTCATAATTAACTAAAGGAGGTAGAAGAAGAATCCATGGCTCTTTGAGGTGGATGTAAAGCCATACAATTGCAGCTCAGTTCAAAGCAAGGCCAGAAAGCTTATCTGAGGTGAGCAAGGGACTGTGCTTTGTTCAGCTTACTTGTCCGACACCTCCTCCAAGACAGACTCAGTGGGAAAATGCCTTCAAAGCAGATACACCTGTGTTCCTGCACACCCTAACAGGGTGTCACCCTGACTCCTGCTAAATGGAATTGACTGCTCTGAATGGAATTGGCTACAGCGAAGGTTAATGATCATTTCTACCTTTAAATAGTTTATGAAGAAGTTTGATGCCTTCTAACGAGGCAGCTATTGGAACTTGCTGCTCTTTCCACTGACTTGCATATCATTGATCTTTCTTCTTGAGATTATTATCCCAAGGCAACCTATAAATCTCACTCTGGCTCAAAAATGCTGGACAGTAGAATGAGTCGTTACGAGGGCAAAGACAGTGGACAGGGTTACCTCTTATGGGCTAGCAGCATGTGCTGAGGCTGTGTGCTTGGACTAGCACAGGCTCAGAGAGCTAACAAAAGAAACAGAAACTTTAAGGCAGATTTTGTAATTCAAAAACAGGCAATAGTTCCAAGGATATCACTATTAGGCAGCTTTACATGCTGCTAGATGTAACAGGCTTGGTAGAAATCTGAGGTGTAACGTGACCCCCCCACCATTTAATTCAACTACTCTCCTGCTACAAAAGTATCTGCAACAATTCCTTCTCCATCACATCCCTTGCAATGAGTGCCCTGCAGGTCTTTATCAGAGGCTGGGAACAGAGAAATTAAAAGCTGCAAATGTCCAAAGCAATCACAATTTCTATCAAAGCCTAAAGTCACAGCGCACAAGTGGTTGAGAATTTTACAGCAAAGAGTTTTGATGGTTACAAGAGTCTGCAAGGTCCTGTGAAAACAAACCAAAGTTCCTCAGCTACGAACTCTCCCTCCAGCTTCAGGCTGACTTGATGCATGCATGTTTGGGAGCAGGAACACTTATCATTCTCTTTGACAGGGAATCCACTGTCTAGTCAGCAAGCAGCTTCAGGGACTTGGATTTCTTAATTTCTCCTTCCAACCACTGAGTATCTTCAAGTGGTGAGGGGTTTTTTTGGCAGATAGAAAAGCTATTTAGATCCACATACCCTGAGAACAGCTTGTCAGCAAGTCACTTTTTACTGCAGCAACCATTGCTGGCACTTCTACACCTGGAGGACCTCTTACAGGAACTCCTGACCAGATCTGCTTCACAAAGCCTTGAACTCCAAACTTGAGCTAGGTTTGCCCTTGGAAGAGCGAACTGCTAGGTCCAAGATCTAAGCTACCTACTTTTCTCTGAGGTTAGAAGGAAATGGAGAGTAATGTTTCACAGGTACCAGTGGTCAACAGACATGACCCATGTTCTTACCTAGTTTTCTAGTTACAATTGTCCACAACTATGTAACTGCACCTCCAGCATTGTCACCAGATAAAAACCAGGTTGCAGGCTCAACCTTTTCCTTTAACTCCTTCAAAGAGGAAGGAAACTAGCAGGGAAACAGCAGAAAATCTGTGTAATATCAATGAAATCCCCACAGATAGAATAGAAGGAGGTTGAAGCAGTGAGAAGGTCTATGGCTAAAGCTGGTATTTCTGCTGCCCATGCTCACAGGAGTAGGACAAGCAGCTTGCTTTTCTCTGGGGGCTTCCCAAGTGCCAGGTAGATCACCACCAAGTTGTCCATGCTGTGCAGCAGTGTGGGGATATCTGCAGCCAGCTGAGCCTGGTGCCAAGCTTCCTGGAACTGCTCTACATCCATTCCCTGAGGGGGCAGAAGTGCTGCAGAGCTCTTCTCCCTCCTCCTGATCACACCTCGGCCTGATCTGACAGAGTTCATCAGGAAAGATGTTTGTCCACACCATTTTTAATGGGCCCAAAAAGAAAACTCGGGCAGTTCTTAAATGCCAGACAGTGAACACAAATCTAACTCTCTGTAGGAAAACAGGGTAGAGACCTGATGCACTTTACAAGCTGTAAACGCTGCTTTTATTAGCCATTTATGGGCCACTTTTCACAATGCTGCTTAAAGATTAAACAATAAAGCTCACGAAACACTTACAAAGAAAAACAGACTCTCTCTCTCTGTTTGAAGTGGAAGTGTGGCACCTCCTGAACACACAAAATCAGCAAAAACAAGGTTATTCAGTTTAGGCTACTTATTCTTCATTCTTGATGCCCCCCACACGATGCATATACTGTGTGGTGAGACAGAAGAAAAAGAAATTGGAAGCAACTGGGAACTGTTGTAATGAACTTCAGTAAGTGCTGAGCAGCCCTGTCACCCACATCAGTATGCACACAGACTTCAAGGAAATATGTCCTTGTGCTTATGGGTATTTATCATTTATAATCCATCAGATGTCTCATGTAAGGTAAGGCCTGACTGTACCAGGGACTGCATGCAAAATGCATGCAGTTTATATGCAAAGTAAGAGTAACTTCTTATTTTCAGCCTACAGTCAGAATGGAAAAGGGAAGTACTGCTAATCCTGACTGTAAATGGAAAACAGTCTCAGAGGGTGAAGTGCTTTGGCCAGAACCACACAGGAACCAGAAAGAGAATGAACATCAGCATCTCACCCACGTGCAGTCTGTGCAGAACACTGTCCCTCTGCAAAGGTGGTTTTGTGCCTCTCAAGGATTTCAACATCCAGCCAGCCCGGGAACAGGGGAGCTGCTTGTGTGCCACCCAAACCCACAACTGCCCAGGCCTTCTGCTGCAAGAGGATCTGTCATCCCACTACACCAGCATGTTCTGTTTTGTTCCTCCAGGGGTCCTGACCTGCTCATGCCTGGCTTCAAGAGAAAATCCAGCTGTTCCATTTCTTTTTTTCCGCTGACAGCCACACAGACAGACAGACAGACATTTGGCCACCCTTTCAACCCAAACCATGCCAGGCTGCTGAGCAAGACTTAGGGCTTGTAGAAAACTTTTCTACCAGATGGAGCAAGTCTCCCTGCATTTGGTGTTTGTTAGAGATGGCTCAGGTAACCAAAGCAGAGGGACCCAGAGTCCCATGCTGAGTAGGCACCTGCTGAAGCAAAACCAAGCTCCCAAACAAGCTCACCCACCAGACTGCTGTGCATTAGGAATATACCCCTGAAAGAGCAAATTGTAGTGTGGACAGAGCCTGGTTCATCCAGCTGGAGAGGAAAGACAGAAGCAGCATGTTGAAGATTTGATCTGTGCCCTATAGGGACACTCTCCACACTAGAACTCCACACTCCACTAGAACTGCAGTTCTAGTACCTGGGTCTCCAAACCCCAGCTCACCTGATTTGCCCTCAAATTGCTCTCACCCCAGTCATCCTGAATTGTTGTAGGAGGTTCCTTTGCCTCATTAAATAAGCTTCCTCCTCCTTGAGCTTTTTAAGGCAGATCTCTGTTTGGAAAACAGGCTGCCCAGTGGTTTGTAAACTAATTTGAGGCCCTTTACCATCAAATGTTCTAACCAATTATAATAGATACAAATTTAATGATGGAAAACAGGCCTTGACAGAGTGCTGATCAAAGTCTTCCCAAACGTGGCAGGGAGCCACAGCCTGGGTCTGGTGAGCTCTGTGAGCTGGGCACAAAGCTCAGTCCAGATCAGTGTTTTGCCTATTGATTAATTTAATATGATTATTAAATAAATAAAATAAGTACTAATGATTACGGAAAACTCAAGTGATTTTGTAAGGAAATGTTTTTGTGAAAAATTCCCCTGAATTCCAAACAGCTCTGGAAGGGAGAACACGAGCTAGACACAGCCCCAGCTTCCCTGTGGTGACACTCACACCCTCAACAAGTGTCCCTGTGCCACTCTACACGAGCTGCAGAAGTAGCAGTCAAGTCAGGCTTCATCCTAGTGCATATTCCTGAATGCCTCTGCCACAAGCAGGGGGGCACAGGGCACGTTTACCCCCAGCACTCTGTGGATGTGGTGCCTGATCCACAGCCAGGCAGCTGGCACCAGCCCATCCATCACCAAAACACTCCTCACCTCCAGAGGAGCAGCAGGATCTGCCAATCTGCTGCTAAGGTTGCCACTGTGCCTACAGCAGTCACCTCTCCCCAGCCACCCAAAATAAACACTCCAGAATATTCAAGAAAACGTGTTCATCTTATTTTTCTTCTGCTGTATTACTGGCTACCATCCAACCTCACTGGCCCTGGCAGCCACCAACAGTGACAGAAGCCAAGGGTACCTGCACAGGTATGTCCTGCCTGCACGGTGCCACCAAATGGTGGCCAAGCTGTGGCCACACACCCAGGAGGTTTGTGTTGTCTTTAGTGACCAGAGACTGCTGTTTTCTCAATGGAGTGAGCATGGAAGGCAGCTTGTTTTACATGGATTAAACAATTATTGACACTGTCACAGAAAAGGGCTTTTGGACTGTGTCTGCTACAAGAATAATAGAGTGAGTGGATTCCCCTCCCCCCGAGCTCTCAGAATTTTTAGTAAATGCCAGTTATTACTGGGGCCTAGAAAAACACTGGGAAAAAGAAAGGATCATGCAATTAAAACTGTGCCATTCTTAAATGTAGCCACAATCAGTGGCTAGGGAAAGAGGAACCTTGCCATTTAAAGACAAACTGCTCCTATTTAGTTAAGCCTAGGAGTCTGAAACAGCAATTGTCAACAAGAGAGTAAGGAATATTACCCTTGAAAATATACACAAATTTTAATTACAGTTGGCATTTTTGAGACTGGTGCTGAGGATTGTCATCAGATGGAAAACTGCTATTACATTCCTACCCTTAGGGACACAAACACTCAGTGGAAATGACTGTAACTGGAAACCAGGCTCCAACCTGCTTTAATCCTGGCTTTGCAGCTGGGAAGGAAACCTTGAGCATCATTGTTAGATAACAAGCTGCTGTCCATGGAGCAAGACCTCCCCATGACATGGCAGAGGGTGACAAACTCTGCCAGCTATTAGCAGCCAGGTCAAGTCTGACTGTGTGGGGCAAGAGTCTCCCCCCAGCTCTGCCTCAGCCCTAGCAGCAGAAGGGGGACCCTCACCCTCTGGAGATGCTGTTGCTGGGGCTGGAGGTGCCAAACACAGAAGGGCAGGGTCCTGCAATGGGACAGGGGAGGTGGAGCAGGGCCATGGCCAAGGGAAGGGGAAATTCCAGGGCAGCAGCCCAGCTCTGGCACTCCTGCCCTTGGAAAGCTGTAGGGTGGCATGGCCACAGCTTCACCTTCCCATCCGAGATGCAAAGCTCACACTCTGTGCTTCCAATAATTTAATGACAAGTTTTTAGTGAGGAGAAAGAAGCAGTTGTAATAGTTAAAACATCAGCCCTGCTTTCCAGGAGTTGTGCTTGCTAGGCCTGGTCCCTTCCAGGACAAACACTGACTTCTCCCTGAATTCATTTGTGCCTTCTGAGGACACCTGCTCAGTCCAGATAGTTGGGGTTGGACCCTGAGCCAGCACTTCCCTCTGCTCAGAGCAAAAGTAAAAAACCTCCCACCTAACAGAGCCCCCAGGGAAAATCAAAACCTGATTTTTCCAGGTTGGTGCAACCATAACAGACAATCAGAGTTTTGCTGTGCTGTAGCCCCCTCCCTCAGGAACAGTGCTGGGAACAGCTCTCTTAGACAGGGGTGTGATGGTAAATTCTGATCTCCAACACTCACAAGCTGCTATAGGGACAGCAAAGACATCCATGGAGGAAGAGGCAGCTACATGACAGTGCAATTTGAAAATGGCCCCAAACTGCAGATTTCAGCTTCTGAAATAAGGACTCGAGTCCAGTTCTCTTCTTCCCTGCACTTTCCAGCTCCCTGCAAGCTTGGAAGGGGGTAATGCCAGAGAAAAATTGGACCAAATCCAGTGTTTTACAAAAGCAAAGTTAGAATTTCTATGACCTGACTTATAAAACTATCCATTGAGCCAGAACATTGGAAAACAAAATGTTATTCTCCAAAGAGGAGATGGGTCTGGAAGAGAAATGTTTTCTTTAAAGGTAAAAGGACGTGAAACAAAACAGCAGCATCTCCCTTCATTTTAAAACCAACACAAAACAAATCAGAGGCTTTGATACTGGTAAAAGTGTAAAAGCAGCATGTCCTGCCAGAGAGCTCATCCTTTTGACCCACAAGACAGGTTGCCTGCTTTTTGGCTCCCTCTCTGGGCAGTGTGCCCCAGATCTAACAAAGTAACTGTCAGCTCCTTGTGACTTTGACTGGAAAAGCCAGTGCTGAGAGAGAAACCTGTCAGGCTTTGATGTAGAGATTTTGGTGGCATCTACACCTTTTCATCTCAGAGCACACTCATTTGAAGTATTGTTGAGTAAGGCATTTGTTATCTTCTCAGAGAATATCCATGCAATTTGGTAAATCTATTTCCTGACTGCTAAGTCAGGTAGTACACAGGTCATTTCTGAGACATCAGGCTGGAGATAAATGTAGAGACCTCCAAAGGCTTCCAGTGTCTGAAGGGGCTACAGGAAAGCTGGAGACATGTAACGATAGGACAGGGGGGAATGGTTTTACACTGAAATAGGTTGGATTTTTATTAGCTATTAGGAAGAAATTCTTTAGTGTGGGGGTAGTGAGACCCTGGCCCAGGCTGCCCAGGGAAGCTGTGGCTGCCCCATCCCTGGCAGTGTTGAAGGGCAGGTTGGATGGGGCTTGGAGCAACCTGGGCTGGTGGGAGGTGTCCCTGCCCATGCAGGGGGTTGGAACTAGATGATCTTGAAGGTCCCTTCCAACCCAAAGCATTCTGTGATTCTCAGTGTTGGCATTACATGCCACTCTGAGGTTCTCCTCTTGTTCCCTCCAGGTAGGCCATGCTAGAAAGTAGGTTCCCTTCACATCTGTCATTTCTTTTTTATCTACCACACCAAGAGGTTAAGGAGACAGTCTCTCCTAGAATACGTACTGGCAGGAATGGCATTTCTCCCTCCAGAATCCATGCACTACCCATCAGTACAGGCTGATCCATTCCCATCTTGGGATGGACTTGTTCCCACTGCCAGTGTCCCAGCATGCTCTCATCTAGCCATTACAGGATGAGGCTGCTTATTTTTCTGCCAACATTAAATTGTGATAGGTTTTTCCTCAGCCTTTGCCAGGCAAAGGAGGGAGCCACACTTGACATTTTCTTCAGTAACCTCAGGCAGACTGAGCCCCTTTCTAAAGCTGTTTTGGGACAGTGCCAGGAGCCTCTTGTGAGCATGAAGACACCCTGGCTGAGCAGCACAGCATGGCCATCTCAGGATGAGTGGTAGGTGGGCAGGGCCTTTCCACCCTGCAAGTGCAGCTCTGTCCGTGCCAGACAGACATCAGCAGCCTTTGCAATAACCTTTTATTGCTCTGCACCAAATGCCTCGGGGAAGATAAAACCTAGGGTAGTTCTGTGTGACAGGGAAGGGTACCAACATACCTGGCCTGGTCGTGGGGTAACCAGCTCACCTTCAGTGCTGGCCCCTTCTTTCTTGCTGGGGCCCTCACCTAATCCTTTTACAGAGGATTGCTGTCAGGCAGTAATTCCCTGGCTCATCCCTTTATCTCTTTCAAATTATCCTGGCAAGCCTCTAATCTTCTACAACTTCTTTTATTTCCCAGGATTTGATCAGCCAAGTTTCACCCCCAGAGCTGGAGTTGGCTGGAGTAAGGTTTTGTTGTGTTTTCTTGTTGCTGTTAGAAATGCCTTTCTCTGTTCCCTAGCAATATGACAGTTGTATCACACAGGTATCTCTACCTTGCTTAACCATCTAAGAATGATACATAAATCTCTGCCTTTTGACAAGCCCAAGTTACTTCACAAATGCTGATGAAGTTTATTCACACAGGTAGGTTTATAATTATCTCCATTACACAAAAGGAAACTGGAGGCCCTGGGAAAGTGTGACACTTTCTTGAAAGTGCAAATCACAGCCAGCACTCAGAAGTGATCAAAATGCTCTTTCCCAGGTAATTATATGGTCACTATTGTCCACCATTTGAACAACTCCTGCTTGCAACAGGCCTGGGCTGCCCTCCCTGGCATGCCAGCACACCCAGAAACGACCAGCCTGGCCCTGCCAGGAGATAAGCACCTCTTACCAAGGTACAAAGAGAGCTAAGCTTGTTTAACATCTTGCTGGATCAGCCTCAAAATGTTTTTAAAACAATGGAAGAGGGAAGCATGCGTGGCTCTCAGCACAATCTGTGCCTTAGACAATCAAGTCTAAATGTTCACAACCCTCTCAAATACTAATGAGGAGAATTACTTAAATGGCAGAATGTTCTGCTCTTTCTACAGGTTTTCAAAAATGAAATTAAAATGGGCTTTCTATTACAAAACAATAGGCAAATTGAAGACCAATTATGCAAAACCATCAGAGAACCTGGTGAACTGTGGAGAATTCTGCATTTCTGGGGCGGAATGACTTTTCAGATGAAAAAAAAGCCCCTTCTACTCCAAGAAATTGAGAACATCTGTGCCATCAAAGGAAGAACTCAGTGAGTAATTGGACAATCATAGACAGGCAGCCATTTGAATATGAAGCTGTTTGTAATGTGTGTGGCAGTGGAAGGGAAATGACAGCAGGCTGGTGGTGCCTGGCTGTCACACGCCTCCGCTGCTCCCTTTGTGCCTATTACCGCACGCCGGGCGCTCACTTTACAAGAGTCTGCGGGGTCGGCAGCAGGGTCTCTGGGGTTATCTGCTTCCATTATTTTGCACATCAGACACATAATGAAAAAGGAGCAGGCAGAGAGGTCCTCGAGCATTTACTTCCTCCGGCATCCCAGTGTAAGTACACCTTTAACCTCTCCCTGACAGACAGCCCAACCTGCAGCTGTCCCCAGAGGCTGACAAGCAGCGCCGAGCAAACGCTCTCTCAGCTGACAAACTTCAGTGACCTCTAGCAATGATATTATCCTCCTTTTGGGCAGGAAAAACCCACAGGGATACTGCTGAGAGGGAGTCACACCTCACAGCCTGTAAGCTCACAGACTCCCAGCCCCCCTGCAGAAGTGACCCTCAGAAAACCCCTCACTGCACCAGCTGATGGCATCTAACCACAGGCCAGCCTGCTCTGAAACACAAGCACAGGGGGCACATGAGATCTGAGCAACACCTGAGGCCATGGTTCATCTCTGTCTGCAGCAGCCAAAATTATTTGTCCCCAGGAAGATGAGCCTGAGGTGGGCATATCTTGTTTCCAGGAACACACACTTCTGTACCAGCTCCACGCTGCTCCTCAGCACCACCTCTCTTGCAACACAAATTGCACAGCCATGTGTCATGGAGCTACAGGATTAAGGCAGATGTTTCAGGACATCTTCCAGGCCAAAAAGAGGAAAATAAAAAAGTGATCAACTTAGTTGTGATTTCATGGCTAGTTGCACAGATTCACATGTTACTTTGCACAGTCAGTCTAATAACCAGCTTTCAGAAGGAGAGACAGGGTAATGAATGGCTTGTAAAACACGCTCATAAAAACATTATAGCATGTCTGAGAGCATTTGTTAGCTGTTTGTGATTTACTGGGCCCGCTGTTTTACATTTTCTTATAATTTGCACATTTCCTATGAAAAATCAGCCTTCAATATGCATACAATTTATTTTAATTTCCCTCCCCCCTCACAAGAGGATAAAACTTCTATAGCCATGCAAGAACGGTGATACTGTAGTCACGAGGTTCATTATACAGTAATTAATACATGTTAAGTATCCTGTAAATATTATGTTATGATGGCTTTAAGTAAATACATACTGTACATTAGCAGTACTTATTAAGTCAGTGCCACTTAAAATGAAATGTGACTAATTAATCTGTTTAAGAAGTCTAATGTCAACTTGGATACTCTTTAAGAATTACAGTACAACGTTGCAGGCATGAGCAGTGAGTCAGTTGGCATTTAATTATGGAACTTTGACATTAATGGTTACTTTCCTGGTTTATTTAAGTGGATTAGACACACGGGCCAACACTGAAGAAATGAGAGGGGTAGAAGGAAGGTTTCATTGCTCCAAGAAGCTAGAAAGCCCCAACGATATATCCCATTTTTGTTACTGTGAATGGCTGCAAACTTGGACATAGATTGTTATGGAGCATCGTGTTGCAAAAGGCCCAGCCTGTCAGCACTGATAACTCTCTGCCTTCAGGAGGAACTGCTGGCCACTCCACTCTGGTTTTCTCCATGTTCAGCATTGTATCACTTTATTAAGGGATGGTGCCTGGCACAGCCATGCAGTAACAGCAGCACAGGCTTTGTTCCCTTCGCAGCTAGAGGCTTAGACACGGCCTTTGTCCTGCACAGTGTTTTCCTTGCCCACATGAAAGGCAGCCCCTCACAAGACTATCAGCCTTTCACAATTTCAGTCACTCTCACTGTCCTAAACGCACAAAGGAGGAAAAAAAAAAAGATTCCCCCAACTCTGTTGCTTCTTTTCCCCCCCTGCCATGAAGCACAAATGCAAGAGGGTGAAACATGCTTTCCATGTCCACAGCTCTGCTGATGCCAAAGGTAAGTACCTACTGCTCTTCCCTCACCCTTTCAGCCAGTCACCTCACTGCAGAAGGCTATCAGGTTGGTCACGTGTGGTTTTCCCTTTGTAAATCCACATGGACTACTCCTAGTTGCCTTTTTGTCCTTCAGATACTTGGATATTACTTCCAGACTGAGTTGCTCCATTGCCTTTCCAGGAGGGACTTGAGTCTGACTGGCCTGTAATTCTCTGGATCCTCCTTCTTGCTCTTCTTGAAGACAGGAGTGACATTTGCTCTCTTCAAGTCCTCAGGCACCTCTCCTACTTGCCAAGAGCTTTCTAAGAAAATCAAGCAGCCTCACAATGATATCACAGAGCTCCCTCAGCACTTCTTCATAGAAGCCAAAAAAATATTGCAGCTCTTTACCAAAAGGCAGGTGCAGACATTTCATAAACACATGTGAAGTCACTTACAGAGCAAGTGACCAGACTCAGCTCCCCAAGCCCCTTATCAATGTTTGTAGCCCCAAAGAGATTATTCCCCTTTAAAGACCAATTCCCTGCAACTTAATTAAGTTAACAAAGTTCCATTGCAAATGAAAGCAGTATAAGAAGCTTGCCTTCCACTAAAGGAAATTTTAAAAGTCAAGAGGTCTTGGACTCTACACTTATCCTTGATCAGTTTCTTCAAGTTTTGCCACCAAACAGAACCTGAATAAGCTTTCCTTGGAAGATAAATCTCTGATCACATATGCAGTCTGTTGCTTAGCAGTCTTGGTAATGCATTAAGGGGGGTAGCTACCACCTTCAAGGTGATGGCTAGAACTGGCATCCTCCTTGGGTGGCGAGGGAAGCACGGACAAGACAAAACTCTAAATGCTGGGAGGCATTTCAAGATGATGGGGTCAAATGACAAGAGCTCAAGAAAGGCCAAAACGTGTGTAAAAGAAAGGCTAAAACGTGTGTAAATAGACCACTTTGGTCCTGAAGCTGTGGTCTGGCTAAGCTATGCTGAACTGGACCAAAGACAAGAACATGAGCTTTAAAATACATTTTCCTTGCCTCTCTCCTGAGGCCAGCAGCCACTGTCTCATCTGCAGCAAACCAGGGCAGTGTGAAACTCTCCTAGCTTATTTCCATCTGACACAGCCCAAAGTTCCACTTGGACAGCAGGGGATGGTCTGACTATACTACCTTCTGGGCAAACCCTTTCCCCAAGCAGTTTACCCATCAGAAGAGATCACTTCAGGTGGGAGGCAGAGCCTCCAGCTTTCTGCCAGCCCTGCTGAGAGAGCTCTGAAACCTTGGCCCACTGGATCACAGGAGTCCCTGAAATATTTCATTTCATTTAATGCCTCAACATTGGCTTTAGAACTAGGAGAAGAGCACTCAGTGGCATGCTGGCAAACACAAGTGCATGGATAAACAGCACACCAGAGAGGCAGAGCGAGTGGCTGGAGGTGGGAGCTTTGCATCCCATGATGGGATCTCCCACAGCTTTCTTCAAAGGCAAATCACTCAACAACCCTGGGCCTCAGTCTCCCTACTGCTAAATCACTACAAAGTCTGGCTACCCCCTAAGACATTGCTGTGCTTATCTAATTAATATTCACAAGGCACCCAGAGATAAAGCAGTTTTATTAGCGTATTGTATGGTTTGTAACTTTTTGATGATGCCATGCAAAGGAGACATCACAGAGCAGAGGAATACCCTGGGAGAGCTCCAAGTCTGCTTTTCACTTCTGAGAGCTTTTTGCTTGCAGTGACCCCTTCTTTTAGCAGCACATTCACCTTGGCCCCCTGTGAGTGGGAGTGCTGTGCAGCATCCCTGCTACAAGCTTCCACAAGCCATGAAAACCTGCTGTTATGACCAGAGATAAGTAACCAGCACTATGATTTGTATCATTTGCTGAGGTTTGTAACCTAGAATTAATTTTCAAATTGAGTCCAAACGCTGCCTATTTCACACATATCTGGGTAGCAGACAAGAGCCCTTTTAGCAACAGAAGCAAACAGAGCTACAATCAAGCAGCTCAAGGCACAACCCTCTAATAGTTCAGTAATCAGTAATAATCAACCCTTCTCTTTATGTTCAGGGAGACCTAATAGAATCCAGCTACTCTACAGTGAATACATTTTCATTTATAAGACTAAATGCAAGCATACATTATCTACTTAATTAAAATCTAAATTCTCTAACCAGTCATTTGTTGTTTCTCCTGGGTGCACGTTACATACATTACTGGTGTTTTCCTGAAATCCATTGCTAATGGATTAAAGTAACTCAATGAAATGTTTCATGTACTGCATGTGGTTATGAAAGAGCAGAAAATCCTCTCCATGCAGGGAACTCCTCTCCACCATTATCTCAGGACAGCAGCTCCACTTCTCTATTCTAGGACCCCAATCCTTCCTCCCCAGGTTCCTCTTGTCTTTGGGGACAGGGAAAGAAAAAAATGACCCTCCTACACACCAGTGCAACTGCTCAAACTGGAAACTCATTTGCTAAGCACTTCATCAAAGGTCTCAGGAAAACTTCCACAGCACAGACGTGATGGGGTCACAAAGCTGTAAGAGCTAAAATGAGAGGGGAAGTTATTAGCAATACTAGGGAAGATATTCAAGACCCTGAGATGTACAAGACTGCTGTCAGTTTTGACAATAAGAGGTCCAAACCTCCATCTGCATGTTTGACAGATGTGACAGACTGCACAGAGACCTGCACCCTCTGGAGTAACAGCTGGGATCCAGGCAGAACATGCCAGGGCATCTCCAATGGCTCTAGAGACCCATCTTCAGGCCACAAACCCTCCCAAGTGTTCAGTTCCCCCACAAGGAGGTGAGACTTTGAATATGGGAGCCCTCTCCACAAATCTGCCAGGCTTAGGGAAGACAGCAGAAATTAATTACCTGCCATTGTTTAAGTAGACAGAAGGATTCCTATCCCACATTGCCCTTGGTTCTTTCCCTGTCTCTGACATGGTGCTGTTCTTACACATCTTTCTGAGCAGGACTGCATGGCCGTGCTGAGTGAGTTCAGTTTGTGTGTCCATGGCACTAGTAGCCACTGACCTGCACCTTGCCCTTGGGACCCCAGGTGTGTCTGCACTCCCAGGGCCTGAAGAGGAACCCCTCAACATTTAAAGACCAAGTCTTCCTCAGAAAGCTCAAACATCTCCTGGAAGGATCTGAGCATCATTGCTTCACGGGTGGTGAAACACTCCTTTTCTTTGCTCAGAAAATGGGGCATTTTCAGAATCTTCATGCCTCTTTTTCCCAGGTGAGCAGGGAACTCCCATCCACCCTCCAAGGAGGGACAGCTGCCCCCTTTGCCAGTGAGAGGCTGTGCTTTATGCCTAAATTATGAACATCTTCACAGGGACACAATCTTTACCACTGGAGCTAAACCTGGCTCATTCTCTGGCTCTCAGAGTTTACACTTCCTTGTCCCTTCATGTCCTTTGCATGGGTGTTAAACACAATTAGCTATTTTGAGTGGCACAAAGAGTCTCCTCCCTAGAAAAGCAGGGAGGGGGAGAAGAGGGGTACAGTTGAGGCACTATCAAATTAAGACTGATGGCTACTGCTTCTGAATGGAAAGGAACCTCCTGACAACCTCACATCAATACTGCAAATCACAATATTTACAGAGATGCCACCAGGAATTCTGCACTACTTCCAGCAGACAAAAAGCAAAAGGACACCTCCTTCAAGCCATTCAGTCTATTCTGCATTATAATTAACAACAATTTCTACCCTCAGTAGGGTTTTGATTCAGGTAACTCATTACCCCCAAGAGCCATTTGTAAGACTAAATTACAAATGCAAATTGATGTCAACTGTAACAATAATGCCTTTTTTTCCTCCTTTCTGCCTCCTTCCATTTTTGAAAATCATCTTACCTTAGATATCAAGCAGGTGTCCAAACAGAGGACAAAGAGGGTTCTGTGCTCCTTTACTTTTCAGATGCTGTTTCATGCTCCCTTGCTGCAATAGTGGCACATCAGGCAACCCCAGTGCTGTGGCTGCAGGCAGCAGAGGGACCTGTCTCTCCAACCCTACACCAGGGCTTATCTCTGCCAGCTGAGAGTGGAGTTACTTGCTGTAGTTACAGACAGGAATTCCCCTGGATGTTCCTGCACACTCCCAGCACAATGGGCAATTGTTCTAGATATTGCTGTAATATGAGTAGGAAATTTCATGTATCATCTGCAGGGAAACCCAAACTCTCCAGCCACAGAGGCTCTGACTCCACCTGTACTTGATATGGTTTGCTCTCCAACCAGTATTCTTCATATTTTATGTCATCATAATTGTTTTGCATGCACTTCTTTGTAGCTTCTGGCTGTACATCCAGTCTGATGCTGCCTCCAATCAGGCATAGCTGAAGGACACCTGCTACTGCTCACAAAGAAGAGAGCAGGAATTGAAAAGCTTTGCTTCTGTCCCTTGCTTAGACAATATGTGACCACAGTAGCAGAGTGGAGTGACACAGGTTTTTGGATTTGGCTTAAAAGAGCACGAGTGTGGGCCCAGGGATGCTGCATTGATCAAACCCAGCCTACCCACACGCTCACATCAAAAGGAGAGTAAAGTCCTCTGTGTTTCGCATCAAACACACACAAAAGGCCAAACAGGTAACACTGTCCAAATAATTACTGTTAAAAACTGGAAGTAAGCCACAATTCCTGACCCCAGGGGATGCCTGAAATGCAGAGCCAGTTGGTGCTGCTGGTTCCTGCTGCTGTCATAACAAAAAGGCAAAGTTGTTATTTATTGCCCTTTCCTCCTGTAGCATTTGATGTCTTTAATACAGCCTGCACGCAGGAGTGTGATGAAGTGCTCTTATTTCCATCTCACAGAGGAGGAAAGAGACACAGCCTCATATTTTCAAAAGGTACTTGAGCACCTAACACCCTTGGAAATCTGTTGTAGTGGAGCTCTGAAATACCCAGAAACACACACACACCAGAGGAGCTCATCCAGACCTCCCAGCATCGCGAGCTGAACCCTGACACCTCACTGAGAGCCCCAGGATGTGACAAAGGAATGTCCTGGCAGCCATGCCAGGAGGAGGGAGCAGCTCTTTGCTCTCCTGGTACCCACGGGCATGTCTAGCCCTACCCCTGAAGCCAAACACCCCAGACAAGGATGCCCTGCTGAAGAGCTGCATCCCAAGCACCCAGAGCACCAGCGTGCTCAGGGGCAGAGCACCAAGGTGGGAGGACATGTTTATGAGGATCCTTTCTCCATGGTGTAGATCCAGAGGGCATCCCTGGGATCAGTGCTGTTTTCCAGCAAGTGGGACCATTTTGAGCATCCTCTGACTCCTGCAGGAGAATCCCAGCTGTGCTCCTGACTTTTCTGTGGCCTTCAGCAAATTATTCTTAAGCTTTTTGTGTCCCCATCTGGAAAAGCTGGTTACTGGTGCTAGCCTCAGATTTGATGGATTAACTTGTTACTAATTCCACTGTGTTTGACAAGTGCTGAGTATCTCTTACTCATCAGCAGAAACTTATTAATTCTCATTATGAGTGCTTCTCATGTCCTTTCTGATAAAGCTCTCTGGGAGATCCAATAGTTCTCCTAACAGAGGCACAGTCCCTTGGAAAGTCAGCAGGAAAAAAACAATCAACCTATTTCTTTGCAAAAATAACTGCTTATCATTATGGGAATTTGCCCCACACCAACTTCCAGAGGAATTTTCCACTCACTCAGCTTCCTAAGATTAGAGCTTTTTCCCCCACAGAAAAACTGCCTTTTTAACCCACATTTTCTGAGTAATTGAAGTGGAAATGGGTTTGTTGGTTTTTTTCCTTCACAGTTGCCAGCCCCTACCCCAGAGGCTCTTCACTTTGTCCCCTGAACATGAATTTGATGCCAGTCTTCCCAGTGAGTTGCCAGATGCAAACATTGGTGCTCCCCATGGTTCCATTCCCTCCTAGGACAAAAGATCCCACAAAGCAGAGCTCCTCAGGAAACTCTGCCCTGCAGAGCAGTGCAGCTGCTTGTATGTGGGGTGAAGGGAAGCATCTCCCACCTGTGAAGGCTACTCCTTGCAGCTCTGGACAAGTCTATGCACAGGGCTAAATTAACAAGTTGATCTCATGGTTGAACTCAAACACCCAAGTCCACATTAATCCAAACAGAGCTAGAGACAACCCCCTTGTGATGTTATCTGCAGGATGCAGGCTGGGATGCAGGTGGTGACACTGCCCATACTGGGAGCTCCCAGCCCAGGACAGCCAACTAGAGACCTGGATGTATTGACCTCTAATGAACATGAGTTCCTGCTCCCCCTCTATGCCCCCTCTGCCAGGAATGGGAGGGAGGTGGGGGATTGGGCCCTTCTTTTTTTAAGGCTGGCTGACATTTTGACTTTGACTCTGAGCTGCTTGGATGTGATATCATCACTTGTTATGCATATTCATGATAAGCATCACCCTTGCTGACACAGTCACCTTTGGAGCTAAAAGGATAAACCACAACAATTTATGATAGCATCAGGCTCCCAGTTTCTGCTGCTGAGGCACCAGAACAAGCTAGTTCAAAGCCAAAGTGGCACCATTCCACACCAGAGACAGTTTTCAGTTTGACCCTCAAAAATTAAAGAAGGAAGAAAACAACCCCACATGTTTCTTTCTCATCTTCCAGTGAAAAAATAAACTCAAGTTGTATCTTTGGTAAAACTAAGTCTTCTAACCTGAGGAAATACTGCAATTTTCTGCCTCCTTGGGAAAAAACCAAACCTCAACACTTAATTATAGAAAAAGCCTGTTTTATTTCTGTTATTTAGTTACCATTAAATTCCACATGCAAATTCACCCACCAAATGCAGACATCATTCCATGTCCATCTACAGGCAACATTTTCTTCCTTTTTTTGCACACTAATATTACTGAAAGTGTTTTGATTTGGAGTCTTAAGTCCCTGGGCAAAGCAGTAAGCCTACATATCTCAGAAAGAACAACCAGAATCCCTAATGCTTTGAGAACAAAATTTAATGAAAAGTGATGACATTCAGATCTGAGAATCACCTGCTGATGACACATCAGGATGTGTCAGAAATGGCTTCCTGAAAGAAGAGGTTTACCAAACAACTTGAAAATTCATGTTTGGCATAAGACTAAAAAGAGTTTCCTGAATTTTAACAAAGGTCTTATGCTCCTCCCTGCCCATTTCACTTGAATGAAATAAAGGCCAAGAAAATGTGGTCTGAGATACCTTTTGGAACATGATGTGAATCTCCAGAATAGTTTGGTGTGACAGTGGCAGCAGCTTTGGCCTGTGGAGCTGCTCCTCTCTCTACCTATATCCTCTCCCCTATATATTACATATGTAGTTGTCCCCCTTACCTTCCCCTGACCCTTCTTCTGCCACCTCTGTGCCTTTCCTGTTCCCAGTATGCATACCCATTTATCATGTTCCCTTCTTCAAATCCAAGGACCCAGCTCATCATGGAAGAGTATTGAGAGACTGGGTCAAATCCCGTTATTTCCTTTCCAGCAGACAGGTTTTCCCTCCTCAGTACACAACAAAACTAAAAGAGAAGTCCCTGCAGATGTTTTCCTCTCAACTGAGCAACCCACATTCACACCTGATACCAGCAGTAAACGTGGAGAGAAGTGGGACAGAAGGAGTGGGACAGAAGGAAATCCCAGCATGGGAAGACACCTGGTCTTGCCTCCTCCAGGCTGTTCAGAGCACTGCTCTTTGAAGAGCTTCCTGGAGGTGCAGTCTCCCAGAAACACAGGCCAGTTCTGAATCCCCTCCTTGTGCCTGGGTGGGTCGTTTCCAGCTGCAGGTTCACTGCAGCAGCAGTATTTTGCTTGCAACCCAATCCATAGAAATGTTAATAGGGTGCCTGAAGAGACATTTTAGTTGTGAGTTGCATGTTTTCCTTCTTAGTTGAAAGCACACCAGTGCACCCATAAAAGTAATATAATCTCAGGAGCAGAAGGAGCACTGCTAGAAGGACTGGTTAGAGCCAGGCTAATTCCTGCCATATTTTCTCAGGAAAAATCCCCAGGATGACTCTGCAAAAACTACTGAGCAGGCTGCTGGGCTCAGTCCAGCTCTCACCGAGGGTCTCCTGGGTCTCCTCTGCTCTCACAGACAGTTCTTAAATTCTGCTCAGTGCTGCATAAGACCAGGGAGGCTGCCTCCTGCCTTATTATTAGATCCACCCTCTTAACCATATGTCCATTCTGCTAAAGCACAGCTCTGGGAATCCAAGGGCTGCATTCTGTTCTGGTCCTGAGAGAATCTTTCTGTACAACCTTGGGCAGGACATCACATATTGGTGAACTCCAATTTCCCTTCTGCAAAATGGGGAGCACATTGCTTTATCTGTCCAGGCTGACAGCTCAGTGACCCAGAGACTGGACAGGGTTGGACACACTGGAGACATGTGCATACATGGAGTAAACAACATCATGACCCTTTAAATGTCACTGCTGTACAGCAGAACATTATCCTTTGGGGGCATCAAATGGATGTTACAGTCCACCCAGCCACTGCTTAGCCTTAATATTTTGTGTACTTGCCTGCAGACTCAACATTTCTGTGGTATCTTTTACAGTCTACATAAAAGCAAGCAGAAAGAACATCCTGCCTTGCTAATATATCCAAGCAAACCCATTAAGTTATCCCCAGCTGAAATCTAAAACCCAGGGAACAGGCTGACAGCCCAGGTTGGCTGTTTCCTCTGATGTCTAGACCTCCTGTGCCATGCTGTCCCCTGCGAGACCTACTGCAACAACAAGAGTATTAGTTATGGCCACCTAGCAATATAACTAGGTCTTTGGGGAGTCTGCAGCCTGCCTATCATGTGGAGCTCTAGCCTGGAGGATCTGCTAATCCACCCGTGCTGATCAGTGGAGTGTAAGAGCAGCTTGCACCAGGGGAATGGAAGGCAGCTTATCCCCAGAGGTTGCGTCCTTTGACCCTGGCTGAATCATTTCACTCCCTATTAGAGCAGCTACATGCACAAAACCTAGACACTGGCCAGGGAAAGCTCAGAACTGTACTGCAGGATGAGTAAGGGAGGATAAAAATGGAAGTATTTGTCCACAGCAAAAGTCCCAGACTCAACCAAGCAAGACTTAGAACCATCAGTGCTCAATAACACACTTGCCTGTGCCATGGATCACTGTGCTGCCATAACCAGCAAACCTGATTTCTGTGAGAAACCATGAGGTGCCTGCAATGCCATTTTTAACTGACAAAGGCTTTTTCAGACCAGACAAGGGGGTCACAAAGACCACTCAAAATCAGCTGGGACAGCTGTAGGACCTGACCCTAGACAGACTCACAGCTGCAGGAACTCACATCTATGCTGAATACAACGGATTTACTCCAATTTACACCAGCTGAGAGTCTGAATCAGACCAGATTCTTGGTACTCTCAGCTCAGAACAGTTGGATAAGATCTTACAGCAGGAACACAAACAGCTCAAGTCACTAAAACCTTGAAACAAACATCCCCTGTTCAATGGTGGAGAAAGTATTTATGTTCTTCAGCATTTGGGATGGCTCAGGAGCACCGGTGGGGAACCAAATCCCACAGGTCTAGCCAAGGCAAATAAATACACAGCTTGTCAAACTGGTAAGGAAAAGAGGTCTGTTTGTTTTCTGAATGAATAAAGTTCAGTTTAACCTTTGTTCCACTAGGCTGCAATTCTGCAGCGTGGAGAATCCTTGCAATGGGAGCAGAGGGTGTCCAGCAGGCCCCAAAGCTGTGCTTCTGCAGGAATTAACAAAAACTCAGCGTGCTGTGCAAACCTCATCTGACTGTAAGATGAGCTCCTTAATTAAGAAGCCATTCTTTTCCTGATTTAGAGAACTTTCAGAATTCAGATCTTGAGCCTTCATTCTGAAAGACCATTTGTTCCATTTCCATAGGAAATCTGATCCAGCCTCTGCTCTGCATTAAACCTGTGGGCTGTAATGACAAGGGGCTCCCAGAGGATGGGATGGCCATGGAGGATTCATGTCTCAACAATTCCAAGACCCATGGCTTGTCCCAGCTTTCAACCCCCTTGCAGCTCCAAATATTCATGGTTTTTCCTCTTTGATTAACCATGCACACCCAAGTCATGCAAATTCTCCCACTCCCAGCTTCTCCTTCCTCCATGAATGGAGCACTAGAAGCACAAACATTCCTAATGTCAGATTAAGAACCTATTCCCTGAGATCTCTTGAAGATACTTATTCTGTCCTAATTGTGCCTTGGTAACAAAAGGCAACAGCTCCTGCACTAAGCCACACATTCTTCAGAGCAGCAACAATAAATAACAAAGTCATAGTGATTTCAGCATTCTGTGAGACCTAAATACATTTTAGGTGCTCTCACTGCTAGCAAAGGAGCTTGTTAAGTTTGATTGCTCTTTTGGGGGAAAAAGGCTGGTAAGGGAGACACACCATCACCTGCAAGCTGAGCAACCTACATGGATTTGTTCCTTCTCTTTCTTCCTATCCCAGCCTTGCACTAGAAAAGGTGCCTGGGGTGAAACTAGGAGAGCAGGATTCTAGGAGGAGATATACAGAGACACAGACTTACTGTCCTCCTCTCCCAAGGAGGAGGTGAAGCTTTCTGCTACACCTGAGTAAGGCTAGAAGAAAGGACTGGTCTCAGGCCCTGTATGAGATGGGAGCACCAGAGGGAAATGGTTATGAAAGCAGAAAGGTTTGGGTGCTTAAAAAGCTGTGAAGCTCATTACTTTTGTTGAAGTGCTCTCTGAGTAGCATTGCTGTGCATTATACTCTATAAAGAATCAGATGCTCTTCTGTTGCACTCCACGCTGGCTATTAAGGGATACATTCCAGGCTGCCAAGTCCTGTATGAAGCTATTTTAAGTTTTCTTCAGAGGAAACCAATGCCTTTTCAACAAATAAAGAACAAAGAAAAGACTTGTCTTTCTTCCTGCCACTGGTGCTAGCAATGACAAGAACTTGTAGCCCTTGGAGAATGCTGCTCCAGGCTGGACCATCAGGCACTGTACACAGGACCAGGTCATTGCCTTCAAAGCCTCACTAGCTTATGCCAGCCTGGGATTTAGCCCTCTACATTCAAGCCCACTTCAGCTTTCTCCACATTCTCACTTGCTATTAACTCTGCTGAGCTGTGGCCCATTTTGCTGTTGGCTCTGCATTTTTTTTTTTAAATGTTTCATCTCTCTGACCTTCTTTGGAAGAGATGATAACAGCTTGCCTCCTTGCAAGTCAATAGCTTCCTTCACATCAAAGTAAGAAGCAAGGTCAAGATCCAGCTGCTACTTACTGATAGCTTTAAAACAATAGCTTTTGGTGGAGAACAAACTAATGTGCTCAGAGCTCTTCTTTGGGGATAGGTGGGAGGAGTGGGTTGAGAATAGGTCTTTACACCTTGTACTTAAAGCAGGCAGACTGCTTTGGTGACAAACTGGGACAAATGGGAGAGTGCTGATCACAGAGATGGTGAGGCTGATCACAGAGAACACACCGAAACCTGCTGCTTCCCACAGGGACTGATCCAATATAAACATTTCTCTAGAGACCAAACACTTGGCTTTTCAAAGACAAAAACCCCTTAAAAATCTACATACAACACAAGAACTGTCACACTGCAGGGATGCAGCCTGAGAAAGTCTCATAGGGGTGGGAGAACATAAGGTGGTGTGAGTCCTACAGATTGCTTATTTCAAATACAATTGAGGCATGGAGGGATGAGGTGGATTAAATCACACATAAGCATATAGACATGACCAAGTTACACTCCCAGGGATTTAGTCAGTTCATTAGAATTTAAAGTAAACACCAAAAAAACCCAAGAAAAATACCTGGAGCAAGAGAAGAGCTGCAGGGCCGTGAACAGATCCCAGGAGCCATCACTCCTGCTGAGGGGCACCCAAGTTGCTTTCTCAAACCAGTTTATCCAGCAGGCAGCACAGCATGGTGACAGTGATAAGGGTTCCTCAGGAAATACTCCCATTCCCTTGCAGATCCATCAGCTGAGGGAAGCTGCTGGAAAAACCACACACTACAGCAGACTGCTCCTCAGCACACCTCTGCTTCCCATTAAATCTGTTCCTCCCACACCCTCTCAGCAGCTGCAGCTCGTGTGGAGCTGCAACATCCTCCCCCTTCCCCACCAGTACCTTCTGGTATCTGCTCAGGTGCAGAGCTGGCTCCTGTTCCCTCCAACCTTGGAAATGAGCCCAAAGACTCCAATGGGGTGTCTATGGAGATTAAAGCAAAAGGGATTTTGGCCCCCAGCATGCAGAGGTGACCAGTGTGTCTCGCATCAAGTCCCTGTCTGGGGGGTTTTGCATTTGTCCACAGTCTCAACATGAACCATGGCCCCCTGAGCTGCTGTGGAGAGCCAGCTGTCTACCATGTCTCTCGTTAATTCGTTAAACCCAGGGCTTTATCCTCTCAGGAAATCAGGGCAGTCCTGCTTACTGGCAGACAATAACATCCGAGGGCTTGCTGCTGCAATCGCTGACAATATCAATTATTTAGTTTTCTGCCAATTCCTATTAGACTTTTCAGGCTAGAGAATTTACACTGTGTTATTGAATTAAAAAGCAGCTAAAAGCTTTAGGGAATCCAAACTAATTAGCCAGCATTTGTAAACCCCTTTGTTCATGGTAATTTGTTTACAAGAGTAGCTCAACCTTTTAATTATGGGCACACTCGCAGGCCACATACTGTACCACTACAGGCAGGGCTTTTTGTTTGGTGCAAGAAGGGCAAATACAGGGAAGCTAATTTTACTTTAATGAGCTGTGATGACCCTGCCTGGCACTGGGTGACCTTAAAATATAAGTGTGCCTGTAATTATAACCAAGAAAAAATAACACTCCAGACGCTTTGAGTGGGCCAGAAATCATCAGCCTCCAATTCTGTCAGCAATACAACTCCATGCCCTGACTCTCACTCAGTCTTCAGCCTCCTCTGAAGATCTGATCTCAAGATAGCTCTTCACTCTCGTGCTTATTCCCATCTAGTTGTTTTTTCCTTCTGCTTTAGAGTTGCAAGATGAATGCTTTAGTTATTATGGAACAGGAGACATCCACACTTGTGATGACAATGCTGTTGTGCCAATCTGCACTCACCCCTCTGCAGCATCAGGCTGTCCCTCTGTGCTGTCACATGTTGTTGCCATCCATGGATGCTTCACAAACCCCTGCTGTGGTAGGAGCAACATTTTATGGGTCCTTTCTCTTTAGCACAGGAGCAAGGTCTTAGTTTTGGAAGAAACTCTACCTACGGTTCTGACTGATAGAGGATTTTTAGTCCATTAAGTAGGAAGCTGTAGCCAACTGTTTGCTTTCTCTTTTGATGGCTTTACCAGACTGAGCAATTGGGCAGAGCCATTCCATGGGAACTGGGCAGAAGTGTTTGGGCTGAGATCCCAGGAGTAGGAGGTTTCCTGCCTGCAGTCTGTGACCAGCTCTCCTCATGCAGCAATGCATGGACATGTAAATAAAGGAACCAGGCAAAGAATGTTTCCCAGCTGTGTCTGGTTTCTTCAGTAAAAAGCTGATGTACAAGGCTCCTGAGCATACCTCCTCAAAGGCAACAGTGAAAATCCTGACATTTTTCTTTAAATTGAATAGAAAGCCTGAATATATTAATGTCTGGGGTAAGAGATGCCAAAAAAATGGAAGGAAAACAAAGTGAGATGTCTCTCAATGGGGGAATATGCAGCAGATACCAGGAAAACTTGAAATGGGAAGGCTGCAATAAAGTTCCTGGTTTATTTCTAATAGTTCTAAGAATCTTGTTCAGAGAAAACCAATGTTTGCATTTGGCTTCCCCTAGCCTGATCTACCATGCTGAAGGCAGGCCAACACAGCCTCAGCCCCAGCTCAGGATGAGCACAAAGCCCTCTCCAGCAGTGGACACGGCCCCATGGTCACCTTCACCCCAACACTGGCCATGGGCAGCAGTTCAGGGCAGTCAGAGACACACAGAGCACGGAGCAGGGTTACCCTGTGGACAGTGTGGGCTAGCCAGAGGACAGATCAGACCACAATTCTCTTCCAGTCCCTGGCACTGACCATCTGGGTCCTTGGCTGGGCTACTTTTCCCCTCTGTTATTCTGTTTTCTAACCTCGAAACTGCTCCCAGCTCATCTTCCATCCCGTGCTTTGGGCACTCTGAGGTCTGCATGGAGAGCACACGGCTAGCTAGGTCTCAGCATGTCATCTGACAACATTCCATTTAGCTCTCCTTTAAGGGCAGCTGAACATTATGTTTCAGTAGAGTGGCTGATTTAATCTCTTCAGGAATTTTGTTACGAGGCTCACACAGCATCCATAAAAATGGAGATGGGCACAACTGTCCCTCAGACATACAGGTCTTCCAGACCACATTTAGTTAAAATATCATTAACTCTGCAGCATGTTTGACAAGAATGTATGACAGCACTAGCCATATGGAAAGCATAAATATTAAATACTGTATATTGCAGCCATTTGCAAGAAACTGCATTAATCCCTTGAAGGTTAATGAGAATTATTCATGTGCATCTGAGAGAGAGGAGTACTTCACTTCAGAAATTGAACAGCTTGACATGCCTGATTTTTCACTTACCAATAAATATGAAAATGGAAAATGGATGGACATCTAAGCATTGTGCCTGAATGAGAGGCTCCCTGAACAACTCTGAGGTTTGTTTTTTCAAATCAATATTTTACATCATTAATATTTCCAGTTTCAGGAATCAGTGAAACAATAAATCTTGCCTGATCATGGACAGTTTGCCACTGTGTGGATATTTGTGCAAGAGGGGAAACAGATGTCAAGGACTCAAGACAAACCTTGTTTATTTAGTTAAGTCCTGAGAGCAAAAATGAGGAATCAATATCTGTGTTTGAGAGCACATGTAAGAAGGAAAAGAGAAGTGAAGCAGAATTATCCTTGAAGGGCAAGACCTACAACTGACAATATGCAGCCTACTCCCTTCACAATATTGATGTATCTCACCAGAAAACAGGGATGGGCTTCTGAAAAGAGTTTAAGTGACTGATACATGGGATTCCTTGCAGTAATCACTATTAAAATTATTTCAAACGTTTTTGAAACAGCTTTGTTATGACCTGGTTTTAAATGAACCACCTGCACCAGCAGAGCTATTAAAAACTCGAAATGATAAATTTTCTGTGTCTGATGAAAATAATTTGTTGTCAGTGAAACCCTCCTGCTGCTTTGCAAGGAGCAATTTATAGAGATGGCTAAAATTTGTGGATAGTCTTCTCTGAATTACAGTGTGGGTTGTGGCGTTTTTTTAATCCTTCATAACGAAAATGCTTTGCTTTCCTTTTTGTTCTACCCTGTACTGTTTTTCACCATAGACTCATCATACTTAGGCTGCACATTTTTGGCAAATTCCAACATGACTACTGTTCATGGCATCTAGAAGAAATGAGCTCCATGCTCACAGCAGAGCCTGCTGCTCTGTAGCTCCATGAGGCATGAACACCGACCTATGGAGAAGTGGAACACTTGGTTGTTTCATCAAAGAGAAAAGGAAGCTAAGAGTCTTTAGTTCAGCTGCCAGAACAGATATTCAGCCAATGTGAAGGACAGGAGATCAGGCAGCTCAAGGAAGCAGCAGAGCTGGCCTGAATCACACAAGTGGAAGACCCAGCTCTGCACGTGCTCCAAGCTTGCTCCTGCTCAGCCTGAATCAGGTAATAACACAAATCACTGTAAAATACAGGGAGTTGCCAAAGGCACCATCTCTGCAAAAGCACCCAGGGAAGTGATGCTTGTCCCTGAGCAATGAGTATGGGCCATTACAGCTCCAGTTTGCCTAAAATCACCCCTTGTCCTCACCACTGTCTCTGCAGTGTTGGTTTGGACATGGCAGCTCCCACTGAGGGCAACAGGAAAGCTGCAGGGAGAGTGTATGAAGTGGAGGCAAATAAAGCTGAAGCCTACTTGAGGGGCTGAGAAAGGGGCTGATGGTCAGAGTGCACTGGGGACACCACAGAAATAAGGTGAGGGGAAGGAGAGGGAGGCTGAGCTGTGCCTCCACACAGAGAGAATGGGTCAGTGCATCACATCATACAGGGTTTTTCCTTCTCAGATGTCTCAATTTCCAGTTGTGGTGCTTCAGAAGTGGCTTGCATGAAGTGAGCTCGGAGTGCCAGCAGACACACAGCCCCCCTGCAGTGCAGTGCAAGAGCTGAAAAGCTCTTGGGAGAACCACTGTGCTACTGGGAGCACCCTGCTCTGTTTTCTGCACCAGTGATGTGTGGGGGCCAGCAGCCATCACACGTGCAGCCAGGCACTGGGCCCAGGGAAACCCTGCTGGATCACACACGGATTCATGGGCAAATTCAATCTTGGGGCTATCATTAGCTGGACTGCAGAGGAATTAATGCACTGGATTCCTCCTGCTCTGTGCTCAAGGTCAGGAAAAAGCTGAGTGAGAGTGTTTTGTATTAGGGGTGTATTTACAAATAGCTTCTAAAGGGTTGGTCAAAGGATGTTTGGATTAGTAGATAATCAATTAGTACAGATTATTATGAGACCAGGAGAAGCCACAGGTTGCTTACAAGTGCCTTACATTATCAACTACTGATACACATATAACCATCTGATAGAAGATACATTAATCACCTCTGTAACAGCTACAGTTAATCATTTATAAAAACATGACTACTGTGAATCTCCTTACAAAGTGAGCTCACTCATGAGACTGGGACTCACTGATCCCAAAACAGGCTGCTTAGAAGAAATCAGGCAGGAGGTCTCTCCCCTGTACAAAGGGTAGTTTCTCTTTGAAGAGTATCTCATTGCCCAGAAATCTGGCAGCCTGTGAACTCCCGCAGAAGAGTTTTACTCTGTTTTCACTGTTAGACACAGCACACAATCACTGCTAGACAGTAAGAAGGAAAACACAGCTGGTGATCCTGGACTATGTTATATTTTTATTCTGAGTCATTTACCACTTCCTTTAAATAGTGAAATAATCCCAGAAGCCTCCACAGGGATTTACTGTTACAGCATTGGATTGCTCAGGAGTGTGCCTCAATTTGTCTCCTGGCCTGCCTCCACTGGAGGACAGGATGTGCTCAGAGTCACTCAGAGGAACATTTTAAGGCTCTGAGGATGATCCACAACTGATACAAAGCAGAGCAGATCTGGCAGCTTCAATGAAGCCCTGCACAAGCACAACAATGGTCAGTGTTCAGCTTGTGAAGTTCTGCTGATGCTGCTTCCCCAGTAAACACAAAGCTTTGGCTGGGCAGGAGATGTCCCATTTCCAAGCCATGGCCTGGTGTAGCTCTGAGCTCTAGCCACATACAGCTAAAATATAAACCAGTGTTAACAACTGATACTGTATGCTTGACTGTACCGACTGACAATTTTAAATGCACATCTTCTAAATGTTCACTCTCTCAAACCCATACTGCAGCTAAGTGCTGTCATCCTATGAGCAAAGGCAAATGCTGCATTGAGTGCTGAAGATCTTTTTGAAAGGGACCTTAAAGATCATCCAGTCCCAACCCCCTGCACGGGCAGGGACACCTCCCACCAGCCCAGGTTGCTCCAAGCCCCATCCAACCTGCCCTTCAACACTGCCAGGGATGGGGCAGCCACAGCTTCCCTGGGCAACCTGTTCCAATGAATGGAGTCACTGAAATTCTGTCAAGAGTATGGAGCTGCATCTGCCAGCTACAAGCATCCCAAGCATCCCCTCCCTTCCCCCTGCCCTCAGCAGCCAGGTTCTTCCTGTACTAGATAGAAAAATGTCATCCATGTGGCAGGCCATTAGGTGATAGAAGAGAGAATAACCCACTTTTTCTTTTGTGCAGCCATGGACAGGTTGGGGTATCAGTTTTCTTAACCAGACTTAAAGAACATCAGCACACAGGTGCTATTGTTCTGTAAAGGTATTTCATGTGAGACACAACAGATCTTACTGCACTCTGCGCTATCCTATGTTTGGGTGCTCCATGAAGCCAGAAGAGAAGACTTGCTTTGCCTCAAATTCCTCTGGAAACCCACAGACAGGGCAAAAACCAACAAGAAATAAATCAAATCCATCCCCTTCTTCTGCTTTGCTGCACAATATTCACCTGACAAGTTCACGAGGTGAACCTACCATGAGCTGTAAGATCAGAGCCAGCTTCGTGAGAAGGTGAATTTTCCACATCTGTTTAATATCTATGGTGAGAAGAACCTACCCAGGAAATGACACTCCTTGTCTCGGATCTGCTGTGTCCCCCTTGGCAGAAAGGGAGTGAACAGTCATCATATTGTTCCCTCCCTCACTGGCTTTTGGACAGGCTACCCAGCTGTGACTAACTGCAGAGCTCTGCTGAAACGTGGATGGATCCTTCACAGACTGAGGATTCTGTTGTTTCATAATTGTTTGGCCTCAAAATGAACCATTAGAGATAGTTACCCACAATCAGCTGCAAGTTTCGAGGCTGGTTCACAAGAGAGATATCCCTTTTAGTTAATCCAAAGGCTGGACCTTCCCTGGGAAGCTGGCAATATCTCCCCTCAGTTTGTGTGTCTATACCCCAAATGCCATCCTCTCATTTTCCAGATGATTAAAGCTTCCATTTTGCTTTGGGGAGAGCAGAACTCTTAAGAACCTGTGCAGTTAAAATTCAAGAAAGTGCAGCTATTCTCCAGGAGATATTTTGTGTGCTGCCCACAATTACAGCAATTGGTCCCTTTACATAAGTAAAGCAATTCTTTATGGCAAATTAGCTGCTTCTTAATGAAGACTTGTTATTTTCAGTAAGTCAGCTCTTTTGGTGAGGAAATTTAATAAACTTTATTCTTCTTCCCCTCATTGTGATATGCAAATTCAATTTTACTTGTATTATTAATAATATTAAACATCTCTTTAACATGGATGGTAGGCAATCTGAATCAGTTTGTTCATGATGAAAACCCTCTTTTCTGATATATGTGGGTAAATGGAAATCATTGACTCTCATCAACGAGTGTTAAGGCAGAGTGAAGATACAGAGAGTGGGTGACACTGACCTTTGTGAGGGGGGGCCAGTAGCCTGCCCATTCATGGCTAAGAATATTGCTGACATGCCTTGCCTCCAAAAAGGCAAGCACTGCATAAAAAAGGCTGCTCTCCTGAATTGACAAAGGTGATTTTCAAGCACTTCTGTCCTGCCCCTGTTTAAGGCAGGGAGAGGTCACTCCGAAGGCCACACGTCCCCGTCCCACAGCCCAGAGCCAGGCTGTGGTTGCAACTCACTTCTTGCAACACTGCAATATTGAACTTCACAGCATGATGCAGTTGCAGTTAAGCCCCAATGTTTTGAGCTTTTGGGCACTGCAAAGCACTCAGTAAAGCATGGGACTCAATAAGGCAGTTGCAGAACATTACAGACCCACGCAGAAGCACTGCATCTCCACCTGTACAGATAACCCAAAAATGCTACCTGTGACCTACCCACAGACTCCAGCACAGGGTTTTCCTGGCAAGGGCTTTCTGGGCTGTACAGCATCAGTGGGTGCATTTCCCAGGCTGGCAGCCAAAATGAGGCTGAATGTATGTTAGTGAAAGGGAACCTTCACCTTATGCGTATCAGGGAGACAAATTCAAAAGCTTTCTGTGCCACTACTCTAGCATGAAGTGCTAAGGAGCTTAAGCAGGTCTATAGGGAACTCAGAGGGCTACAGAAGCTACTCTGAAATAGGCTACCTCCTGTAGGGATGAGATCTGTCCCTGGACACCTTGCTCCCCGGCCCTACTGCCTGGCTATTTAAAAATACTGCATTACTCTTACAAAGGAGCAATTTTATACCCATTTCCACAAGGCATTAGTATAATGATGTGATCAGCAGAAATCCTCCTTTTACAAAACAACAGCATTTACTGAGGCTAAAAAAAAATTATTTTCTCCCTCCCTTGCTGACCTGACTCTATCCTGGAGTGTCAGAAATAATCAAAGGCTTTTCAGTCACTTTGTGTGTATGAACAATCCAGACCAAATGTATCATTTCTTCCCTCTTCAGAGAGACTTTTCAACATAACAACCTTCATCTACTCTGCCCTAGTGAGACCACATCTGGAATACTGTGTCAGTTCTGGGCTTTCCAGTTCAAGAGGGACAGGGATTTACTTGACAGAGTCCACAGAGGCTACAAGGATGATGAAGGGACTGGAACACCTGCCTGAGGAGGAAAGGCTGAGACACCTGAGGCTGTTTAGTCTGGAGAAGAGACTGGAGAAGAGTCTGGAGAAGACTGAGAGAGGATCTTATTAATGTATATAAATATCTGAAGGGTGGGTGCAAGTAGGAGGGGCCAATCTCTTTTCAGTTGTGTCCTGTGATAGGACAAGGGGCAATGGATGCAAAGTAGAACATAGGAAGTTCCACCTCAACATGAGGAAAAACTTCTTTCCTGTGAGGGTGACACCTGGGACAGGCTGCCCAGTGAGACTGTGGAGTCTCCTTCTCTGGAGACTTTCAAGACCTGTCTGGATGTGTTCCTGTGTGACCTGCCCTAGGTGATCCTGCTCTGGCAGAGGGTTGGACTCAATGATCTCCAGAAGTCCTTTCCAATCCTGACCATTCTGTGATTCTCTAAGTTCCTTTGGACACATTCTTCTCTCTCACTGTTACTGGCACAGAGACATTCTCCTTACCTCACTCTTGCTAGTCATGCCTTACTGGCTCATTTGGTCCAAACATGATAAATCAATTTCCATCCAATTAGGCTACGCCTGAAGAATTAATTTGCTACACTTTGCACTGCACTATTTTGTATGTTCCTAAACGCAATTAGAAAACTTTAATTTAATCTTACATGCCCAATATGATCGGCTGGTACATAAGACAATCCAGCTGCAGCTTGTACAGCATGAATTGTAGTTGTAATTGATTAAAATTGTTTTTGCAAGTGTGTCTTGATATCACGCCTAACTTGATTTGCTCTGGGTCTTACTCGGGCAAGCCATAAGCACATCAGGAACCTCCTCTGTGTGAGCAGCTCATCAAACTGCAGGGTTTGTGAGAAGAGGTAGGCAAGGCTTGCTGGCCCAAAGCATCCCTTTTTTTCCTCAAATAGTGTTTATATGAACAGAGATGTCAAGGCTATAGATGATAAAGATGCTAGATGGATTTTCAAAACAATGAAGGTGCTTAGGCTGACCTCCATGCAGTCAACAGCAGCGAGGATTCATCCTCCAAAATCCAGCCAAAGTTCTGGGCTTAAGAGCCTCGTTGCCTTAGGACAGCTCTGTTCACAGCAGAGGGTTTCAGTTTGCAGTTTTCTCCACTTCTGGTAAGAGGAGTTTAGAGTGACCACTCTGCAAAACACAACCTGGGTAAGAAGTCTAAGGAACTCCCATCAGCTCATGCCCTTGACCCCACAGAGGTGCACAGGGAACATGATCTTTAAAGTGCTGCAAGGATGGATGCAGGAGAGGTCAATGCTTGCAGCTGGGACCACATCACCCTCAGGAGTGAGCAGCCTGCCCCAGGAGGGCTCTGGCAGAGGAGGGGAGACCTCAGCTGCAGCTCTGGCTCCAGGCAGGGCTGCTGTTGCTAGCTCTGGGACACATTCAGACCCTCAGTGCAACCCTTGGAAGGGACAGATATGGTCCTCAGCTCTCTTGTCACCTCAGTCTTGCTTGTTTCCATGCCTAAAATTAAGTCATGGCAATCCCACTCCATCCCTCATCAACACATCTTCAGAAAAGAGGCTCTAATTCCACCAGAGCACTGGCCATCTAAGCGTGTCCAGAAATCCATCTAGAGACTTCCCCCTTCTGTCCTAAATGTTTAACCACATCTGGGCCCAGGTATCCAGACACTATTCTATTTGGACCTAAACGAAGATTTAGAAGTTTCTTACAAACTGCAGATATGTCACTCCTCGAAAATATTTTGCAAAAAAAAGGCCATTTCTTTGAAACATTTCAACAACAGCAAAACAGCTGCTCAGCTTGGCCAAAAAATGACTGGATCAAATCCCACAGTTTCTTCTTTTCAGAAGTAGCTGCAATGGGAAAGTTGACTGTAACTAGACACGACAGAACCCTAATGCCTTCAGTTTGACTTACCCACTTCTGAAAAGTGTTTATATTTGAAATCGTGGTGACTTAACATGAGTTAAAGGCACATGCTCTCACCTCTCAATACACAAGTAATGGATTGTTCCCTGGGTAATACCAGGGCTTGTCAGAAATATAGACACTGTGATTTTTCACAGCATGTCGTTCTCACTATGTCAGTAGGTAAGAGAATTTCAGAGAGGTGGGAAAAAAGCTGAAGATACAACATGCATGCATGTTGTGCCATGCAAGGGGTGCTGCCTGTAAGTTTGCATCTGATTTATTTCCTCTGTTGTTAAGAACAGAAGCTAGAAGGCAGTTTCCACTGCATATGTATTATATTCCTTAAAGGACAAGACACTTATGAAGTATTATTATCAGCATAATGAGACATAAAATGACAGAAAGAACACCTGTGCTTTGGAATACAGGTTAGTACAGTTTGGAAAAGAGGGGGAAGACATCACTCAAACTTCAAAATGACCAAGAACCAGAGCCCCTGCTAACCTAGCTGTTGATTTGCAAAATATACATCAATGTTTGTATCAACTGCTACACCATATATTGAGAAAGGAAAAAGATGATGTTAAAATGGCAATGATTTTCTGACCAAAGCTTCCTGTGTTCCATCTTCAAACGAAAGTAGCCAGCAAGCATTTAACCCCCAGCCATTCTCTTCTGGACTGTCTCAAATGGGCAGACGGGAGGGTGAAGAGCCAGTGAGGAAGGTTCTTTCAAAGACACTAATACTGACATTCCATTAGCAACACTTGCAGCCAGGCCCTGCTGAGGACTGTGCTGACAGCTTTAGATGTTTCTGGTGATACTGTAGAATAACCTACAGCCATGACTGTGGAAGTGCCAGTAGATCTTTCCTCAGCACAGTGTGTAATTGCTGCCCCCACAATATCCAGAAACACCACACAAGCCTCTTTTTCCTCCCCACACCCAGCTGGGTGTTTAGCTCTGCAAAAGCCTTCCCCTTCCTAAAGTCTGCCTCGACTTAACTCTCCAGCCACTTCCAGAAACCTAGTGCCTCAGACAACACTGAACAACCTTCAGCTGGCCAGAGTCAAAGCTGACCAGACTTGGGGTACTTACCTTCAGAGCGTTGCTCTCAGCATCATGTGCCTCTGGATCCAGTTTCCTGGGATGGCAGGAAACAACCCTGCCTGACAAACCCTTTCAGAAACAGAGAAGCTCTGTTATAAACCTGGATAAATTCACCTCCTGCACTCCTGCTATACAGAGGCTGCTCCAGAACTTACTTCCTGGGATAGCTTGAGGTTTCCAGTTTATTGATGGCCAGTCTAGATCTATTAGTTCTCCTCAACAGCTCTTCAGCATCACAGCATAAACTCCCTTCCTCCCTGTGGGCTTAGAAAGAGCAACCATATCTCTGCTCAGCCAGGCTACTGAAGCTTTCTGTTTGACAGAAGCTCTTCATCTTCTTGATCACCCTTAACAGCTCATCTCTGAAGCTCTTTCAGCACAGTCTCATCCCTCTGACTAACCAGAAAGAACTACTGAAAGCCAGTTTACCTACTACAGGTAGAGCCATGTCACATTTCTTTCTTCTTCCTCATTAATGATATTTAATGCTAATGATATTAACTTTATTTTCTTCAAAACATACTTGAAATCCTCAATTATTTTGCTTCCATTTTAGTTTCAAAGAGAGAAGGTGGGGCAAATCACTGCAGTGAACCACTGCAGGCTGCCCACAACCCATAGAGTAGAAGTCACTGCTGGCCCCCTCACAGAGAATCATAGAATCATTTCGGTTGGAAAACACCAAGATCATCAAGTTTAAGACCATCAAGTCCAACCAGTCCTGTGGTCAAATCAAATATTGAAAAACTATGCACCAGACCAAAGCCAGAGGAGCTCTGGCTATGTCTATCCACACTGCAACCAGATGCCCTGGGAGCAGAATAAGTCAGACCTGAATTGGTGTTTTAGAACAGCTCCTTGTTCAGTCACACATTCCCTACTGCTCCTGCTCAGCAAAGCTTGTACACTAGACTTCCTCCCTCTGGGAAATTCTACCACTTAGAAGAGACATTCCAATTTCTTTTTAAACAGACTTCATGGGGTAAAAAGAGACAATGGGTTAGGCCAGTTCTCCCACATGTAGGGTAATCAAACACTGGGAGAGATAAAGGCGGAAACCAGGCATAGTACTGCAGCAATTTTAAAGGTCATACCCAGTAAAGGTTAAGCCTATGCTTAATGTTGAGCCCTGCACATGAGTAATGGCACTAAAGCATCTCGTTTGTACTTCCACAGGTGAGCCCACCTAGTGACACCAGAGTGGGAGTCAGGCCAGTTTCCTGGTGATAAAACACAGTCCATTATGGATGTTATACAGGATTGGGACCACCTCTTTTCAGTTCCTTTTTAATACAGCAGGTGTTATTACATCAGGTGCTTCAAATTGTGCCTCTAAAATATTAATTTTCCTGAGTATTACGTTTCTAGTAATATTATTTAAATGTATCAGGAAAGCTTCAACTAAATCTTTTAATCCCATTTGATCTACAAACAGAGCTGCAACATGACAGGTTGGATTAATGCATTTGGCATTTGTGAAATTATAAACCTCACACAGCAAACAGACAGCAACTGCTGCTGCTCTTTCCTTTCAGCTTTAGTAATACCAGGCTAAACTAAAATAAACCCTTTCCCTACATCTACATTTGATTGAAAGATAGACATGCAAGAAAGGGTGAAGTATCCTAAGTGATGGGCTCAGTGGGATATTGAATTTATGTCTCCGCTTTGATGCTTCTGGGTTTCGTTTTCTGCTCCTGAGTAGAATTAATTCTGTTCCCCACAGGAGTCGATTTGGTATTCTACATAAACCCCCCCATTTTATTGTCTTAAATCCAACTTTCAGGGAAAAGCAAGAGGTCAAGGGGAGACAGAAGGAATGAAAGGTGGAGAGGGGACCTTTTACAACCCAAACACCGTTAAGACCCTTTTTAATATACTAAGCTCCATTTTGTCTGTCTTGGTTTCAAAAAGAGATGAGAGCTCTTTTTAAAGGAGCCCCTGAATCCTCATATCCCATTCCACGTTCTCCCTGACAACCCTTTACCTTGTGTTCTTGACAGTTACACAACTGACAGAATTACTTTTCCTTTTGTGCTCCAAAGTGAAAGCCAAAAAAGAGATGGCCAGCTCCTGCAGGGCCCGATCCAACATCCCCAAAACCAACAGGGAAAAACCCCCTTGGCTCCGACCCCACGCTCCTGCACCAGCTGTGCTGGAGTGGGTCATCTCTCCTGAAGAGCCCCAGTCCAACCAAACAATGCCCAGGCTTCCAGAGATGCTCATCAGCATTCAGAGCAGCCACCTCCGTGGCGTGGAGAACACTTCAAAGAGCGTGAAAGCAAAAGTAGGTACAGAACAAAGCAGTGAAAGGGAACAAAACAGGCAGTGGCAGGTAGGGAGGAAGGAAAGGGCAATGCTATAACCCAAAGGGCTTTGTCTGCAAGTTTGCTTTCTGACAACCTGGGCCCAGCTCACAACAGGGTGTTGCTCCAGATTTTCCAGTGGTCTGAATGCTAAGCTGATGGTCAGCTACGTAATGTGAGTACCTGGGTTTCCAGGCACAGCGAAACCAGCCCTCAGCCAGCAATCACACAGAACCTGAGCTAACCTCACTGGCAAGTGGCTACTCCAGAGGTACATGCATGTGGTGAGAAGGGATTTTTCACACATCTGTCTGGTTTCTTACACATGTGCCCATTTTCTTACCAGCATCATCCCAACAGACATGCCCTTGGACAGCCTGAAGCACTCAGGACTCATGCCAGAAAGGTGGTGAAGCCCTCGTCCCTGGCACAGTGCCCTTCCTCAACTCCACATAAATGGATCCACAGCAGAGATGGTCCCCACCCTTCAAATGCCAGAGCAGAGGGTTCTGAAGAGCAATGTCATACCCAGAACCTCAGATCTGGACCAAGCTCTCATCTTCTGAGAAGACCAGTTGTCAGTTCAAAAGTATAGAAATGAAGTTTGAAAACTAAGGACCTGAATATAACCAATATTTACCTTTGGCTGAGCCTGCAGATGGCTTGACACAAAACCTATGGCCTGTACCAAATTCAAACTGTGCCTTTCCTTTGCAATCTCCTGTTCTGTTGAGATTTCATCAGCAAAACCCTCCTTTGGAGGGGGATAAGTCTTCTTGCAGAAGCTGTGCAGAGACCCCACGGAAAGGCAGCAGGTATCTACAGCACCCAGCAACATGCAAGAATTGACTGACTGACCCTTCCTACCCTAGTGGGGATGTACCTACAGCCCTGATACTCAGGGATGTTCATTTTGGGCCCAAAGTTGTTAAATCCAAGGGGTTTGGATAGCTTGAATGCAGTCCTACTTATAACCTGCAATATGTGAATGACTCTCTGCTATTCTGGCACTAATAGTGTCAAACAGCATTAATTAAAACAAATTATTTATAAAACAGGCTGGATTCATCAACAATAAGTGAGGAGGTATTTTTTGGTCCTTTTTTTTTTTTTTTTAGAATGTTAATGAATAAACAGCAATTCCTATTCATTATTTCTCTACTTCTGAATTTTAATGAATAGTTCCCAGCGCTCATTAACAAATCTCTGTATTTATGGAAAACTGGCACTTCATAAATATCAAATTGTGCTATTTTATGTGCTAGTTTTATATAAATATAGAAATTCTGTAATTATGACTCGAACTGATCATTAAAATTCAAAAGCAGATAAATAAGCCTAAGCTTTCTGCTTCATTATTCAGATAAAATATCTTTCCTTCTCTAAGTGGGTCCCTGTCCCCCATGTGTCACACCCTTTCCTCAGGTGGAACACAGCCACCACTCACCTTGCAGGTAGCACCTTCCTGCTCTGCTGTCTGGGGTTTTTGCTCTGTGCCAGAAATGAGGGGCTCTTTTGTTGGTGTGCACAGACTTTTTCCCAGCCTCATTTCTCTAGGTCATGAGATTCCAGGTTGGCATTCTCATTCTACACTGATCTGTCCTTTTTTTTTCCCCCCTGACATTGTTATGGCTTTTGTGTTATCACAGCTTAAGCCATTAGCCATTTTATGAAAATCCGTGTGTTGAATGAAAACCGTGTCAAGACCATAAAATCAAATTCCAGCTTGCTGTGGGATGTAAGCACACAGAGCTGCCTTTGTTAAGGACAGCTGGGAGGAAAACCCAGCCCCTCTGACCCAACCCAAAGTAAACCAAAGCAATCCACTCTTCTCCTGATCACACTCCTCTCTGAGCACAGAACAAGTTGTATCCTGATCCCAGTTGTGTGAGGGAAAAGTTGAAGCACCACGGCTGCTCTCTGGGAGGGTGTCCCAGGTTTGTGTGTCTTCATTTGATAGAATCATATATTAGAATCATGGAATGGTTTGGCCTGGAAGGGACCTTATAGATCATCCAGTTCCAACCCCCCTGCATGGGCAGGGACACCTCCCACCAGCCCAGGTTGCTCCAAGCCCCATCCAACCTGCCCTTCAACACTGCCAGGGATGGGGCAGCCACAGCTTCCCTGGGCAACCTGGGCCAGGGTCTCACCACCCTCACACTGAAGAATTTCAGATTAGTGCTTGTTCCAGAATGGATTGTCCATGTAAATGAAGAGTGCTAACACTGAAGTAATACTTGAACAACACTCTGCTAACCTGCACTTTAGCTGGCTCCACTACAAGACATTTACCCAGATCCACAGGATACACCAACACTTTCTAGACATATGGTGGTACTCTCATCCTGTAGGACAAGGAGCTAAGGTGATGCAGAAGGTAAAAGATGTGTCCAGGGTCACAGAGGGGTTCTGGCACGGGGGCAGTACTGCAGCATCTACTCAGGGGGAGAAGCACACAGGTGTTTAAAAGGCAGACAAAACTGCAGCTCTTGCAAAGCAAAATGCAGATGAACCTAAAAACCCAGTAGATTCTGAAGACAGACACATTATCAGGGCACTGCAGCAGGTTATTCCCTTAAACAACAGACCAATGAAAGCCACTGCATTTAAGGTCAGGAAAACTGGTGTGTTCCCTGATTGCACTAAGCCATAAAACCAAGGGCTGCCCAGGCTTCACCTCTCTCTCTAGAGAAGTCTGTGTGCAACATTTCCTCCAGGTTTTTGTAAGTTATGCAAAGTTATGACACAGTGCTGGAGATATTTGTGACAACTGTTAAAGAAGTTAAACATTATGTGATTACCTATTGGAATAGCCATGTCTCCTTTTAATTTTAATTCTTGGTGTTCAAAACCTTATCTCCCTGGAGGTTTGCACGTCAATGTACCTGTAATGAAACTGACTTTGGATTTGAAAGACTATGGCTCCATCTGAGCATCAGATCATTTATCAGGTTTGCCATGGGAAAATTCTTTTCCAGTTTCTTGACTAGGCTTAATTGGTTTATAATGGCTCAGTTCAACACTTCCCCTGTGTGCACACTGGTATTTATTTGCTCCTCAGAGCTACATCAGACCAGCACTGTTCCAAATTGCAGAGTCAACTGAGTAAACACTTGTTCAATCACCTGTGAGAAGAAATGACACTTTTCTTTTTTTTAAATCCATTTTAACTGTAGATCAGTGGAGTTTAGAGAAAGTGTTCACTTTGATGTGTTTTAAGTCTAGCTTTCCCACAGCTCTTGGCATTAAGGAGGACATGTGGTACATTAGCACTTCACCTCATTTCTTCCTTGTGCTTTCCTTTGCTTTACATAAGCTTTGCCTCTTCTCTCACACTGAACCTGTAACCATCCTGGAGGAGGAAGAGTGTGTTTAGTCTGTGCTGGTAAAGCACCTTGAGTGATGAGGCTCCACTTCACCATTGCCCAGAAATAAAGACAAGGCAAAAAGGAAGATGGATTAGCTATGGCACTTCCTCACAACCATTATAGGGAGGCTGCAGAACCAGCTGGCCTGTCCCTGGGAGAGATCACTGAAATCCCTGCATGCAAACCTCATCTCCCAGGATGATGCCTTTCCTGACACAGAACACAGCAATCAGCTGTTATCAAAGGAAAAAAAAAATCTGCAAGTTTTTTCTCTTACACCTTTATTTTCCCCTTATTTCTTTATTACTTAACTCCAGCTCCACTTTTGCTGCCTGACCCCTCTCTTGTGCTGAGCTTCTGCCCAGTGCTGGCAGCTGCTATTCAGAGAGGCTGCAAGGCAGTGAGGGCTGAAGGTTTCATTACAGCAAAGCCCTCCTCATGTTGTGCACTGTGTATGGTTCAGCAGTGCAGTCATTAATCCTCTCCCACTGCTCTGCCACCCCCGGGGGAGGTTCTCCTCCAGGAGACATATCCCCTTGGCCTGTCATGTTGAGAGCCAGAAGCTCCTGAAATATTTTTTAATTTATTGTCACAGTTGCAGCAACAGAAACATCTGACTTCTCTTTCTAAACCAATACAGAGTTTTTTCCTCTTTTTTTGAAAGGACATATGCCTACACAATGGCTCCACTGCCAAGCTCTTCAAAAGCACAAGCAGAGGAAGAGATGTTGGATCATTCTGGTTTTAATTTCAGTATGTCTTTCAATTGTCCATATACAAGCAGGTTGGTCTTGTACTTTTTGACCACATTTCCCCCTCCGTTCCAGGTTTGATGTTGACCTACTTTTCCATGCTGTAATTCACTCATATTCCCCTCAGCATCCAGATAATAAAGTGAGAGGGAAAAATCCAAATCTGACTTGCACCAAGCAATTATTTTCACGTCCATCTGTATTTGCTGTGTTAGTGCCAGGGTTTTGTTAATGCACAATAGAGGATAATGAGATCACTTTTTAATTCTCCATCTTCTTCCATCTGAAGCTCTGAAAGCACTGGGGAAAAACAAGAGCTGTCATGTTTTACCAGGGTAGGGCTTCAAACAGCAGTGTGCCTCACAGTGATTACGGCCCTGTGTTTACAGGAAGGTGCAAAGAAATGAGTGGATAAATAAATGAATGAATGAAAATCCTTATGTTAAACATTTGACACAGATTCAATAACACCTCAGGCATTGTGTCTCCCTTTACAAATATTGATCCTTTAAACTAAGTCCTTGGGTAAGCCCCAGACAAAAGCAGAAGCAGAGGTGGGGAGATGCAGCAGGTTAGTTGTGTAAGAGACAGAGGGTTTATTTTACAACTCGCCTGAGCTGTATATACAAAACAGCAGGAGTGAAAAGCATGACAGTACAGACAATCTCTGCTTCAGGACTGTGCTTGGGGGAAGGAAACGTAGTTCCAAACCCTCCCTGTCACCTAATGTGTGAGCCACATGGCATGATGTCCTCCCTGGGGCAAGCTCCCCTTTGTATTTACTGCTGAGCTGGGGCTGCAGAAAGCTGGCTGAGGAAAAGTGCTGATTGAACTGCAGAGCCAGCCCTGGCCACCCCTTTCTGCTCCGAGAGCTGTGCCAAGGCACAGAGCAGCTACCACGCCATGAGTGGACAGGGATTGATAGGCCTGAGGGCCAGAAGAGACTGTGGTGATCATCCAGTCTGACTCTACAGACACCATATGCTGTAAACATTTCACAGATGTATTATACACTGCACAGGACTTCTGGAGGCTTCAGCCTAACAGCTCTGTGTGTCCTGGGAGTCTGCTGCCTGCGAGAGGCTGTACAAATGTCTGCTACATGCTGGAGAAAAGTAACGAAGGCCTCGATATTGAACAATGCTTCCTGAAGGATACCACACACAGAGCTGCAGTGTGCCAGGAGCTCCCTTGTTTTTCTGCCTTTTAGGCTTGTCACACTCCACAGCTAGCTGTCGTTTGCTCTCCCCGGTGATACATGATGCAATGTCCTCACCATCTGCTGCACAGAAATCTCTCTCCACTCCCCATTCCAGGAGATGTACATGAGACTTTGCATGCCTGCGTGTGCCTGATTAGTCCTGTGCCTGTACCCATGGCAGCCGTTTCAAGGAAGCACATTTTGCTGTTTGCAAGGGAAGCAGTGGAGGGCTGAGCTCTCATGATGAGACCCAGGCTTAGGTGGGAAGTAGATCTGGGTATCAAGCTCCGCAAATTCTTTGCAGCAAAGACTGACTAAGACTCCAGTGTGACAAAAACAAAGGCTGAAGGACACACTGGCTCTAGACTGGAGAAGAGAAGGCTCCAGGGAGACCTCAGAGCACCTTCCAGTGCCTGAAGGGGCTACAGAAAAGCTGAGGAGGGACTTTGGACAAGGGCAGGGAGGGAGAGGACAAGGGGGAATGGATTAAAACTGGAAGAGGGGAGATTTTAGGTGAGACATGAGGAGGAAATTCTTCACTGTGAGGGTGGTGAGACCCTGGCCCAGGCTGCCCAGGGAAGCTGTGGCTGCCCCATCCCTGGCAGTGTTGAAGGGCAGGTTGGATGGGGCTTGGAGCAACCTGGGCTGGTGGGAGGTGTCCCTGCCCATGCAGGGGGGTTGGAACTGGGTGATCTTTGAAGCCCCTTCCAACCCAAACCATTCCATGACTCTATGATGATACATTCAAATCAAAGGACTTGGGAGAGCACATGACCTCCTCTGAGTCAAGCCACAAATGAGGATTTTCTGAATCATACCAAAGCATGGTCTGGCCAATAATAGAAGCCCTCGACATAGGAGAAGAAGTTTCCCAAACTGTATTTTGTTCAAAATATGATAGATTTTGGCTAATAAAACTTCATTGCATTCAGAGAGTAACAAAATGTGAGTAACATAAGCCAGAAATAACTAGATGAACTTCCAGATCAGCTGTCTTGACGTATTTGTGAAAAGATACTCTTCATCTACAGAAAAAAATGCTAAAGAAAGCTCTGAGAAATGTAAATGAAGCAACTCTTGCCCTCAGCAGAACTGAGACATTTGTTTACATCAGGACTAAACTTGGTGCACACATTTTTACTGTTCTCAAGGTCCTGTTTTGATAGAACAACTTTTGCATTCACGAACATTTAGGAAATTCCCCAGAGTACAAACTCCAGGGGTAGGCAGAGAGATGCTATTTGGGAGGTTTCCTGAGTAACAAAAGAGTCAATACCATGCCTCATCAAAAAGAAGTTATGAAAAGCAAAATTGTAGACCAAAACACACAAGGCTGAATTTTTTAAAAGTTGGAGGTGATTTTAAATTGCCAGGTTAGTATAAACACAGTACAGCCTGGGTTTTCAATAAAAGTTAAAGTTAATTTTTCACTGGTGGACTCATTATGATGTCTCCTGATACTTTTTTATGCACAAATATCAACTATGGGTTAAACATATGCCATTGAATCCACTTGTAATTGTAGTCTCTATAAATGGTGCAAGGTAGTTTCTGGTGCGTGTCTGCACGTTCCACTGCTGGGAGAACTTTGTTCTGGCCTCACAAACACCTCTGGGAGTTTAAACTGACTGGACCCATTGCTGGCTAAGACTACATTATACAGATATTTCAAGGTTTTTGGAAAAAATTTGTTTGAGTGCATCAGTAGCTGGTGGTTAACAGCAAGGAAAGAACAAAAGAGGAAAGATGACTAGAGCACAGGAGTGGGATATGTACACAGAAATCTTTTAAATAGAATAAGGAGCCTCCTCCAGACACATTTAATGCCAAGAGAATAAACTCAGCTCCTAAATTACAGTACAAGTTCACAGATAAAGTTGTTGTTTTCTAGATTTCCAGTTGGTACCCTTTAAACCACGTCTAAATACAGCAAAATATAACCTCCTGACTGCTGGGGACTGACTGGGGATGAGGAGACCACAACTGTAGCTGGACAGAAGTCAACTGAGCTCTGTGGCTTTTACCAGGCTTGCTGCATGGTCACCTGAACCAACCTTCTCCCAAGGCCATCAAATGGCTTGACAGGAGGAGCTGTGGGCAGCTGGAAGAAACGTCCCTGGCACTTAATATTTCAAGAGAGACATGTCATGGTTTGGGCCCAACATGACAACAAAGAACCAGCCCTGTGGCCACTCACTCAATTCCCCACACACAAACACACTGGGATGGGAAGGACAAAGGCCAACTAGAAGCTCATGGGTCGAGACAAAGGGCAAGGAGGGTTCTTCACTGGCTAAGGTCATGGGCAAAATATGGGACTGAACTTGGGAAAAAATAATAATTTAACACTAATCCAAAGCACACAGGTCAAAGACCAAGAGCACTTCTTACAAACGTTAGTCCAGCCCTCCCTTCTTCCAGGGGGACAGCTGCCATCTCAACATAGATTGCAGGGAAACTTCTGCTTGGTCACCTTCTTCCCCTTCTTCCTCACCAACCATGGTCACCTCTCCAGCTCAGCTCCTTACTTTGCTTGCTCTGCTCAGCTCTCATCTCAGTTCTTCCGTATGTTAATTGCAGTGGCACATTCATTGTCTCTAATGGCTCCTTGGCTGGTTTTGGAGCTGGGAGAACTTCTCAGCTTCTTACCAGAGCCATCCATGGAGCCCTTCCCCCACTACCAAAAAACCCACCACACCAAACAAGCACAAGACATTAAAAAGTGACCATAGGAGCCAGAAACCCAAATCTCATTAACTGTGTCCACACTGTATGAGATCTGAATGGTTCTGGTGTCCTGGCACTTGACTCCTGTGCCAGCCCCACCAGCAGCCTGTGCTCAGCTTGACTTTCAACTTGATTTTTTACTGTCTGCAAGTTCCTTTTGCCCCACAGCAAAGACTGAGTGCTTTGGGAAAGTAATTTTTTCTGTCTGTCATGATTGTCATGAGGGAGATCAAACAGCTGGAGACTGAGCAAGTGATGGGTCATGCCAGAGCAACGATGCTTTCAGGATATTGTAACCACTGGATGCACCTTAGAAATGAGATTTTCCCTCAGGAATGTAAATTGGAAGCTGCCAGACTATGAAGATATATATAGGAGGCTGATAAGTAATGAGAGAAATAGGTATAAACTGGAAGCAAAGTTAAACCACTACCAGCAGGATCTGGTTGTGCCTTGGCTGTCCTACATGTTCACATCCAAAGAACTGCAATGCCAATCAAAGCAATATAGATGCAGGATGAAGCTAATCTCAGGGAGACTGGGAGCATCTCCCAGTGCCAGGACAGCCCCCACAATATTTTGCACATCTATTTGAAAACAGAAACCTTTACAGAAAGAACCCAGTTGTAGCTCAAGCCTTGCAACAGCCATTGCAGGCAGGTGCAGATCTTCCTTGAATTTCTGAAGTTTCTGGCAGTGGATTAAGCTCAATAAATGCACAAACCTGCACGGGGTGACTGACATGGCTGGCGGTGGGATCAGTGGCAAACAGCTACTGCTCAGACACTTAGGCAGACAACCAACTCTTCTCTGAAGTTTTACATGTGGCTTCACTAAGCTTATGGCTGTTTCCTCACCTTTCTTCTCAGGAGCAACTGAATGGCTCTAGAATATTGTTAACCCTGTGCAGAAGAAAATACATCCTGCTTAATGCATTCTTCTGCAGACCCAGGATGTTTCACCATTTCTGTAAACTTGGCAATTTTGCTGCCTAGTCACATTTTCCTCCCTACCAATCTGAGCAGTCTGATTTGCTGCCCTGGAAGAAAATCACTATTATGTTAGCAGTAAACAGCAGCAACAGCTCTAACATCTGACACAGCAGCAGTAAGTTTCTAACTTGACATTTAGAAGAGGCTGTTTCTGAATCCAGCGTGCTTTGGAGCAAGCCCTACAGACCTTACCCATGCTTTACACCAGCAGTGTTGCTTCTGATCAGCACTTGACTCTTCCATCTGCTGGGGCTCCTGGGGTCTTTTTATTCCTTCTGAACATTCAGCTTCCAATCAAGTGTCAGCTTCTTGAAAATAAGTGGTTGGCTTGTGCTTAAGGAATGGGAAGAAGGCAGCTCAGTTAATTCCCAGGTCGACCACAGACATCCCAAGTGAAATTGGACAGATTGCTCAGGGCCTGGCTTATTCCAGAAGCACGAAGATGCCCTGAACTGAGATGCTACCTAGCAGGGTTTTTACATGCCTGACATACTTGGAAATCAGGCCTTTAATGTCTCTGCTAACATCAACAGCTGCAGGGCAGGGATGATCTTGCTGCCTTTCCTTTACTTCTTGCAATCTGGAAGCCCATTCAAGCACTCTTCTCTGAAGCACCTGTACAGCACCCAGCTCACACCATGAGCAAAGCAAAGAGCAAGTCAAGGACCAGAGATCCTCCCTATGAGAGGGTCAGCAGAAGGGGGTTTTCCCACATCCTGGGAAGCTGATCAGAATATGCCAGAAGAAAAAAAATAAATTATAATTCTCTCCAACACACTTAGCAGATTACACAGGCTGACTCACGGGCACATTTAATGGGTTTCTGGTGGAGTGATTGCACCTCCTCATTTGAACTGCACAAAACGATGGCAGAATTTTAGTCACACAAATTACATCAAAAGGCAAAGCCAGATGTTTTGTGAATCCCACCACTAATGAGCTACAAGTGCTGTTTTTTCCATTGTACAAGAAAATTATGAATTTTTAAACATATACAAAACAAATTGTTTGTGATTACATTAGACCTTCAAAAGAAAATGGGAACATAAATTCCAAGATGAATAGCATAATATTGGATGCTTGCCTCACTGCTTGACTTCAATAACTTATCTCAATAAATCCCCCAGCAGAAAGCATCTTATATATTTGAAGTCTGGAGAAGATGAGACACAAATGCTGGAGGAATTACAAGACAGAGGGGCTTTCTTGCAACAGTGAACAAGCTGAAAATTACAAGGTAATGGAAAGGCAGCAGGAGGCCCCCTTACCCTGCCATTAGCTGCCTCCTACAGCGACTGCTGCAGAAATCACTGAGGTTATGCAAGCATCACCCTCTGTTCTTGCACTCTGTATTTCCCTCCACCTAAGCCCACCAACAATTTAATTAGGCAAGAGGAGATGCCCGAGCAACAGGGACTTTGGCTTGCAGATGAAACAGAGCTGCCTCCCTGGCTGAACAGCAGCCCTTTGTCCCAACACAACCGTCTGCCTGTCTCTTCTTTGCTGCCCTTCGCCACGGGCTGCACAGATTGGTTTATTAAAGCATTTACCATTTTTAGACCATTATAGCCCTGACCTCCCCAAACCACACTGCTATCATGAGCTACTGTGGAGTTCAGGAAAATGAAGATTAAAAGCAGGAGAGTACTAGGCTTGAGTTGCTTAAAGGGCAATTAGTGCCTGTTCCTCATGCTCCTTACCATGGTCTCGTCTCACAGAAACACTTGTTATTCCAGTCTTAGACAGTTAGTCAGCTTCATATAAATGTCCCTGTGCTGTGGGTCTTATTTGACTAACCAAGAGGTTAATGAAGGTAAGACACTTTTCTAGTATTAGAAGGGAAGGAGAAAGCCAACCCAGTAGGTACAATATGGCAGAGCAGAGTGGGAAGTGCACTCACAAGAAGGCACAAGAAAGTGGGCAAGAAGAAAATGCTTCCTTTGAGCAGGTATGACACAGAAACAGAGGAAATCCTCTGCTGAGAGGTTCAGGACATGAAGGGGATACAAGGGAGATCATGTCAGGCTTTCACCAGAAGCTGAGGAAGGAAAGAGCAGTAGTAATGGCTAATGGAGAGTCCATTTAGAAAATGACACTGGTGCTGTGAGTGGACTTACAATGTCAGCACAAGGAGGCACAGTACCAGGACTGCAGAGCAGGAGCCTTGATCATGGGCTCTGCACACTGCAAAAAGGCCCTCCACAAGTGGCCACCAGAAGAACATCACTGTCCCTCAGATTTTTCCCTCTAAGAATTTTTTTCTCCTACTCCCCTTTATGCTATCACATAACAAAGCCATCAGCAATCTGTCCTCAAACCTGAGGGTTAAAGGTGGTTTGGTCTCAGAAAAGCCAAGTGAATGAGATGCCAATGCCAGCCTGAATTTCCTGTATAAAGTTTAACCTCACAAGACCCTGGGCTTGGCACCAATGGCCAGGTCTGGCCCTACCTTGCTTGAGTTTTAGAGACAGAGAGTACAGCTTCTCCTTCAGGCACCACAATGCCCACAGAGAGAGGTTTCACTCACTGTAGCAGAGAGAAACCACCAGTCACAGGAGATCAAACCTACAGCCTGATTTTTGATCTTAGGTGCTTAAAAGGTACACACCTAGATCCATATTTAGGTACTTACATGTCTCAGTGAAGTATCTGGGGACATGACAGAGGAAAGCATGACTCTGAGGAACTCCAAGCTATATATGCTTTTGACACTTCTGATAGATGTTATCTCATACACCTGCATGCAAGTCAGGCCCAGCCTTGCCTGATGTCCATCACAGCATCCAGTGGAGAAAGGTCAGAATCCAGCCCAGACTGGGGCTGGTTTAAAGCATGCCTTAATGGGAATTGTTGCCCTGCATGTGGAATTCTGCAGCTCTCTCAGCTCTCAGAAAGGGCTGGGAGTTATTTCCTCAAAGGCAGTGCCCTGCCCTGCCTGGAAGCCCCTTCCGTGCTGTCAGCACACACTGTACCCACCAGCAACTCCTTTGACATACACCACTTGCATTTAAACTCAACTCTCCTCCAGCGTTTTCCAATCAATACTATCTAGGATTTCAAAGACACCTTGGTATTTTCCAGGAACTACAACAGAAAATGCCAGATGGCAAATGCCACTGAAGCCACAAGATGACATTTATTCCTGTGCCGGGCTTCAAATCCAGCAGGACAGATGGTGTTCTGAGCTGGAGGAGGGATGGATTCCACCCTCTGTGTCTCAGAGATGCTTCCACAGTGGTGACTGTTACATCCCTGGTATGGACTAGACAATTAAAAAACCTTGTCTCTCACTCTGTTTTAAAATAATTGTTTCTCTAAAAGCAGTAAAGATACCGGATATTAACTGTTAAATATTCTTACCTTTCTTCTGTATCCAGAGGACAGGAAGTGTAGAAACACTGGTACTCTATGTGTGAAAGTGAATCTCAGATCCTGGAATGTGTCTTGGATTTTATGGGTCTCATTTCAGGAGTTGGCTCAATTTTTAATTCAAATCAATAAAATGCATGGGTGCATTTACACATTCATCCAGTTTCCTGGGCATGTTAGAAGATTACCCAGCTTTCCTGACTCTAATTAAGACCAGACCACTGGGCAATCAATTTAACTTGTACCAGCTTGTAATTACGTTTGCTTTACAGCTCTACAAATAAAGGTGGCAAGAGAGAAGAGGCTTCTGTGAGATTTTTGTGGTGCTACCCTTGAAGAACCTCAGAGCAAGTCACTTGCTCTGAGTTTTACAGTGAGAACAGCGTTGTTTTAAAATCATCTCAATACTACTTTATACAACAAGAAAATGGAAGACGTGGGAAAGTAAAAACTATAATATTCTCTATTAATTGCCACTTACTCTACTCCTCCCATTGCCTGACCAAGCTACTTACATGAGCTGTCTTCTTTGTTTTTTAGTCTTGCTGCTCATTTACCTGTGCAAGGTGTTTCTAAAGGCAGCTCTCTCCTTACTGCTGCTGCTTGTACATTCAAAAGTGGAGTTTCATCCTCTTCTGCCTTGCCTCTTTCTCCATCACTATGAGGGCTGTAATGAAGACAAGAAATACTCTCAGGTTCTTTGGGTCCACCTATCCCTTCAGAACAGATTTTTTATCAAAAGGATTCCTGAATAGTTACCCTGCTGCTGTTTGACCAGCACCTCAGCTTGCAGGATTTAACCCAACAGACTCTTGTCTCCCCCACCTTGCAAAAGGGCACTTGCAGCCTCAGCACAACATTATGGCAAGACAATGTTTCCCATGCAATGGAGGCCCAAAGTGCTTTCTTTTCCCTGTCACTGTATGATGCTAAATTCCATACCCCATCCTCAGCAGCAGAAATCCATTGACAATTTCTCTTAATGCAAGCTCTGTCAACTAAGTGACAGCAAATAAATGACAACTTTAATAGCACTCCATAACTAAAATGACTCTGCATTAATTTTTGCTTTATTGATCACTTGTGTCATATCAAGTATCACACAATGCTGAAAAATATCCCCAGGAGGAGTTAAAAAACCCCACAACAAGATATAATGGAGGAAAGAAGAAAAACTAGTGAAAGAAGAGACCAGAATCTGCTTTCTGCTGTTGGGCTTGCAGGGTTCATCTCTTCTCAAAGACCAGGCAGAGTTCAGTGCAGCTGATGAGGTGACTGGCAGCTGCTTGGAGTGATGCTGGTTTTTCACAGCAATTCACACTTCCATCTTTTGTTTGTAATGCCAAGACACTCAGTGACTGCCAGACACTGAGTCAATGCTGGGTTTTCTGAGAAAAAATGCACAGTTCAAACCTGTGATTTAATAATTTGAAGTACTGCACTGCCTCTGCTCCCTTGGAGATATCTGATGCACAGGAAAACCAAATTACTTACTGTTGACACTAACTCGTTTTGCTGAGGATTCTTATTTGCTCTGAATGATCTTCAGGCACTGGAGAGTGTTAAATGCTCACCACCAACCAGGAAATGTTTATAATGATAGTTATTTGTCATACATTTACCACTGGATGTCTGCAGGATAGATGTGAGACCAGGCAAGAAACAAAATCTCTGAATAACTGAAGTTGGAAAGGACCTTTGGAGGTCTTCAGGCCAACCTCCTGCTCAAAGCTGTCCCACCTAGATCAGAATGCTAATGGCCTTGTCTGTGTTAAATATCTCAACTGGCAGAGATCCTATAATCTCTCTGGTCCACTCCTCGTATCTGACCACTCTCATAATGCAATTGTTTTCTTTATATCTGGAAAGATACGTCCAAAAGGATTATATATCTGGAAATGTTTCCTTATTCCTTTTCACCTCTATCACTGCAGTTTCCTGCACTGGACACTGCAATTCTCACAGAGGTAAAGCTAGAATGAAGCTGTGTGGAAACCTCTGAGAGCATCAGTATTTAGCAATATTCTTTAATAACCAAGTCCTGTGCTCATATCCAGAGATGTGTTAACTCTTACCTGGATCTGAGATCTAACTCGGAAGTTACTTCAGTTAATGAGAGTTTTACCCTTAACCACCTCACATCCCTTCATGTCAGTGACAGTTTGTGAATGCTCAACAACATTTTTAAATTGTTAAATAAGGACTCAAGTGGAACCACTACTAGCTGGGATTTTGCTAGGCTATCGTCTATGCTGCAGTAACTTCCACTGTCAACAAAATTAATGTTTTCACAAAAATAACAGAGTGAAGAAGAATCAGTGAATTTCCTAGAACACCTGAAGCATGTCAGCACAAGAGACATGACAGTAACAGAGCTGCTATCACCAGCTGAAGCATTGAACTCAGTGGTCTGAAAGCAGCTCTGGCTGATACTTTCTTTATCATTAAGTAGGAAGTTATTCAGTTTCTCTCCCAATATTTGCTGCCGTAGCCCTCAAATATCACTCCTTCTGAACAGAAAAGCACTCCTCAGATGAATCAGTTCCATTCACCACAAAGGCAAACTGGACCTGCTTTGTAATTGATTGTTTTCCACAGACAATTGATTTTAACTTTTCAAAGCCCTCATGATGGCAGGATTAAATCTGAGCCTTGGCAGTGCCCTGCAGTTTGCAGGGCGAGCTCTGAGCTACATTTCTCTTTCAGAGAGTTCTGCTTAATTGGATGAAGGGGACAGAGTTCAAGGGCAAGCCAACAGAAGGTGTTTTATTTAAACATAGCCCTAAAGTACCTTTAATGAGAAAGTGTGTCTCTCACTCCCATGTATAAATGACAGAAGTGATGTTTCAATTCCATTTACCTCTCTTGGCTAGGTGGTTAACACAGAAACCTGACGTATTTTCTCCTACAGCATTAGTTCAGGGAAATGTGTTTGTTATGAGTGCCATTATAATACACTTAGTACAGTCCTTTCCAGTGATGACTAGAGGTTTATTTAGGAACTAATTCAGCACCAACTGTGGTTAAAAAAAAGCTGTCAGTGGAAACTGTGTCAGAACTTTACTGGCTGTTATGGTTAGAAAAAAATCAGTAATAGAGCTGAGGGAAAGCAATTAAACATTTTTACATGCAGCTTATTGGCATAAACAGCTTTACTTCTCCCAGTACGTTATTGTTTCCAATAAGTTTTCTTATTAGGATAACCAGGAAATACCAAACCTCCATGGCCACCCTGTGAATGTGTTTCCTTCTGACAGAAGTTCAGTTTGGTATTCCAGACCTGGGAGCTCCCAACAGCCACTAGAAATGTTTGCACCCCCATTAGGAAGGTCAAGCAGCAGCAATGAGCTCTCTGCCCACAGGGCAACCTAGCACAGCCATCCTTATTTTGTAAGCAGATAAAAAGACAACAGCTTACATCAATTAACAGAATATTCTGTCTTTCGGAGTCCAATTGAGCGGTCATTGATTGTGCTGTCCTCCAGTGGAGAGGAGGCACCACCCCCACTGGTCTGGGTGCCTTCACTAGGGATATTTACTGGCTGCACCAGAAAGAGTAACAGTTCACAGTGTACATCTTGTAAAACATGTAAATTGGCTGAGAAACAAAGCTATGACAGAACCAAGACAGTCAGATCTCTCAGGTACATCTGCCCAGATCTGCAAGGACCCCATGGAGGAGCTTTGCCAGCCCCAATGAGGTTTTCATAAATGGAAAACAGAACTAACAGCTTTTCTTTTTATAATACACAGGACTGTGTGGATAAGATAAAGTTCTCACTGTTCCTGGGGGATGGATCTCTTTCCTCCAGGCTTGCCCTCAGCGTGGTGCTCAGTAGCTTGCAGACAGTGCCGTGCAGGTGGCCTGGGTATCTAGGACAGTTTTTTGTGTGCTGCTACCAAGGCCTGGCTTTGTCCCTGACCCGCAGCCACCAGCTCCCTGCTGCACTCTGGGGTCTCCCCATGCTCAGATCTGCATCAGTCCTGGCCCAAAAAATCTCTTGCAAACACCCCCAGCACACTCTAGGAAGGAGCAGTCTCCTGTCCTTCCCAAGGGTTGGACCTGACCCAGTAGCTCCCTTTTTAAAGGCAGATTATTATGGTCAAGGACGTATAAACACCATCTACCACAATCACACATTCCTCTTTTCCTACTATTCCCTTTCCTTTCTCTGAATGATTCAACTCCATTTGCCCCTAGGAGTTTGATCCAGAAATAGGGCTTGACATTCAGAAACGCAAGAAAGCAGCGGGGATTTCTACATAGTCCATCTTGCTTTTGCATCTGCAAAGAGAGCCAGTGCTTGGCTCGTGAATGGCACTGCAGGAGGACTGTAGTATCTCTCTCCAGACAAAGCTGTGATAAAATCACCAACAGTCTTACTTGACCTGTCAGCCCAATGCCACGAATTCCACTGGCTGTGCCTCTACGAGGGGTGTCCTGTGCAGTGCCACAGGAGTGGTCCCTACTTTGCAGGGTGGTGGCAGCCCCCAGCAGCTCTGTCTGGTTTTTCCACAACCATTTTTCATCTGAACATCTTCCAGTGGTCTGCAAAGGGGTGCTCACCTGTGGCCTCATTCATTACAGATGGGGAAAGCAAGGTTGAAGGTTTTCCTGTGCTCATCCAAAGGGAAACCGAGGCCACAGGCAGGGTGGAATGGTGGCTCCCCCATCCCCGATGGTCTTGCATTTCCAGGCCCATCAGGGAACATCCACCATGGCAGAGGTGGCATCACCAGTGTGGGTGGACAGCTCCTGAGACAGTTTCACAAGCCCAGCAGTGACCCCAAGACATTAATTCCTAGTGCTGGCTTCATGTTCCTCCCTCCTAAAGCACAAACTGCAGTAGCCAGTCAATCTGACACCAGTATCTGAGCCTGAGACAATCAGCTCAGGACAAAGGCAAAAATAATTGCCATTGTCTTCTCTATCATCACAAGTCACAACCGTGCTAGGAAGAAACAGGCTCCCACTGCCTCTCCTCCTCACATAAAATTGGACTGTTTGTTTTTCTTCACTGTGACACCATTAAGTTATTCTGAATTAATAGATGAGCTAGTCAATAGAGAGGTTACTCCTTGTGGCAGGAATGCAGGACACCCAGCTGACAAGGTGTTTTTCCCATCAGAACCGCAAGGTTTTTAATAGAGTGTAAATGTCTTTAATCACTGAGGCTAAACAGCACTAAGCACGAGTCCAAGGTGACTCCAACGGCTCCTATTCAAAATCTGCATTTTCATCTTCCTTAAATTAATTCGTATTTTAATTGCTCATATCACCGATTGAAGTGCTAGCGAAGGGAGTACTTTCACTCCTTTGATCTGCTTTCACCACACCCAGGCAAGGCTGGACATCAGCAAACCTACAGCACTGCTCAGCTTTAGGGGAGGGCACGTGGCACCAGTGTGGCCAGGCTGCAATCACCAGCACGAGTGGCAGTATGGCCTGGGGCCAGGTTCTCATGGCATCCCACATGTCCAATTGCTTACACTACTACCAAAACAAGAGACTTCACCTATTCTATCAAAATTTGAACAAGGAAGATACTCAGAGAATCCTTTTTTTTTTGCAGATTTCCACCCCTGGGTGAGAGCCCTGCACACGGTCTGTAACGCAACCTGCCCTGTCCCCTTGCGATGGGGTGGCCGTGGCCCTGAGTCTCCCATCCTTCCCATGGAGCTAAAACAACCAACAAAATACCTCTTTGTACACAAAACAACAGTTGGTAAGACAAGTCTTCACAAAGAGGAGAAACAAGAACAGCTGTGATAAATGGAGACAACACCACGAGTAGGTGGCAGAAGGGACGCTGAGACCTTTTGTTCTTGCTGCAACACACCAGTGAGGAGCTTTCAAAGAAGTTGAGAGGAGAAGAATTCAAAGCCAGCAAAAAGAAATATTTTTATACTGTGGTTAGCCTACAGCACTCATTGCCATGGGATGTTGCTGAAGGAAAAGCAAAAAAGATTTGAAAAGGCATTGTAAAAACATATGCCTATCATGGCTGTCTAAAGAAGACAGCTGTCAAAAAGGGGGAAGGGATCTTAATATTTCCTTTCAGTGTGGGCTCCTGTGAGGTGTCTGTTCCTCATCTGTCTTTCAGGAGTTTCAACACTTACAGTCTAAGGTGTCTGCTTCTGATGCCTGTCACAGAGGAGACCCTGAGCTGGAGCTGCTGCTGGTACACCCAGCCTGGACGATCCTCTGTTGCTGATGAGTACTGACATCAGCAGCAGCTCATTCTGCTTAGCACAAGTACCCGCTGAACCATCAACATATTAAAAATCCCAACACTGCATTCTTCACTCAAATAAGTTAAGTACAACTTCTTTTCCTCCTTTTTTTCTGGTTGCCCAGGAGTAGCATCCCTGAGGGGCTTCCAACCCTCGGCAAATGAAGCCTGGTAATTTCTGAAAAAGATATTGATGGTTCAAATCTCAATGTTTCTGTGTTACCAGAGGACGTTGTGCACAAAGTACTGTGTGCACCAGCTATTTCTGCACATTTCAAAGCCCCAGAGAAGTTGTGCATACCAGCAAGAGCCCAGTCTCAGGATGTAGACATGGGGACTGAAGTAGGAGCACAGTCTGTCTGTGCACTGAGGTGACTCTTTAGGAAAGAAGAGAGGAGCTGCTGATGCTCCTGGGAACTACCTGTGTCAGCAGCCCCCAACCTCCTGTCAGCTGGGATGAAGGTCTTTCACACCAGCCTGTTGTATTCCTCCCTGCCAGACCAGTTTGCCCAACTTTAGATTTGCACTTCCTCCTTTAATTTGATTAGTGACAGCTGCTATTATCTGAGGAAATCTAAATTGCCTCTTCCTGTGCTAATGAATCACTGTACTATGTGTGTGGGGATTAGAGAACAAGATGAATTTATTAATACACTTCTAATTAAAGGGACAGTTCTACTGTTGCACTGCCTTTGGTGAAGGGGTTGTAGCAGGTTTTGGAGGTGGAAAGCAGAGCTATGGGTTGTCACTTCTAATTACAAGCCACACTTGTACCTACACGTCTTTTCAGACTGCACCTAGTGAGTGGAGATACTAATTTAGGTGCACAGAGCAGGGCAGCTGTATCAATGGTGCTGTCACATTAAACTCTCTCATCTGCAGGAACCAGTTCAGGCCCAGCACAGTGCTGCTGAGGCTGCACTGCCTGCTCCAGCAGCCAGAAGGACTTTAAACCACCGCTTGCCTGGAGGGAGAGGATGTACCAGGGAAAGGGTCATCCTAAATTGACTTCTCTCCTACACTCCTTCCTAAGCATCTTTTATTATCTGTCTGATAATACATCACAGCTATCTGTCTGATTAGATTTTGGGTCTGACTGAGGCTAACCACTCTTATCTAAGATTTGTAAGTTACAGTTGCTCAGCCCTCTAACATCAGAGACTTTAATGATTTTGTTTTCAAGGTAACCAGGCGCTTAAAAAATCACCAGCCAGTTTGTAAAATGCTAGTGAAGGATTCTGTAAACTAAGCCTTATTACAGCAACAACAGACCTGTTTGCAAGAAGATGTGATCTGAACACTGATGGCCCAAAGAGTTGCTCTCATGTAGTCTGCTTGGGAGAGTGCAAATTAAAAATATGTGCTTGCATATATTCCTCTTATCTCATACCTAATGCCGGGAACTTGGAGAGATGGCTCCCATCCTCCCTTTAAAAACTGTAATGGAGCAACATGTTTCCTGCTGTCCAGCAGAGAAATGGGACTGGGCAGGGATGGCACTGCACTGTCTTCACAACCACAGCCCAAGCCAGCTCCCTGAAACCCCATTGATAAAAAGCACAGGGAAAAAGAAAGTCCAAGTCTACTCACACCTCACTCTCCGAACCAGGCTGTGTGTTTGGAGAATATCTAATCTGGTGTGGCTGTTCTTACACAATTAATTTTAGAAGAGGAATCCTAACTTCTCAAAAGGATGAGCCAATAAGGAACTGAGGAAGATCCTTCTTCTTGGACCCACCTTTTCTTCTGTTTCTTTTGGCCCTGATTTACCTAAGTATCTATGTAGTATCAGTAAGATTAAAACAGAACATGCTGTGAAAAAAAGCACAGCCAGGAAGCTGCTCTAAGACTTTCACTGCAGCCTAACTGTTTAGAAGAGCAATATTCACACTTAAGGCAACACTGTTTGTGTGGTGAGGCTTAGGTGACTGAACAGTGGGAATTTATATACTAGTAATCCTGACCCATGGAAATCACCAGAAGTCTCTTCATGGACTTCATCTTTGGCTTTAGATCAAACCCTGATCCTCAGCAGGTGTAAATCCCTGCATCTCCACTGAAGTCACCAGAACGATGCCAGGTTAGGTCAGCTGAAGCTCATGCCCTTTCTCTCCCTGGTAATTCAACATGCATAATCACCTGCAAAAGCATTCTGCTGACAACAGTCCTCCCAAATGAACTACCTTCACTGCCTTCCCAAGTTCTACATCTTCTCTAATAACATTGCACTCTAGGTGGATTATCCATCACCATAAAATCATTCATTCCTTCATATACAGTTAATTTTAATGAGGCTGGCATGGACTAACAAGCCATTGATTCACATTTAAGGATACAGTAAACAACTCTTCATTTCTTTCCATCTCCACACTCCAGCGTGCTAAATGGATGTAGCCAATGCTGGACACACGCCCACCTTATTACTGGGAGATATCCAACATTTCCTACAAGGTTATCACTGCACTTTGCTGCAGAGGAAGAGAAACAAAGAGCATATTGGTATGAAAAAAACCTGCAAGATTTCCTGGAGTCATTTCAAATAAATGAACAAGATCCAGGTTCCAGTTACCACTTGGTAAAGCTGACTCATAGCTCCAGGAAAAGCCTAAAGAGGCAGAAATGCTTTTCATTGTAGATTCTCTCTTTCACTGGAGGTTACAAGATATGGGGTAGGCAGACTGCTGTTAGAATGGAGGAAGAGACAGTCCCCAGCTGATTTTGCTCTTGGGAAGCTCACTGCTGTGCTCAGCAGCAGCTTACATTGTTGGCAGCAGAACCAGATGGGAGAATCCCAGCCCCAAAACTACTATTAAAAAAAATTAAAATAAAAAAATCTTCAACCACTTCCAAGCTACCTGGCCCAAACCACTATGCTCTATGTTCCTTTCATTCAGATGCCTGAATTTAGCCTGTATGAACCACCTTATGATAAATCTCTACCCAGACTCAATACATAAACTATGCATGTTTCAGCATTTAAAAAGGGCAAGTCTTAGGGTTAGAAGTTAACCTGGGACTCAAAATACACAAGTAGTCCAAACAGTTTTGATTTACAGGGCCAGAAGGGTCTTCAAGACAACCTCTGATCTCTCCCGTTACTTATTTGCCTGTATCCTGGTGTTCTGTTTCAGAGACACCCACCCTCCCCGGCCGCAGGGCCTCCCAAGGCCATCTGTTCCTCTCCTCACCTTATACTTCAGGAGCTTTCCGTAGCAGGCAATCGGGATCTCCTTGGCTGCAGGATAAAGCCTCAATGTCCTTGTTCTGTCTTTCACAGATAACAAGGACAAATTACTCTCTTCCCTTTTTAAGTGTTTTAAAGACGCCTCCTCTCCCCTTAGCCCTGCACTGTTTGAAGGACATGATCTTCCACAGGCTCCTTATGCTTCTGCTCTCCACCAGTAATGACAGGGTAACAGCACTGTGCCTCCCTTCCTCAGAGGGACACACACAATGAGATTATGAGTTTCAGAAACTCCTGTAGGCAGTGTGAGTTTCTTCAACGTACTCTGAAGTGACTGATAGCACTGTCAACTGTATATTTCGCTCTAGCATTGGAAAACAAGAGCATCTGTCTCACAACTAATTCAAGTGGTCTTCTGTATCACCCCAAAGTCATCACAGAAAGCCACCCCATGGTGTGCTGCTAGTGACTGCTACAGTTCAACCATCTTCAGCTACAGTCAGATTATGGAACTAAGTAAAAGGAAACTTCTAAGAGAATATGCCACTTGATGGGACATACTCTGGTTCTTAGCTGACACACTGAGAGGACATGGAGCTCCTGGACTGAGTCTGGAGGAAGCTACGAAGATGATCTGAAGGCTAGAGCAGATCAGCTATGGCGACAGGCTGGGAGAGTTGGGGTGTTCTGCCTGGAGAAGAAAAGGCTCTGGGGAGACCTTAGAGCACCTTCTAGTGCCTGAAGGGGCTCCAGAAAAGCTGGGGAGGGGCTTGGGACAAGGGCAGGGAGGGAGAGGACAAGGAGAAAGGGATTAATACTGGAAGAGAGGAGATTTAGGTTGGACATTAGGGGGAAATTCTTCAATGTGAGGGTGGTGAGACCCTGGCCCAGGTTGCCCAGGGAAGCTGTGGCTGCCCCATCCCTGGCAGTGTTGAAGGGCAGGTTGGATGGGGCTTGGAGCAACCTGGGCTGGTGGGAGATATCCCTGCCCATGCAGGGGGGTTGGAACTAGCTGATATTTAAGGTCCCTTCCTAAAACCATTCTGTGATTCTATGACTGAGCAGCAGGCATAGGCTCCACTGGATGCAGGGTGACCACCAACCTGAGAGGGGGCTGGAGGGGGCTCCCACTGCATGGACACATGCTGAATCAGACCCAAGGAGCTACAGCTCCTGCCTTCTATCAACATGTGCATAAATGTGACATGCAATACAAACAACAATTTCTCCTCTGCCTAATTAAGACATGTTAATTTAAATATTGTCTCCAGTGTTTGCCTGAAGCAGCACAATAACTTCTGCTTTCATAGCACAAAATAAAAATCTCAAATTAGCTCCAAAGACAGGGCCTTGGGTTTGGGGTCACTAAACAAACAAACTGGCTTTGACTTCCTGAGATTCACAGGTCATAAAAACCTATTGCTCATTATGTTCTTAGAAGAAAAAATTCTTGAGTCTCAGAGGAACACTTGCTGAACAGTACTGTAGTTCCTGCTCTCTTTTGCCACAGTAAGTGGATATATGTACAGATCAGGCAAAACAGATTTTAGACATATAAGCAATTTAGATGTCCAGGTTTTCAGAAGGTGCAGAGCAAGAAAATGGATGCTCAGCTTTTTTAAAGCATGAGGCACTTAAATTAAAGCAATGTGACTCCCCATATAACCTATGCAAGCAAGCAGTACCTGCTGAGGTCTGGCCTGTCCTCCTTCCCCAAACTATAGAGGGATCTCCATGGTAGCCACGTTCCTAGCTTAGCTGCTCCAGTTCTGAGTAGGACAAACCTGGTTGTAACTGTAACCAAGTCTCGAAACAACCTGGGGAACACATCTCTTTTCCACAAATCAACTTAGTTCCATGGGAAGAGGAATTACTACAAGGACAATTTCTTGAATCCAGCTTGAGAAAATGTCTAGAAAGGTGAGTTGCTGTCACTTGTGACTAACAAGGCTTTGCAGACCAAGGCTTAAAGAGACAGTGGGAAGTATTTGAAAGAACACAAGACTGGAGAGTGATTCTCTAGCTGTTGATCCTGCTTCCCTACTCCCTTATGCTGCAAGCCAGAAAATGGGGATCCCCCTTCATTCAGGAAGGAGTGGAGGCACAAAGAAAATATGGCATGGGTACTCAATAGAGTTGTCACAAGAGCTATGGGTATATGGACATATCCCCCATCACTTCTACAGTATTGCTGTGCCTGGGACAGTTTGGAGGTGCCTGAAGAACAGCCCATGAGTACCAGTGGGGTGCTGAGCCCAAGGCTCCAAACTGTGGTTTGCACAGGAGGGACCTGCCAGGACAACCCCCTGCAGTGTTAAATAGGCTCCTTCATCAGCACAGAATTGTATTGTATTCTACTCTATTCTGAAAGAAAACAGGATGAGAAATAGGCTACATTCAGGGCTCCAACAACCAACACTGTAGATACAGCAGTATCAGAGGGTAAGGAAAGGGGAAAAGAAGCTAAACCTTGGTATTATTAAATGCAAAATGTAAAAACATTTAAAGAGACATTCTCCCAAAGAGAGCTTTTAAATTATTCACAGTCAATGCAATACAATCCACAGCTAATTACAGTCTATACATGCAAATGAAAGTAATGATAATCATAATTACTTTGCACTTATATACTGTAGCAATTTTCATCTGAAGACCTCAAAGTCTTTATAAACATTAATTAATCTTCCCATCACCCTGGTGTGCTGAGTAACTGTTACCATAATTGTCATTTCAGAGACAGGTAAACTGGGGTTCAAAGAGGTGATTTGCTCATTGTCACGTTTTGGTGCCGCAGGTGGGATCAGAATGGGTGGAGATGCCTCCTGAGAGCACAGCCATCACCCCCCACAGCCTGCTCCCAGGTGCTGGGGTCAGGGAGCAGGAGGGTGAGGGATATTGAGACAGGGCAGCCAAAGGACAGCTTCCTGAGCTGAGCAACTAGACTTGGACAAAACCACTTCAATTACACTACAATGACAGCACTATATTTATAGTGCACCACACTGCAGTGGTTCCACTGCTGAGATCCATACATTGACCCTAAAAGTGCTGACTGCAACTGTAAGGTTTGATTTTGTCTTCCACAGAGTTATTTTATTCTTCTGTTTCTTCAATGAAAATAATACTGTAAAACTTAAGTCTAAGAGACAGATTTGCAGGGAAAAAAGATACCAAAATCACTGCTGTCATCAGCTTTGGCTTTAGCTGATAAAGATCTTATATTTGGACTTTAAAAATGCAAAGGAAGAGGATGCAGTGCATTGGTGGGAAACAGGGCTGAATTCACAGAAGTTTTTGGCACATGAGCTCAGATTAAGCCAACCAAGTCAGTCCTGTGCCTTCTGGTTTCTGTCCCTAGGCTCCAGGCTCCCATGCAAGCTTCCCCACCAGGTGATGTTAAGCACTGAAGTGAAGGCAATTTGGGTTGGATGCATCTGGCAGCTGTGGGCTTCACCAGTTAGGTGTCCATTTCCCATTAAATTTTGAGAGGAAGAGACATTTATACTGTGATTCTGCAGCACCTGCTGTAGGGCAGCAATGAGGCAACATGGTAGGTGCTACCACAATAAAAGTAATTGGTCTAGACCCCCAAGGACAGGTTGCTGGTTTTTTTCTTGGGCTAATGATGCGAGTCACAGGCTGCACAAGATGAATGGACTTGAGAAATCCCCTCGGCAGAATATCTGACAGTTCAAAAGACAATAGAATGTAACTTCAAACTCCTTTCACCTGTAATTACTTCTCTGGATTTGCATCCCGTGGCTCAGAAAATACACTCAGGTTTTGTCCTTTCCCACATTTTAAAGGCCGTTGTGAGTTAATCATTGTCTGGTACCATAAAATGAAGCAGCCATCAATATCAAGGCTGCCAACTGAACAGACTCATGTAATGGGTACATTTCTATAGACCTACACAATAAGACTAATTGCATGGGCTTGCTGTAAAAGCCAGAGGTCGTTTGATTACTAGCTGTTTTGTACCATGAAAGTGCACATTAATTATTTAAAAGATGGACTTATAATTATTGTAAGCTCTAAGTAATTACCTATAATTTTGGCAAGTGTTAGAAAAACTGATAGTCTAGCAAATTCAGGTTTTAGTCATTAGTAAGCTCATAATTACATTTAAATTGCAAAATGAGAATTATGCAATTTATCTCCCCAATAATGCATAAACATTACAGTGATTGTAGGTTTTAATGGACTATATTATTACTATAAAAAGCAGAGCAGTGATGGGCAGTGAGGGGCAATTTGAGTTCATTTCTGTTATTTTACATTATAATTGCTTATCAGTGGCTGCACTGTGATGGTTCTCCTTGATGAACATGGGATGAGTCCATTCCACCCAGCAAATTGTACTGGAAAATAACTAAACTTACTGAGGAGTCACTAAAAAGAAGTTATTAATGTTATATCAATGCAGGACTAATTGCTGTAGGTAAATAATCTAGAAATCACATATTTACTCTTTCTCTATCCCTTAAGAAAAGCACAGTTCCTAAGTGATGCTGGTTTGGGTAAGGCTGCTTTTTCATTCAGACTTTTCAGGATCTGCTCCCATACACTCCTCCCCCATACCTGAGGCTACTCAGTGCTACTCCACCACCTATAAAGAACAAGAACAAACAAAAAATGCCCAACTAAAGAGGATTTTTTAAATGCTGCTATTCCAAAGCAGTCTGTGCCCATCAAATATCCTAGCACATCAGGTGGCAAAATCCATTCCAACGTGAGAAAAGCAGTATAATTACTAGACACAGACAACTGGATGGGTCTGGAACAGTAAACTGTTCAGCATCATTCCAGAAAGAGGAACTTTCTAATAACAATAAATACAAATCATCAAATCTGATGAAGTAACTATGGATGTGTATGCTGTGATGCTTACAGATCATCATCTGCTCCCTCTTCAGCAGCAGGTGCTCACAAAAGAGTTAATCCCTGCTTAGCAAGACCCTCAAACTCTTCTTACCAGTGGCAGTCGAAGATTAAGTAGGAGAAAGTAGACCCGTGTGAGGCTGGGACACATTAAGCTGGAGCAGGGGCCAGCAGTTTCCAAAGCACAGTGACATCCTAACACCATTCCCACTGAACTCAAGGAAATCACAGAATATCAAGGGTTGGAAGGGACCTCCGAAGATCACCAAGCCCAAGCCCCCTGCCAGAGCAGGACCAAAAAACCACACACAACTAGGGCAGGTCACTCAGAAAGGCATCCAAACAGGTCTTGAAAGTCTGCAGAGAAGGAGACTCCACAGCCTCTCTGGGCAGCCTGTCCCAGGGCTCTGTCACCCTCACAGGAAAGATGTTCTTCCTCATGTTGAGGTGGAACTTCCTGGGCTCCAGTTTGAATCCATTGCCCCTCATCCTATCACAGGGCACATGTGAGAAGAGCTTGTCCCTGCCTTCTTGATGTCCTCATGTATTTATAGACATTCATTAGACCCCCCCCTTGGTCTTCTCCTCTTTAGACTGAAAAGGCCCAGGTCTCTTAGCCTTTCCTCATAAGGAATGTACCATATTTAGTCACAAGGGCAGTAAGTTTGTTGCAATTTAATACTGCCATTGTTCCTCTGGTTTCAGGTGATGGGTGAAGTGATTTCTGTGTGTGGACTAAGCACTTCATCCATCAGACAAAAGTGTCAGTCACACAAGATCTAGGAGCAATACTGGAGAACAGCTTAGGATAGAAATGTGGGATATTTTATCCAGCTGAAAATGACTGCACTTAATCCACATTAGAAAATAGGTGAGGCAGACAGGTTTATATCCAAAACAGAGCATTTTCAGCCAACAGCACTTCTCCCTACAGCCAAACAATGATATTGGAGTTCAATACTTCCTGAAAAGAAAAGGCAACACCAACCACTGTGAATCACTCATGCAATTTCCTTATGGATTTTTACCTTCTCTGTTATGTGGACTTTTCAGAAAATTGACCAGAGACGGGCAGAGGTGAAGACCATGCCATTTAGCTCAAAATCAGGACCTGCCCGTGCAGGTAATTGTTTCATGATATCAGTATGACTCTTGTCTACAACAGTCCCTCTTGTCCATGGAAAACTTGTCCCCTTATGATGTAGGAGGACTGAAATGCTGAGGTTATACTTACAGGCATGTCTGCAGTGAGACACTTTTCACACTGTGTGCACCTTAGAAGCTGGAGTCTTGCCAGTACAACTGGCTTGGTTTGACACCAGGGAAATTTAAGAGCTGCTTTGTATTGTTGTTTTACAAGCCCTTATACAATGTTTGTTTTAAATGATGTGCTGTGTGATTTACTGGTGTTTGCAGAAGCTATGAAAGCCAGTGTTTGATGTGCTGTACTGTCTGACTGTTGTCTTCTGGAGACAAGGTATTAATTTTCCACTGGAGTTTCCCAAAAGGCAGCAACAGCTCTAGCCTTTGGGGCACCAGATCTGCTCAGAAACTACAAAAATAAAATCCAAGGGAAATGACCAGGCCTTTAGCCCAGCTCTGCATGCCATTTAGCAGGAAAGTTCTTCCAGATGCTGGCTGGCAGGCAGCTGCCCTGTGCCATGGTCCCACGTGCAGGGTGGCAGAGCCCACATCTGGGTGACCAGAGAGGTAAGGCCAGCAGCCCTGCTGGAGCTGTTCCCAGAACATGCTAGGTCCCTGCCCCTACCCCACTAAAGTCAGCCAGGGTTTTGTTACTTGCTTCGGGGAGCACAGGGTCAGGCTTTTATTAGCTACACACTTGAAGGCCACAGTTAGATAATTTCTGGTGTCAATACTCAAGCTGACCCTCACTCCCCTTTCTGTAAGCTATGGCACGAAGGGTCTTCTGCCTGGACAGCTCTGTTGAATCAGACAGATCTGGCTGGTGTGTACATCTCTAACAGTGCAAACCCAGAGGGCAGACAGGAAAAGAAAGAATAACTTTTTGTCAAATTACAGGCTCTAGCTTCCTTAAGAGCAATACAGGAGCACTCCTTGGAACTCAAAAGCTGATGAAATTCCTGCCCTGTGTAAGTTCCAGGTTGCTATGGGGTGAAAGAGGTGGAAATAATAGGACTCTGGGGAATTCATGCTTCTCAAGAAATATAATCCAAAACCTTCTCTCTGCCAATGCCCAGCATTAGGTGCCTCAGTGAAGATACACTAAGCCTTTACTAAGCTAAACAAGGGATAATGTTACCCCTCATCATCTACTCTAGGCTTCAGCCTAATCCCTGTTTAGAAGAGTTTCACCTATACACTTGGGCATAAGAATTTATACCTCTTCCAAGCCTTTTTATTAAGTAGCTTAATTCTGCACTGAAACATTCAAGGCCTCTTTGCACCTCCCTGAATTGCAGTCCTTTGTAGAAAGTGCCAGTTTATATTACAGACACATCAAGGCTTTGAAAAAACTTTTCTCTAGCAAGTGCTCTTTGCCCTCTGGTTCAAAGGTGCATCTGGTCACAGGTCAGTGAGTAACTAGAAGGCATCTTAAGATGCCTTTAACTTTTCAGCCAGTGAACATTTGCTCTTGGAAATGACAGCGACTGCTACGTGGGAACACAGGATCACTGGGCTGGCAGAGACTGGATGGGTCACCAAGTCTCATGCTCTGATAGCAGAGGCCACTACATCACACCATCTCCTTCATACATGCTTCAAGCTGCATCTTTAAACAGACAGGATTCTTGCTCCTGTTATTCTGCCACGAACGCTGCCCTATTGCAGAATCTTGTTGCTTTAGCGGTTAAATGCTGTCTTATTTCCAGCCCAAAGTAAGGCATGGTTGAAGTGTGTTTTGCTCTCAGCCACTGTGTTCCCCTCTCTCTGCTCTTTACTCCCGTATGATATTTTTAGACAGCAATCAGATCTACTCTTGGTCTGTAATTTGCTAGACTAAACAAGGCAAGCTCTTCAAGTCGCCTCTCTCCCATTACATTCCACTTTCCCTTAATTGTTTGGTTCAAGTTCACCTTTCCTGGATGTGACTCACTGCAGTGGTGCAGCCTCAGAACAGGCAGCTTGCACAGATACTTCCTTCCCCTCCGAAGACCTTCATCTGACAAACCCCAACATCATGTTGCCAAGATCAGCTGTAGGAGCAAAGGAGATGTGGAGCCCTGGCTTGGCCCATCCCAAGTGAGCTTCTTATTAGGTAGCCCTGAAGACTCCAGGAAGCACCTAAAACACAATGTGGCTTGTGATCCTCTATCATGACAGAACTGTAGAGTGTGACTGTCCATCAGGTAGGTCTGGAAGGACTTGCTGCCCCCAAAGTCACCACCCCTACCTTACTGGGCAATGAGCTCTGCTACTCCACTCTCCTTAGGGTTCCCCAACAATCTGTGTCACCTCGTTACTCTCTGGCCGAGATGTGCAGAGGGCCTGGAGGCAAGAGCACTCACAAGAAGGTACCAAAAGTTTGACAGGCCTAATGCTGCTCTTGGTAACTCACTCCTAGGAACCTCAATATACAATTACGTTGAATTTTTGTTCACGCTGATGTCCAGGGAAGCACTTTGTAAGTAGCTTTTCCATCCTGTGAATTAGCACAAAGGCCCTTTCTTTGGTTTTACAGGCACAGCAGCAGTAACCACTCACTGTGCTCTGTATAGTAGGATGTACTAAACCAGATAGGTTTTTAGGGACAAGTCCCTGTTTAGACAGGGAGTAATGCCATTGGGAGTGTGTGAAATGTCTGCTTGTACAAAAGCCACCAGTGATATCGGTGCCAGAGAGGCTGGACTACCAAAGGATTGGAGGGAACGGCTCTGCAATCCACATGACCAGGTTTCACAGATCCCTCTCCAGCCTGTCTGGGTCTGAGAAAAGGCAGCTGAGCCTCATTAGTGAATCAGCCAAGCAGGACAGGTAGCCTCAGGTTACACTAACGAGCCAATTAAGAGGACTTATAAAGGAAACTTGGCTGGGTAACAAGGGAGGAGAAAGCCTGGCAGGGCTGGTTGGGGAGGCAGAGCTGTGCAGCTGAAGATGGGCTGCTGCATAATTACCAAAGCTTTTTGCATTGTGCCATTAGGGGAAGGGCAACCTTAAAAGTCTAAATGTGGCTGATTTGGGGCTGTGATGTTGTTAATTTGTCTCATCAGAGCCTGAAGTAAACCAAACAGCAGTAAATACCTACATTCTTGCCCTACCTGTGAGGAAACCTTGGCGCTTTTGGGAGGCCAAGCTTGACCTAACACCCCTGCACCCAGTGTCCCAGAAACCCACCAGCACCCTTGAGGCCTCCTGAAGTAGCTGGATGGGAAGGCTGCTCAGCATTTTGCTGAGTGGTTTATTGTGGTGGTAGACTTGGCCCTATCTATCAGGCAGGAAGCAGATGTCATTTAGAAAGTTGTTGCTGTGTTGCACAGTCATCTCAAGCAGATTTCCCTTGTGTGCTGCAAGAGACCTCTCCTTCAGCTCTGCACATCTGATGTATGTGGCTGGCCTGCCTTGTGGCTGGCAAGTCCTTGCCAGGAATTGTGTCTGGGATGGTGGAGAAGTCAGAATTCACCACAGCCAGGGGGTGAGATCAGAATACACACAACAATTTAAAGTATCTGTCCTTTTCTTGCAGGGAAACACTCCTCAGTCATCTCAAATTCTAAGGTGTTTGCTTTGCCTTGCACAAAAGGCTGAAGTTTCTGCTATTTTAATTGTGTCTGAGATATGCAGCTCACAGAACACCTCTGGTGTCCTAACAGCCCAGTGGAACAATTCCATTGTACAGCAGTTCCTAGTCAGCAGAGAACAAATCCAAATACACCCAGTGTTTTACAGGAAACAAATTCCAACCAAATCTGGCCAAGTTCTCCTCTGAGGGTGGGAATTAAAATCCTGACTCTAAACAAACTTTTCAACTTAATCCAGTCACAAACCTGTCTAGACAGTGAATCACAGAGAACAGCTGATGGAGGGTAGGGGGGGCAGAGGGTTGTTGGGCTTTTTATTTTGGGTTTGAAGTAACTTAATGATTACCCAAACTGACCTCTTTCTTTGTCAACCCAGTTGCAATTCATACCTGAAGCTATTTCTGATGTCTTCAAGGAGCCATTACAAACCAGAAAGCCCACATTAATCCGCTGGGATTTAATACACTTGGGTTGGTGAATTTCCTGCAAGTTCCCTGCAGATTTGCACAATGGATCCTTGGCCTTGAGTTAGGACAAGTTTAATGCCCCGAGTCCAATGTCCTGTTTCATCCATTGGCCAGTGCTCTCAAGTAATTCCTTCTGCACAACCACTACTGGAGTCTGGTACACCAAAATAGCCCGTGATCATTTCGCAGCAATATGAGAACAGAGAGAGCTCTGTTCAAGTCCCCAGCACGCTGCCAGCATTAGACAAATAATAATAATAGCTGCTTGCACCAAGGTGCCTCAACTGGAAAGAATCCCAGCTTAACCTGACGGAACAAAGCTGCCTACAGAAAGAACAAACACAAATAGGTCCTGTGACACCTGACTGAGCATCACAATGCCTATATTCCATCCAGATGGCTGTCTTCTGAGCCCACAACTTGGAATGGCAAACAGCAAAACCTGTGTTTGTGTCCAGCTCATCTGAATGCTTGCATAAGAGTGAAATCAGATGCATGTGGCTGGACATGGCACAGGGACTTGCCTTAGTATTCTTTTTGAAAGAATTTTTTTTTTCAGAGAAATTGAGCAGTTTCGCTTTTCAAGTGCAAGACAAGAAAACCATAAGCTCTCACTCCATAGTGTTTCAATAAAGAACACAGATAGCCTTTTCTTATCTAAACAGATGGATACCACTCCCACCTAGGAATGAACAGACACTGCCCTTTGTAGTTTAATCAAAGTAAAGCTGAACAGGTGAATTAAGAACTGCCAAGCACAAAGTATTCTAGGACAAAAAAACCCCAAACTGGTACTTACGAGAACCTTAGGTCTGGGGAGAAAGAGGGGCTTGATCTCAGGAAACATTTTAAGGCCTACCAATTTGAGGGGTCCTTAATACAGCAAACTTGTTACCTCTACTACCTGGCTGCTCAGCATCAAAATCTCCTAAAAGACTCACTGAATCTATGCAGTTGCCAGGGGGTCAACTACTTTATTGTTTAATAAATGTTGGCATTTGACCAAATGACATGAAATAATTAAAAAATGTTACCAGTCTAAGGATTTTAGAGAGCTAGAGTATAGCTGTGTATTACTGAAGGTCGGTGAAATACTCATTAATATCTTATACTGTCCTCCACTCAAGTCCTACAAAAAACACCATTATATTAATATGTCATCCTGCAGATATGCTGAGATTGTCAAAGTTGCCTGACAGAATCTGGCATCCAAGTTGCACCAAAGCTATTGAAATTAAGTGTTCAGATATCCTAGGTAATTTCTTATTATTATTTTAAGAAGAGTGCTTAAAATAACATCAGAAATAAAAACACCAGAAGTGGCAACCTAGGGGCAACAGCACTGAGATGCAGGCAATCCAGATGCAACTGCTCTCTCCCATCCCCATTTCCCAAGTAAACAGCAAGTACACCACAGTGTAACTGTGTCCCCAATATAAAATAGGACTAGTATTTTTTTTCTCCATCCATTCTTAGTTAACAATAGAAGAAATTTTAAGAGGGCTTGGACAGTGTCTCCTGATGACAGTATGTAACTCTTAACTCCATACCCAAGGATACTGTTAGGGGTTCCATATATTGACCACAGAGAAACCTAATCCAAGACATCATAGGCTGCTTGGCATTCTCTTTTGCTAGACCAGCAGAGAGGCTGATTAACCAAAAGGCACTACTTCTAAATCCTGCCTCACATCTCTCACTAGATCATCACAGTGGTAAGAACATTACTGCTACTAAGAACTACCTTTGCTTGAAACCCTCTTGATAGAATTACAAATGGAAAAAGAAACTTTCAACTGTGCAGATATTGAAATAAACAGAAGCAGATTTCAATATGAGAATTTGTGTACTTGACAAGGAAAAAATTCTGAAGACTTTTGAGACCTGCAATACTATTTCTTTGGTCTGATGTAGGCATAAAGGTTTTCCCTTTTACAGCGAGCTTCCAATGATTAAACCTCACAGAGATCAAAAGGGACTTTGAATTTAACCAAAGAATTTCTTCCCGACATGGAAACGTTTTATGAATCTTCTTTTAAACGTGAATCTCTGAGAAGATGAACACGGTCAAGATGGTCATCTGCACAGGCTTTAAGTAAACCAGAAACATACAGAAGCTAATGAAACATTACGTGAAAATGTCCCTACCTTTGGCCACATAATTCCTCCTACCTTACTCTTTGGAAGAAAAATGCAAAGATAACAGGAATAAATCAACAGTTTTGAGAACCTGACACAGAAGCAGCATTTCATGCAGACTGGTTCATCACTAGCTCCTGTTCAGTCATGAAGATCTAATCTCAACATCTTCCGACCCTTTTCCATAGTTCATTACTCTCTAATCACTGATGGCCCTTATCGAAGGAAGCTCTGAGCTTCTCAGGCTGGAACAAATCCATAAATCATAGACAATAGCTTGCTGGGTTTTTTGCTTTCTTTAGCAGCCTGTCTTTATAATCTCATCCATCTGTTGAATTTGAAATTCACTTTGTGTATGTGCATATATACTACTAAAAAAGAAAGAAAGAAAGAAAGAAGGGGAAATATTTTTAGCACAGAATAAACTGTCCCTTGACTTTCTGAGCTAGTGTGAGGCACTAACCCTGGCACCAGTCCATGGAACCAAGGGTACCTACAGCAACCTGTTATCTTGCTTGTCTTCAGCAGTGTTTCTCAGTATTCCTTTATTGATATAGAGTTTCTTACCCATGGGTAGACAATAGGAAGAAGGAAGGCTATCAAAATAATGAACTATTTCGATGGCTGCCTGAAGTTTTCACTGAAAATGTTGCAATGCAAATTGAGAACACATGCTTATTATCCATCAATCTTTGTGTCAGCTTTTGAAAGGATATAACCATCAATTTTGATATTTATTTTCTGGATTCCAAAGAGGGCTTTTTCCTCCTAATGCCCTGCAGTAAAATCATCTCTATAGGGCCACATTAGTGACTTACAGATAAATTTTTGCTCTTTAAAGAAGCTTACAGGAGTGACATTTGTTCTAGTAATTGCGTCTCCTAGATCAGTAGAGAGCAATGCATTCAGGACCTTTAACATGGAAAATCTCCCACGGTTTCACAGATTTAACAAGGACTGAAACAACACCCAGGCAAAGAGTTTGAGAGGTGCTAACAAGCCAAGACAGTAAGAAGGGCTTCCTCTTCATTTTAGCTAGACAAATGAGGATTATATTCTTCCATTTTCACTAACAAACTTGCAAGACTTGTCAATAAAACCAGCAGAAGTTAGAGCAGTGCGAAATGGTGAGATGATCCAATGTGCACTCTGCTCACGTGGGGTTAGGGGGTAGGGGGATGGTTTGGTCTTTTTTTACATATCACTGCAAGAAGAAAGTTTAGTTTTGATGGAAATAAGGCAGAACCTGTCCAGTGGAGAAGCCTGGGAGCCATTTTATAATTCTGCACATTCAGGACTGACTGCAAGAAGAGAGTAGACAGGGCAGGGAAGAAGAACATGCAGAAAAGGACAAAGGTGGGAATATTTAGTCTTGGAAAAAACAGTTGCAAAGAAGGGAGATTTAAAATGGGCTGTGAAAAGCTTGTCCTGCTCTACTTTTTTGCCCATCCTTTCCAAGCCTGGGTGGTGGATGGATCAGACAAGACAGGTTTCCCAAAGCACACAGCAGCACAGGATTAATGCAGCAGAAAATTCCACAGCACCTGCACATACATCTCCTACTTTCCAACTAATAATAACAGCTCTTGTGAGATTGGTAGATCACTCTCTTTAATACAGGCATATAAATGATTTTAAATTGGCATTTTGCTTCACCTCAGCCTGGTTTCGAGCTGGGTGTATTACCCTAGATACACGCCTGAAAAGAAACTCAGGCTCAAGTCCTGATTCAAAAGGAGCTGATTTGATATATCTAAGACAAAACATTCATCTGGGGTAGAATTTACAGACTAAAAGCACTAGAAAGCAATAGGAATCCACAAAAATATATGTCATACAGTTCTGGAATGTAGACAAATGTAAGACATATACTGTAAATGGATTCAAATTTCCGAGGCAACATAAAATGTACTATACCTCACCTGTGTTTTTCCTTTACCCAGACAACTTATTGGGATTTATTTGGAGCTGTCTAACATGTTTATGACATTCAGACATCATTCATCTGCTGATGCACAGCCAAAGTTGGAAGTGTTCTTTAGGAGCTGAACAATCAAGGGATAAGAGTGAAGTCACTTCTTAGACCAGTCACATTTGAAAGTATCTAGATAATTAATAGGTGAGTTTACCCTTCCTGTAAGTTCTTCTTTATTGTGAGTAAAACTTGTAACAAAATTAAGCCTACTTACAGTAACAGCAAATTTATAACTCCAAATACTGTTCCATACCCTTGGCACATTTCAGTTCCTGCACCAGAGTATGAGCCTAAATACCTGTCTGTGTGAGTCAGTTTTCCTGGGCAGCTGCATTTCTCCACTGGGCAAGACAATATACAGCTCAAGCAGTTAATAGTTTTGAGACCTCTTTGGACAAACAATGCCATAAAAGATGTGCCATGTCTTGTCCTTTATAGCTCATCTCACTGTCAAGCAGTCACCATAAAATAAGACTCCAGAGCAAGAGAGGACTAAAGGAAAGAAAGGCTGCTTAACAGGGGGGTGATGCTAAAAGAACAGCTTGTCATCTCCAGTGCTGGGTTATTTGTAAAAGTCCTGTCCTCTCCGAGGACCTAGAGGTAGAACAGATACATCCTGAAATAAATCACTCCTGTATATTCCATCATATCTTCTGACTATCTATATGACTCTGTCATATTTTCCATCTTATCTTTTGTTACAGTTTTCCAAGGAAAGTCAACAAATAAGCTTTTCTTTCTTTGCTTGTCAGCTACACTTCTGGAACATTAAAAAAAAAAACACAACCACTTCAAGAAGACTATTTCATAGAATATAACATCATACACAGACTATCTCAGGCACAAAAGCAAAAAGACTGTAGTGTCCAACTTCTAAGGAGTGTATGAAGAGTCACTTCCTTTACATGCTTTGTCTGACTTACTTTGCTGCTTTAAAGATGGTTTTCAGGCTTACTTGGGGAAAAAACATTTTCCCCAGCTGGAGATAAAAAGCACAGCCTGTGCTGAACTGACACAATTGCCCAAAGCTCATCACCTGAGTGCCAGCCTAAGCACATGCCAAAGGGACCCAACATTAGCTCACAGTCTGAATGAAGTGAGACTCCCATGTCTGAGGTGAGAATCTAGATGAGATAAAGGAATGTACTAAGAAGGAAGAGACCACTTTTTAGACTGTTTCCAAATGGCTTTTCCAAGCTGCATCTCCACAGAGGGACTGAGCAACAATGCAGGGACCCAGCAATCACATCCATCTATTTTATGTCAACCCCAACACCCAACACTCCCGTTGCTTGTAGGTGCTGCATGTTTGGTGTGTCTGTCTGTGCAACAGAGAGAAAGAAAAGGAAGGTTATTAAAAAAGCAGCTTGGCTAAAGAAGGGAGCTCATTATGTGTGCTATTTTTGTTCCTCAAATGTCTGCCTTCCTCTCTTTCCCTTGAGCTTTCTAGAGAAATCTGACAATCAGGGCTGAGGTTTACTGTCAGCTTCCATTAGGCAAATCAACTAGGCTTGGGGATGGAGGAAAGATAAGGGGAAAATTGCCCTAAGAGTAAGCTGATTCAGCACCAATAATGTCTTTGTGCATGTACCCACTACTAAAAATGACTTGACTGAGGTGCTATCCCATAAATGAGTCCATTCAGAGCCTCCTGTGGTGCCCTTGTACCACAATGTGGAACATCACTGTCTGTCAGATGCTCAGAGAAGCACTCCAGGTCCCCAAGTCACCAATGCCACCTCCTCCTCCCCTCCAAAACCACATCTTGGTGGTAACAGCTGGCTGAAAAGTCCAAACCACTTAAGAGCCCACTGCTAAAAATTAACAGATGCTGGATTCCTAAAGACCCCTTGAGACTAAGCAGGAGGGACTTAGTAATGGTCTGAAGCTTGATCTATAGTGAGAAAACCCGAAGTCTGGAGAATAAAGACTCTGTTTTGCCACTCAATATATTCTTCTCTCCTGCAAATCCCACTACATATTCAAGACAAAACTTTGCTAGGATGGTTCATGATGATCCTCTTCCACTCAAAGACCTCTAAATAACGTATTTTAAAGCTTAGAATAAAAGCTTTCTAATACGTTTAAGTGCTTCAGGCACCTAAGTCCCAAACCTATGCATTTCAGTGGAAAAAAAGTAATTTTAAAAATTAAGGTTCTTCCCATTATGGTGTTCAAAATTTCAGTCCCCTGGGCCTGGATTTTATTCTTTTTCAGAAGCAGCACTGTTTCATCTCATGTGTTTGTAAATTAATGCAAAAAACAGTAAAGAAATAAAACCTGCAGCATTTGCTTGGGTTCTGTTGCTTTTTTAGCACAGCACTGAAAGAATAACCTTGCCTAAATCTTTATTTCTGATAAAGTTCCCATATTCTGCAAGTAAATCCCAAGGAACAGTCACATCTACCCAAGTGAGAATGGAGGGAGAGTCTGTTCTGCAGCAGGTCCCAGACTGAGCTGCCACCTGGGGCTCAGTGTGGCCCCACAGGACAGAGCTCCCCCCCTAGAGATGCCAGGGGCTCTGAAAGCCCCAGAAATACCAGGAAATACACCACAGAAAACTAATTTCTCCCACATGAGAGGACACTCCTGGTGCACACTTTTCTTAGGAGTCCACTTCAGAGCTGAAGCTTACAGGATAAACCATTCAACCTACAAGCAACTGTCAAAAAATGCATCTAAATAGCAAACACATGTAAGTCCCAGGCATTTCCCTAAGTCCCACTTGTTCTTTTTTTAGCCTCAGGAGAAAAGCACATTCTTCTGCATAATTTAGTTCTTCAACAGAATTATGCAGAAAACTGCAACTCAATTGCTTTTCCTGATTTAAACCAGAGCATTTTATATCTTCCTCCTCATTTCTGGATTATTTGCTTTTCATCCTAGAGGCCTTCCTCCTTAGATGTACCTTTTTAGTTTTGCCTAGAAAGAAGGCAAAGCCCTGTCTGCTCCTGCCTTTCCCAGCACATCCCCATGGATGGGCAGGGAGACCCCCCTCCACTACCCCACCTTTATAAATAGGGCCATGGCAGCCCATGGGCTCCTTCTGCTGTGGCTCTTCAAGTTCTGGGGGTGGGCTTGCATAAGTTTGTTGATGAAAGGTGGAAGGTATTTTATCTCAGAGAGGGAAATAGCTTTCTAAAAGGGCTTATGCTTTTGGAATGGTGTTGGGAGGTCTAATGGTAGGTGTTTATAGGGCTGAAAAAGACAGCTGCACAGCAGAAGCTGAACAGCACAGGTGTTTGCACCGGTACAACAGCAGAGACCGGTTCAACTGCTCACAAATCAGGAGGCCTAAATTCAGTGCCAGAATGACCTGCATGTGGATCAAGTTACTAGCTGGTGTTCAGGTTTGCTGCCTAGGAGAGCAGATGATTACTTTTAGCAAACCTGGAAAAGGGATTGGGGATCAGAGCTTTGTGGGAGAACAGTTTCAACTCCCTGTGAACTCATTTCCTTGTGCAGTAGTGATGTGGGGCTTGTATTTGCATTTAGCTCTGGACGAACATAGTGGCTCAGCTCTTCAAAATCCTGCCTTAGGAGACCAGTTCCAGTCCAGAGGCTGGTTATAAACCTCTGTGTGCCCACTGCCATGCTCTTAGCAGGAATAAAAAATGGATGGGTTTTCACTCTTATTTCATGTCTTCATCTGGTACAAGGAATCTGATGTGATGAGTCAGTGCTGAGCCATGGTTTCTGGTGTCTGCCTGCATCTAAGAAACTAGGCCTATGGCAGTTAACTGCAGGCATGCTCAGTATTATTTGTTGGGCTTTCAGAATGACAGGGATGTAGTTTTCTGGATGCCTGTGCTGCTTCTGCTGTGAGGCATTTAGCAGCAGCCATAGAAATGAAAATGTGATCATGCAGTTCCGTGGGGAACTCTGGGTTTTCATTATACTAGTATGGCCATTCTTGTCTTACTAATCATGAGTGGAGTAAGTGGAAACAGGCTCTAGGTCACACTCCCAGGTGAAGGCAGCCAGAAGACATGGGATGGGGGTCAGCTGGGTGCTGTTGCTTAGCCATTAAATCCACCTTGTCAGCTGATGTAAATTGTTTTCTTTGGTTTTTATTAGTGGAAAAAGATAACCAGTACTGATCTCCTCTGCATCTCTCTCCAAGCCCATCCTTTCCCATAAACCAGGGAGAGCAGCCTGTGTGGCTGAGGTGCTCACTGGTTTCATCCACACTCAAGGAGTGTCCCTCATTTTGGTGCTAGGGAGCTACAATACATAACAAAATATCTAAAAAGGACCCTAAGACCTCTGTGAGTCCCTTTCCTATAAGCCAACCAGGTGCTGGTAAACAGAAAGCTAGACAGTGAGTTCAGGCAAGCAGCAAACTTTTAAACAATCCTTGTTTCAATACAGAAATACATGCCACAACCATTCCACATTCAGTCAATGTTCTCTCAGCAAGTCTGGGGGAAAAGACAGGCTCTGAAGCATTACCTTGTTCTGGAAAAGGGGAAAAAGTTCTACTGCCAGGAACCTGCCCCTGGAAAACGTGTGTGTGGGAGCCACTTATCCACATACCAACTCAAATACCCCTGCAGCAGCAGAGCTGACATCTCACAAGTCTTTCTGCTCTACAAATGGACCAATACCCCTCTGCACTGACCTGAGCTTATGGTGCCCCTGGGGCTCATGCCCCTGCCTTGTACTGACTGAGCATGACCAAGACCCTGGATAAACGTGCCAGGGGCCAGAATCCATGTGGAATAGCTCTGTCTAACCATTGGAACTGTGTCTGTTCCCATCTGCGCACAGCAAGTCCCAACTTCACAGACTTCTGTATACTCAGGTTGTGCTAATTTTATCAGTGCTGGTTGAACTGTGCTCTTGGTATCATTGTGTTTATCATTCCTGTCTCTACTAATGGGATACATCAGCTATTATAAACCCATCACCACAGAGGCTACTGACACCTCTAATGTGTCAGCAACATACCTCTCTTTCCCAGTAACACATCATTAGTGCACTGACGCTGGCTTTCTTGCTTGAATCCATTAACCATTTATCTTCAGCTTAAAACTTCAAATGAACTGTTTTCTTTAACTTGGCCTAGTTTTTGCTCACTATTAACTTTGCTCATGATAGCATTATGTGTTCTTCTAGGATTGTCAGAAGACCCTGGGAGGAATAGAATTCCTTTAACAGTAGAAAAGTGTATTAATGGGGCAATTTTTGACTGATATGTTTAATGAATTATAAAGAGGGTAAGAATTCCCCAAACAGTGACCTTTTTGTTCATTTCTAAATTAATACATAGCTCCCAAACAGTAACTTCAACAGTAACTACAGATAAACAGTACTTAACACGTTTATTGGCAAATTAGCATGTACTCCCAGGCCAGCTTTATTTCTGATGATACCTCTGCAAGGTGTTCTCTGAAACAAGGGAATAAAAATCATCTAAGGAGTTTCTGCACTGTTCCCTTGGGAAATAATGTTTTTGTTCCCCACTTTAGATTTGGCACTGCATTATTGCAGGCAATAGCCTTTCCAGAGCAGTGATTAAATGCACAGGTTGAACAAGGCTGTACATATTGTGCTTTATATTCCAGCTGATTACATTAAATATTCCAGCTTCACAGGGTCCTCTCGGTATATAAGCAGTGCTCTGCTGAGCAGAATCATCATCAATATTTGAACATTCTCTCACATCAAGCTGCTAACAGCCCGATTTGATACATGGCAATGGAAATGATGCATCAGATTGCAAGAGGGTTTTACCCTTTCACCAACATCTTCTGTAACTAAAATCCCACTTTCTTTCCTTCCTGAGCACACCTCACTAAGGAAACTGGTGTTGCAGTCCACACACCTACTTGGATCCCAGAGACCTGCTGTCCTGCTAATGGAAGGCAAATGGCCCTTTGGTGTAGAAAAGGCCCTTTGTCAAGAAACCACACATCCATTTGGTTCCTAGGCTTAGAGCTTCTCTGCTTCCATCACAACATACTCCAAAGCTCCTCCTGGAGGCCTTCTCTTGCCTGCTGGAGATGCAAAGCTTTGGGTCTCGTGTATTCTAAGCTGTACACTGGCTGATACGGAAAAGGCATCCTGACCCACTTTTCCAAGCTTGTTTTCCAGAACCTTTTAAAAGGAGAAGATGCACAGTCTGTGCTGCATACATTCAGCCAGAGCCCACATGCATCCTTCACCCCACCCTCAGCCAAGCTCCAGTCCCACAGCATGAACAGAGACAGGGAAGGGAAGGAGGCCTCTCCACAGACACTAATGACTGAACTTACAGCAATAATAAAACATGATATGCTCCGTTAGATCTTTCATTTGAAATAAAATCCTGTGACACAGAGATATCATTACCATTTTTATCCCATCAGAAGTAAATATCACATTTGTGGGTAAATATAATAGATCAAAATGGATGCTTCTTAGCTAAGGAATGTGTATAAATACAAACAGTGGAGATTAAAGGGCTAACAGCAATGGTCTTTGCAGCTGAGGCTCCAGCAGCACCCTGTGTGCATCCCCAGCAATACATTTACAAGAAGATTTTAAAACTAAATCTATGATATTACTTCTTCTCCCCTGTCAATAAACTGGTAGCCCTAGGCACACATGCCAATAGAAAAGCAAGCTGGAGTTCAAAGATGTGGCACACGAGAAAGTAGCGGGATAATTTTCACCTGATATCAAATCACCAGAAACTGCTACACAAAATTATTGTGAATTATGGGGGCCTGCTGTGCATTTGATTTCCCACAGCTGCTACCACAGCAGTCACTTTCCTGAAAATTAAGTGCATGTTTCATCTGCTCACAGGAAGGGGAGAAAAGGTTAAAAAAAAAAAAAAGAAGATAAAATTATGATGGAAAACCCACTGAAAGCTCCTGTGCCATCCTGTGAAGACACAGTGTGTTTCAGGGCTGTGCTCTGGGACAAGAGGTAAGGACACGTGCTGTGGTGGCACTGGCTGCCACCAGAGATGAGCTGTGTCAATCAGAAGCAGAGCCAGAGCAGACCTGTCAGAGCTGTGTCCAGCAACTGCAGTATGTTCATTCAATTTACATTCCCTGCAACCCACTTCTGCCTCTTATCTCCAGCAAGGGACACTACACAAAGCAGATTATTCCAGTTTCTCTCCTCCAAAGCAGGCAGCAGCATTAAAAGCCCTCACAACTGCCAGGGGCTGTGCAATAGTGTAATTAGAGCCTCCAAGCCTGTCGGAAATGAGGGGCCACGGGGGAATGAGGGGAGAGTGTTTCTTACGTTCCTCCATGTGAAACTGCAAGACAAAGCTCCCTCCTAAGCACTCCCTGTGTGATCAGGGCTCCTGGTTTGAATGCCCCAGCTTGTCGGGCTGGTGCTGCTTCCCTGGTGTGAGGCTGACAGGGCTCAACTGACAGCCCCAGCCTGAGCTGAAAGGGAACAGCACAAACCTCTTTCCCTCCTCCACCCATTGTCATTCTGCTCCAACAAATGTTGACCAGAAACGCCATGTGGTTATTTCATTTTCTGGCAGATTTTACTAAGGTGGAAACAAAAATGCTTCAATTGCACTTTTGTGTCCCAAGACCATCAAGTGTTTCTTTGAGTACTAATTCAATTTCCCAACCTCCTCTAACAGTAGGTCAGACCAATCCAACATTGCTGCAGCTTTGTTCCCTGTGGAAATGAAGCAGAGGTGCCTGTGCTGGCTGGGTGTGCATCTGCATGCTCTCCCCATAACATGTGCTGGAACCACTGGCCCATTTAAAGAAGATTTGACAGAGAGGAAGAACCTCCAGAGAAAATGAATATTCCAAAAATTTTGTGGCCCTGACCAACATCACTTCAGGATCCAGAAAGGAAAAGCTGTTGTGTGAGTTCATCAGGCAATGCAGGCAGAAAATGCCTCAGCCACAGAAAAGCTTCAGCCAAAGCGTGTACTTTATAGGACAATGAACTGAGAGATATCCAGAGGAAACTGGACTTGGGACATTCTGGCTCACAAAGCAAATGGTTTATGGACCAGAAGAACATGGATTGTGCTTTCTACCAGCTTACACAAACCAAGCCCAGATCCAAGACCCTGATCCAGAAACCCTGACATACCCTTGGGCAGAATGATGCCTTGGACCTCATCCTCTGTGATATTCACAGATATGATCACTACTTGGAATTTTTTGCACTGCTTCCAGCACTATAGGATTGATCTCATGTAAAATCAGCAACAATAAAAAGCTCTTCACTGGGCTTCTTTTTGTTTCTGGATATTTTCTTTTAAGTAGCTGATTTTTACCCTAGGCCTTGAATATTTAGCCTTCTCTTTTGAAAAGGAGATTGCTGTGGGTCCTTAGAGTAAAAAGTGGTAAGAGTACTTCTCTCAAAGTGGGCTTTTTATAAGGTAGATGGATTATGGATCCTGAGAAGAAGTGAAAAAAAGCCACTGTGATTCCTGGGCCAATCAGATGGTCCTCTTCAGATCTTACCAGGAATTCCCCTGGGGTTTTGGAGTCTTTATCTTCCTACAGGAGGCCTGACAGGACAGGGTTCATCTGAGATAAGATAGAAGACCTAGAGCTACCAGCTGATTTCTACCAGCACCTGTTTTGCAGAGAACCAGGTCCTCCTTCACTAAGAAGTGAAGGCAAAGAAGAAATTACTGGAACTCATTCTAATAGTAAATCCACTCTGTGTCAAGCTGGTTTTTAAGACAGGTACAAAGTTACTCTGTTGGATTCAAATGAACGGGGATTGGATTCTTGCATAGTACAAAAGACGACTGAAATTTGGGGTAAATTAGGAGTATTAAATACAGTTAAAGAAAAACAGAAACGTGTGAACATATGGTACTATTTCTTCAATACAGTATGCATCCATATGTGCCATTTTTTGCCTGTCTAAAGGAAAAAAAATAGTTTGAGGGGCAGTGGTGGGCATTTCTGTGATCTGGATTGTGACTGGGGCGGGGAGGGGGCGGGGGGAGAGAAGGAGTGGGATGAGAAAAGGAAAGGAGAGGGATTTTGCTGTAATTCAAAGCATCTTGAGCTGTTAAAATGTTGGCCCTGACAAGGTAACAGTAATGGAAGAAACACCCCTTGGCATGTTGCTCTTTTCTTTAGAAATTTCCATTCCAAAAAGGCATTCTCTGTCACTAATATGTCTGACCCCTAATAAAATAAAAATAAGTACACCTCAACAGGCTTTGCCACTCGCTTTGTTCACTGTAACCTGCGGGTTAACTTCCTGTCCCTAGAAGTGGCTGCCATGGCTCATTTGTGCACAGAGATCTCTGGGCAAGACATGGCCTTCCATCAGCTGGAGTCGTTCAGTGGGAACAGCCATATTAGTCCCAGCATTATTTGAAAAGCAGCAGAAGCAAACACAGAAATAACACTGAGTAGCAAAGCACAGGATCATTAAGGGGAGGAGAAGGGGGGCTGCATTTCCCTGGCTTCTAAGAGGGTATTGCCAACAATAGAGGAAAAGGGATTATCTTTTTTTCTTCCAAGGTTGGGAGTCCTGTTTCAGGTTTCATATAATAAGAATGGTACAGAGCAGACAGCAATAATAACCTGCTCTGAAAGCTGCTCGCTGCACAATGGCAAATTGCTCATGGGCAGCGATGGCAAAATTTAATCCCCGCTCTGCTTAGAATGCAACCCGCATAGCCACTCAAGACAACATAATAGCACTTTTGTAGCTCTCTGCTACAAACATCACTTTGAAAAGGATACAGCTGTGGAGGGGGGTCTCCACATGCGTCATTTTTGGCTGGCTACCAAGCTAGCAGAGCTCAACCACACTGTGCTCCCTCACACAGCTCTGCCAGCTACGGCACAGTCATGCCTGGGGAAGGGAGAGGAAATGGATGGAGCTGTGCGAGCAGTAAATTCAAGATACAATTAAGTTGCTTGGCCAGGTGAACAGGTCAGGAATCCATTTGCTGAAGGACTGGGATGAGAGAAAACTCGGAGACAACTCCAGTCTGGGATGCCATTTGCCAGCTAAAAGGCATTGTATGGACTTACCTAAGTCTCTAAAAACTCAAGATGTATCAGCTATTCCTTGATCAAACGCTGACTCTATCTGCCACGCACAGAGCGGCCCAGACAGGACAAAAGGCAGCACCAGCTATTTCTCTCCCCATCTTCCTTCCACCATTTTCCTGAGCTATAGTCACATCATTTCTGGCTGCCAAATAAATCAACTGAGCAATCGAAGGAGGCCAAAGCAGACCCATTTTCCCCTCACCACTGCGCTGGGTGTGCACAGCCACGGAGCTGTCCACATGTCCTGCTCAGCAGTCAGATCTCCAAGGGCAATAACAACTCGTGAGGACCAGTTTGGACAGAAACTGCCTTTCTGCAGTAGCACTTGTCCAAGGCCTTGAGTGCTGAGACCACTGGCTGTGTTTTGCTGGACGTGATGCTGGGAGACATCACGGGTCCCCTGGGAGCTCCCTGGTCCCCTCCACTGGTGGTCCTGCCCTCCAAGCCTTGCCGGCAAAAGGGCTGTCAGCAGCACTGCCTTGCTGCTGTCCCAGCAGAGCCAGCAGGGACGGGCTGGCTGCCTTTGCCTACAGCAGCCTGGAAGTGTTCACAAAGTGCTGCTGACACAGATGTGTGAGTGGGAGGAACAGGGCTGATGTTCTCCAAGTGGGGAGGTGGGATGAGCAGCTGAGAGCAGTGAAGTATCCAGCAGACCCAACCAGATTCAGCAGAGGGCATCTGAGTCCCCTCTAGTCTGAGAGCACCCTTGTTGCTGGAGGGTTGTGGTAGACAAGGAAGGAAGAGCTTGGGGTTTTAGGGTTAACTATGGACCAGAAGGAGCAAGAATCCCCACCAGGACTGACCACGGCAGCTTGCACTTCGAATCTCCACCAACCTCCTGTCAAGTGTTTCTGAAAGCACTAGCAAGTATCACCCTGGCTTAGTTTATGCATAACAAATCCAAGAAAACTGTAAGCTGCTTACGGATCACCCAGAGAACACGGCGGTGTTTGTCATATGGTGCCACTCGGGCCTCTGCATCCAAATGACTGTTGAAAGAATTCCCTTAGAATGATCTGTTTCTTTGGGATCTACTCTTCCTTCCTGGCACAAATAAAGATACTGGATTTTGAGTAAATTGCCTAGTACTTCTCTCACAATGTGAAGTGCTTTCTTATTCCTCCCCACCTCACCCTATTACTGATGGTAACAAGGGAGTTATTATCAATCAAGGCAAGCTACATTGTGATCTATTCAGCTGAAATCCATTTCAGATTGGAGGATAAAATGTGATTATATTTACACTTCCTTGACACAATTCAGGCAGCAAAATAACAGCCTTCTAGAGACATTTTTCTTCCTCATATTTAGATTTGTCAGTATTGTGGAGCTGTGTGAGAAGGGAGGGAATTATTACAGCAGCTGGGATTCAGTGATATGTTTTAGTTGCCTTACAAATGAAGATGTTCAGTTTATTGTGTTGTCTTCCCATCTTTTTCATCTCCAAGTTCCTTGAATACTGTCCAGAACATCCTCCAGATTTATAAGATTGCATTTCAATCAATACAGCTCTATGTAAATCTATTTTTGCTTTTGACACATCCCATAAACTATTTCTACTTATAACCTTAATTGGTCTGTATTCATCACAGGAGATGGGATTTCTAAGTCGTGCAGTTGTTTATAAATTAAATTTGCAAATAATGAAGAAAGTAAGAGATTAAGCACTTCATACTTCCCCAATCTGATTTTGAAAATGCTATAATCACATTTTATATGTGCTTGGACATTTTTATGTTAAAGGTGTAACCTCCAAAAAAATGCAAGAAATGCAGAAACTGGCTTGACCCACATAGTCTCAGTCAACCCAAGCTTGGGCTTGACCTGCTGGTGGCAACAAACACTATTCCTCATAACTCATTTCCAGTAAACAACCAGATGTTCTCTTCACCTTCCAACACCAGGAACAATTCTGAGCCCACCCATCCTACCCAGAACACCAAGGAAAGCCTCCCTTCTGGTTTTACACTAGTGCCTGCCACTGGGTGTCCTAGGCACCATCAGAAAAATCCCCAAAGCTCTGTTCTAGAGTGAAAATCAACCTAATCTGATTTTTACATCCTCTTCCTCTCTTTAGGAATTGTATTACAACTTCTAATATATTTCCTGGGTCTCTAAGAAGTATTTAAGGGAAGGGTCATTTCTTGTTATCTCCTCAGATTCAGAGAGACAGTTTTCAAATCAGTAGCCATCATGAGACTGATTCAGTATTCTCCTCACAGCCATATGCTATTGTAGCAGGAGAGCTGTGAAAAGGTGAGTTAACCAAAAGCATTAATAGCAATTTTTAAGGAACAATCATGTAGAATTACTGCTCAAACTTGATAATATACCATAATATACAGAGTTCATCTGCAAGGTAGCACAATGAAACTGGAATAGAATGAAAGCTCTTGCCTTTCTTTTAGAACTGGAATTCAAGACCTTTTCATTGGCCAATTTTCTAATACCTGCAATTATTTTTTTTCTCTTATTCAGTGCTTCGTTCTTCCCCATCTTCAGCAGACTGCCTTAGGCAAAGCTGGGCTCCTCTCCACTTCAGTTTTTCTCTCTTTTACTTTCATCACTTAAATGGTGAACTTGAAACCAGAGAGTGTAATTACGAACATATCCTTGCCCTATCATTTAGTACCGACATGGAAACTCAGGAGAAAGCATAAAGATCTAAAAAAATCAGTAGTCAAGTTCCAGTGTAGTCACTGTTCATGGACCCAAGTGGCAAAATACTTCCCTAAAGACTTCTGTACAAGTAAGAATCAGGATCTTGAATCTATGGTACATTTCCTGCTAATGGGAATTTATAATATAAAGTATTAGAAATGCTATAAATTCCTCTACGTATCCATCCAGTAAAAACTACCTGCAAGCTTCCTCAAGTAACTCAGCTAATACAATGCAAGTTTATGCTTTTACCTTGTGTTTAAAAAGGGCTCCATGACTAGTAACAGACTGGAAACTGGGTTGGACATGAGTCTTGGGAATCACACCAACAGCTCTAGAAACCTGTCTTCTCAACTGAGCAACAGCTCTTTGCTTTTGGAAAGGAATAGGGTTCTGGTACAGGAAGAAAAAAGGTTTAATAAAGAGCAGTGATTGCTGAAGGGAATACTGAGAGTGAGAAGCAGGAGTCAGTCAACACGCAGATGTTTAAAGAGGAAGATTAAGTGGAGGTTAAATAAAATATTAGAAAGGAAGTGAACCAGAGGCTGAATCCTGGAGGAAACAGAAGTGTTAAGTGGTAACAGCATGTGCACGCACATGCACAGCTTGACTCTTCACTGCATTCTCTCTCCCTTTCTTCCTTTTGCATTCACAGGAGGGCCCTGCACATTTCTTAGTGCTGCACATGTCCATGACATCCATGGAAAGTACCACAGGCTTTTGTAAATGAACTACAGAGAAAATGCCAGAGCAGGCTTATGGGAGAGGTGAAAAGTAGCTGAAGAAAATTTAGAAGCTCCTTGTCTTGAAAAGGTAACCTACAGGGTTGGCCATGTGATTATGAGCACTTTCTTGTTGAGTCAGCTCAAGCCAAGGAATCCTCCTGAAGGAATATGGAGGAGAGATGAACCTTCTCCAGCTCACCCACTCCAACTGACCTTCCCTCTCTTCAGGGCAGCTGGCCAGCAGCACCGATGGGCTGCCACCCACACAAGTGCTGTCTGGACCTGATAAAGCTGACACTGGTTCTCTCACCCTGCTTTCCACACCCCCCCAGCAGGCACCCACATGCGGGCTGGCCAGGGCTGCCCCCTGCCTCCCTGCCCATCAGGGAGCCTTCGGTGACCCCCTCCTCTTCAATCTCAGATATTGACCCCTCTTCTAACTTGATCAAGCCATCTGCAAGAGGAATTACTTTCTCCACATGGTCAGTCTTGGAGCTGTGCTTTGGAAGAGCTGTAACTTTGATACTGAAATACTTTACAAGACAGAGCATGCTCCCTCCATGCCTTACCACCATATGGTTAAATTTTCCCCTCCATCAAATGTAATAAATATTGTTTACCAATTCTTAGGCATGCTTCCCTAGTAAAATCCACTAAACCCACAACAAATACACTTATCAGAGCATTAATTTGGTTAGAGATTTTCTCTGAGTATTGACAGCTATATTGAATTTCTAAGGATTTATTTTTATTTCAAAATATATTAAATATATTTTTTCTTTACACATTACAATTCCTTTATAATCCTGTTTCCTCTGAAGGCATTGGGCAGCTGCTTTACAATCATCCACTGTTAAGACTCTATCCTCTCAAAAATATCCTTCAATAATTAATATTTTATATTTATTCACAAGTACTACTTAAAACTTTCTAACACAGCTCTACAAAGCCCTAAGTTCATTCTTCCTACAGCTGAACACTGACATTTCATGGTTCAAACACCACTCCCTGCTGGGAGATTATCTGGTACCAGGGTCTAGATATTAATATCTGCAGTCTGTGAAGTATGCTTCAATAATCTTAAATATAAATTTTAATATAAATTCTCTCACTCATACTTGTTCCTTCTTAAAAATGAAACCAAGCAGACAACTAGAAAGCAGGGGCTTCCATTTACATTCAGGACCAGCTCTTGATGCATTTCCTTTCCTGATCAATCAACTGGCCTCTGTTAAAAACAAAACATCCGGACTAGCAGTGAGCTAAGTGTCCTGCTGATAGATTCAGATGCTGACATTTCTCTTGAAATACGGATGTTCTCTACCATCTGTATGTGACACCCTCTTCCACTCCAGTAGTTTTAGCATACCAGTATAGACACATCATGACAAATTAATGTTAACCTGGCAAGGATCTCACCCATTGCAATTACCAGCATCTCTCCATGTTTCCCACTTACTTAGAGCCATAGATCCATTCTCACTTTTTTTTCCAAGGAGAAATATTGCAGTAAAAGCTTGTGATCAGAGGGCAGCTGCTCAGTTCCACAACAGAAACACCCACTTGTCAGCAGTAAGTAAAAGATTCCTACGTTGGAAAGCTCCAAGAGTCCAGGCAAGTGAGAAGTGTTTATGATGAGTAGGGAACTCAGGGACAGAGTTTCCTTCTGTTTGTATTACCCTTGATGGGACTTATTTCCTTGGTTATGACAAACCCCATTCTGAAGATGTGTGAATTGTTCCAATTGAGTTAAAATGTGTGCAGCACCAATTGGGAGAGACATAACTAACCCACAAAGCAAGCACCCTCTGACATCTGGTCATACCCGAGGTGCTCTCCAGTTGCACTCTGCTTCCTGCATCAGAATCTATTCTCATCCCACAAATCCATAAATAAGCTTCATGGAGAGAATCACACTCCCTAATTGCAATGGCAGGCTCTATCAGACAAAACAAAACAGCACCTGAATTCATCTTCACACACCCTTCACCCTCCTCTAACATCATGACAGCAAACTGAGACTAATAAATCTAACCACCTCCGTGGTAGGAATTTTCCTGAAAAGGAGGACAGAGGTTTTATCTGAGCAAATGAACAGTTCCTGGTCATCTGCTCAGTCCATTAGCAGCCAGACTGTGCTGCATTCGTTAGTTGACCCAGGTGCATGCCTGGAATATTATAAAAAATTGATGTCTATCCAAAGATTATGCCAAGTATTTCTAAGCATGGGGAGAAGCCTCAGCAGAAGAGCGTGAACAGAGAGTTGCTCATTTTTCATACACTCCCCATGATGAAAACTTCTTTTCTTCAGTTCCAATATTCAGTCATTAAATTCCCAAGGTCAAATATTCAGGGCCAAAACTGCAGCTCACACAGAAGATGACTGAAGTGGTTTAGCCCGCTTCAAAATTATGGCCTCAGGCTTGATTTTTGCAAAAGTCATGGTGTCTTTTTTCCAGTTGCTCTGGACAAGGGCCTCCCACAGAACCAATGCTTCCCAGTGACAGGAAATGCTTTTGATGTGGTTAAAAAGCTTGTCACTCCAAGTATGTTATTAACCAAACCACAGTGCAAACTGCAACCTCAGAACAACTGGCACAACCTTTTCTTCCGTGTTTGCACAACACCCAGCACTGCAGAGGCTTGGTCTGTGCCACAGACCACAGGACATTGCTAAAATAATAATTAATAACAACAGCTCTGCAAACAACAAGAAGAAATGTACAAACAGTGGCACTTTTATTCTTGTGACAAGATTCTTCTGAATATACCCAAACCACAGCACAGCTACCCCACAGGCTCTGCTCTATAACCCTATAACTCTTTCGGTCTGCAAGGGGCTACTGATGGAAGGAAGTAAATATTGTTCTATATTTTCACTAATCAGTAAATGTGACACATCCTTTGCTTAATGTGCTCAGTGTTATGTTTGGAAAAGGAGAAGTCAGTGAAACATCCCGGATATAAACATGTGCTATCTTCCCAACCACGGAAATGTAATTTTCCCTTCTCTTAAATTCTCTCTGTGGCTTATCTATTCACATCTGCTAAATACAACATAACCTTGACTCAGTCCACAGCCCCAAAGCTTTTATGTGGCTTCTGCTCCACTCCAGGAATTTTGCAAATAAATTGCTGTATTGGATTAGTTTTAAAGAAAGGGTTTGTTTTCAAATCATATACTTGGCTAAACGAAAAGGACCCAGCTCTGTATTTTCTCTCAGGCTGTTTGGGTTCCAGTAATTGTTTGCTGCTGTATGTTTGAAGGAGATTATATCGAGACAAGGAAGAGGGGAGAACTCCATTCTGATCCAAAATTCCATGTAAACTTTGCATATGGTCAACCCTGAGCCTGCCCTCAGACCAGGGAAGGGAGAGGCTCTCTCCTCTTACACCACCTCACCCTGGTTTCAGCCAAAGGAGAAGGACATGCTGCAGGAATTCATCCTGCCTTTAGACACCCACTTCAGAAGGGGAGTTGTGCCTTGCAAGTGCTCATTGTTCTCTGTGGGGTTCAAAGAGAATTGGAACAGTTAGTTCTCATGAAGATAACAACATTGTAGCAATTTTGGGTTGCTTAATTCTTTTCCCAGTATTTTCTTTTATTATTTTAGTCTGCAGAAATAACAGGGATCTGATTTGCATCAGGTATAGATATCCATCCAGCCCAGAATCCCTAAACTGGTTTTGCCTGGAGAGCACCTGGACCTTTCAGCTCTTTTAAAAGGTGTCTATGCCACAGATGCCCATTAATCTCTTGAGCAAGTTTCTTCTTTCTACTTCAGTTTACCCAGTGCAAAATGGGGATAAAGATACTGAAACTGAAGTCTGATTTATAGATCTTGCCCAGGGGCTATCTGTAGCAGTAAGGTAATGCATGCAAGTAGCACAATGAGATTTAAAATCAATTATTTCAAATGACTGATCACGAGTTGCTGTTCAGACAGTAGATGAGAAAGAATAAGAGCTTCTAAAATATGAAAGCTCAGACCTCAGGACCTTTCAGGACAAAGATATTGCCTGATATAGGGAAGAATGTAATGCAAATAATAACCTTGTAAATAGCACTATCATAATAAAAAAGACACAGAATCAAACCACTAGAGTTAATGGATAAAGGCTACATTTGCTGATACAAGTATTTGCTTCTGTAACCTCAAGTCACATCAAGGTCAGGAAATAAAGTTAGTCTGAGCACACTCCAGTTGGATCACACCTTGATCACACACATGGGAAACTGCTCCAGAAAGGAAGCACAGTTTTGGTTTATGCTATGACAACAATCACCAGCACAGCTCAATTTCCTCTGTGCTTCAGCAATGGAACTGGCTCCTCCAGGTGAACAGCAGGGCAACAACTATTTTTAGTGGCTAAAAAATTAATCTGATGTCCTCTTCTTGATGTCTTCCCATCTGCCTGCGAGTTAAGTCTCCACCAGGCCTACAAATTCTACTTCCCTGGAATATCTTCAGCATAAGGCAGTTTCATTCTGATAAAAAGATACTCACCAGCAAGGTCCTTAAAACAGCACTTACTTTTTTCATTAGACTAACAAAATCAAGGTGACAGATAGCCCAAGTCTGGTAGAAAACGATGCTGCTACTTCATACCCACAATATAACTGCTACAATAGCAATAACATGTGTACATTATGGATTATCAATCCTGGAAAGCCAAACTGGCAACTCTCTTAATCAGCTGTTAAATTATTCTTAGCTAGTCCCTAAATTAAACATTTAAACAGACAAGCCTACAGAGAATGCTTTAGAAGTGGATTTATGAGATCTTAAGGGCCTGATGTGCTGTGCTCTGGAGAACCAAGGGTTTCTGCTTGGCTGTGGCCAAGACTGGGCAGCTCTGCAGTGCTGGAGGCTGAGCCCAGGCAGCCTCCTGAAAGGGTGCAGCCCCCCTGAACTGGGCGGGTATTCCTTGCTGCCATAGGAGAGAACAGGAGGGGAGTGGTCAGCAACTGCTGATCTGCTGGATGCCACCAGGAAATCTGGCCCTTTTTGGCTATATGTGTTTTGGGCAGAGCTGGGACCTAACAAGGGCTCTGGTCACTCAGCCACTTAACTTGATTGTGTGAAGCTGGCTAAAGCACCATCTATAGCTATGGAAGTGGACAGAAAACACAGCCTGGAAGATATTCTTGAAAGCATTATGCATGATGGGTGTCTGAAAGCTGCTCCTAAGCCTTTTCACTACAGAGGGAAGCCATGCCATATAAAAATCTGCTAGTGGCAACCAAAGTAAGTCTCTGCACCTCAAAGTTTCCAAAGGCACCTCACACTGACCTGCAACACCCGGTTCTCCAAAAGACAAACACACAGCCAAATCAGAAAGAAAATGCACGTATACTGAGGTACATAAATCTCCTCTGGAGTATGCAGTAGAGTGACCTTTTACTGAACTGTATGTGGATTAGCTCTGCTATATTACTCTAACATCTTGAATGAATCTCCTTCTGGAGGATCACTGCATATAAGAATAAAAGTGGAGATATTTAGCTGTTGGAGTATTGCTTCACCTTTCCCAAAACTGATCCATGGACATCTACATGTACCAGACGGTACTGAAAATATATTAATTGATCACACCTTATCCCTTTTTTGTTGCCCTCAAGGTATTTTTCATCACTTGTCTAGTATTATTAGTCTTTGTCTTCTCTGGTAAGCCCCACTCAAAGTCAAGGCTTCCTTGTGCTTGATGTCTGTGAGTGGGCCAGTTGCCTCCCCAGAAAAATTCCCCAGTTGCTGCAACTGGGAAACTGGGGCACAAAGGATAGACTTGCTCTAAGTCAAACAGGAAGATGAACCCAGATTTGAACCCTATCTGAGAAAGCACAGCCACATAAATATCCTTCTGTCTGACAGCATCTTTTAATCCGGATGCCATTATCTTTACCTTTTTTTTCTTTCCTTGCAGGTAACAGCTGTAATTGTCCTACAATATTAAACTTACTTTGAAAAAAATATAAATAAAAATTATTAATATATTGCCTGCCTCCACCCCTCCAATGCACAGGAACTCAAAGTTTCACAGTCATCTCACAAGTGCTGCACCTAGAGTCACAGACAATACCAAGCATTGTCGGTAAACATTTCAAAAGCAAACTGTGACTTGGTAAAAACGTGATGCTATTGATACAGAAAAAGTTTTCCTTTAAAAAAACAAGGAAATGACTGATTCAATCCCCAGTGCTCATGCACCTGCAAAGTGGGAAGTTTTCTGGATTGCTCTTCAGTGCCAGAAATTTTTTTACCCACTTACATTTTGGCGCCTTTCATCTCAACTTCTTTCTGAAGCTGATCATCCCTGTGGTGCCTAAATGAGAGATGACACTGAACCCGTGGGGAAAAAAAGGCTGATGAAATACAAAGCAGCATTACTCATGCTGAGTCAGTGTACAAAGTGCATTTCAAACTTCCCTGATTATTCAGTTATAACCAATGTTGGGGGAATGGGGCAAGCCAATATTTGCATTTAATATATCTGAATATCTCGTATTTTTCTTTCTCCCTTGGCTCAAGGAAGCACAATTACTCTTTTTTTTCCCAGTTGACTTGAAGATCTGAGTGGTAACTAAAGCTCTGCAGGAAATGTAGCTAGCATCTTTGGGGTCCCCAGATGGGAGAGGAAAATAGGCTGGAGAGAGTGGGTTTGGGCAACCTCTCCTTTCAACATACAGGAGATGAATGTCACTGACTCAGATTTGGAGGCACGTTGCTGTGATTGCTGTGGGGGGCTCACACTGATGCTGTCAGTGTCATATTCCGGCTCCCCAATGAAAGAAATTACTTGACTTTGAAGTATTATCATGATTTCTCCTCTTTAAACAAATATCCTGTCTTCCTGCACAAAAGACATCAGCTGTGAAAAGCTGCTCCAGGGTTAGCCACCTCTAGGCAAGGCTGAGGAACAGCCAGCAAGCCCCTCTGCCAGAGGCAGAGTCCAGCATGAGTTTGGCCAGGATTTTGACAGTAAAGAGCCAAATACTGATTTGTCTGGAGCACCTACCACCCCCTAGGACTTCACGGACCTGAATCAGCACTTCGTAAAAAATTATCCAAAGGAGACAGGATCAGTAAGATCCAGAGATAAGTCACTCAATATTTCACCTTGGAAGTACAACTGGAGGGCTCACCTGGCCTCTCTGATATAAACCTGTGGCATCAGTCAAATGCACTGCATCAGGCAGGACAATCCCTGCCCTCTTGCTAATCTGACATTCTGCCTTTGCTCCTCACATTGCATGTAGTAAGAGGGGTCGATTTCCACTGTTTGCATGAAGGGAGTCCTGTTAATTTTTCACATCTAGCATTACAAACTCAGCAGTAAGAGAGAGAGTGAGCCAACCATCAGGAACATGGGATAACAGATTTGCAGCTCTCAGGCTCAAGGCTTCCCCACAGCGGTGGCTCTGTGCTTTTGAACACTTCAAGTGCATCCCTAATGATCTCACCCGGTCATAGCAGTCAGGGCTTTGCTGCTGGTTATCAGGTACCATGGTGGACTAGCTGCCCTGCTGTGCCACTGAGAATTGCCAGAAACTTGTGAATGGAGCCCCTGACCGGGATCTTCATGGCCTTCACCATGATTATTACAGCTTTGTTATAAGTAGAAGGAAATCCAAGGGACAGATCTACAGCCCCTTTGGTCATGGAAGCAGAGTGGAATTAATCCAGTGTCTCCCAGCACCCTCATGGCCCTCTGCTCCCACTCAGGCTCCCCTGTCCTCTAAGACCCTACAGACAGCAGAGTCCCTGAACAGGCAAAACTGGCAGAATAGAACTGGAAGTTCCAAATTTAGAAGCTAGCTCTGTCTTCCTGAAGCATGTTTATCTTGTTCCTAGTGGCATAGCAAAGGCATTTCTTTTTTGTCCTCAAGCTAGGCTAAGCACCTAGCCCTCACTGAGATCTATTTCCGTATTTATTCTGCCTGTGTCACAGCCAGGTGCTATAAGGATGCCTATATGAGCATGGTAGCTCCAGCCTCCCTGCTGTCTAGATATCCCCAGAGCCAGGCAAGCTGTATCAGCTGGCAGGGAAACCAGAGCCCAGCAGTGGGAACGGGCCTGAATTCAAGCACAGTGCTACAGGAATTGCTGACATAACATCCCAGGCTGTGTAGTGCAGACAACTAGACTCAGACACAGCCAAGAAAAGTAGTACAGCCACAGCTTAATTGTCACATTTGCATGAAGCTGAAAAAGTATGCTACATTAATATCCTGGTGCACTTTGTTGCTCTACATCCCATACGAAAACAAGCCCCATTTTGCTTCAAACCATGCAGGCAATTATTTGCTTGCAACGCAAACCAAGGAAGATTCTGCTTTACCCTTCCAAATTAACAACCCATTGATCTTCAACTAGGACAGGAGAAATATCAAACTATAAACACTCATGAAATTTATGGTCACAGAATGGTACAAAGAAAACCATCCCGCAGCCTTCCCTTGAGGGTTCATGTAACGCCTGCTGCTTCCAGCTGCCTCTGGTAGTGCAGCACAGACTTCTGCTCCTCAGCTGAAAAGGAAACCCCTCTTGCTGGCAGGGGGTGCAGGGTATTTTCTCTTACACAGGAACAGGCACTGGAGGGGAACACCACACTTCCTCAGTTTGCTGCACTGACTTCCAAATACATCCCTGTAAAAACCAACTATGGCCCTCAAGTTTTGTGTGAATGAATGTAAATCATCCCTTCAAGCATGCAAACAGCAAACCTGCTTATAAGATTTATTATTGTCAAGCTGGGCAATTACAGCATGGAGTCAAGTTTGTGTTTTAATAAATTAAGTACCCAGGCTCTTGCCAAAGAAAGAATTAAGTCAAACTTAATCTGATCCAGATGGGCTGCACCAGGTTTTACCCAGCATGGCACTGGTTTGATAAGAGAGCAGGGTCTTCTGCCCAAACCTGAGAAAGGCTGCCCCCCTGCCTGAGGAAATGACACTTTTTACAATCCAGCTGCAAGAAGATGCAACGGATTTTTAAATGACACAAATTAAAAATTAATTAGCTCTTTGGAATTTCTTTTGTGTGATTGGTTTTGTGCTCAGGCGATTAACTGCCAGCAGGGTGGCGGCCAGCAGAAATAAGCTCTGCTGCAGTCCCACGAAATGGCAGAGGTGGGTAACAATACAGAAACAGCTGGTGGCCAGAGGCTCCAACACAGCTTAAAGGAAGGTGAGAATATCCTCCCTTCATTTATAAAAGAAAACTAGGGAGACCTTTGGCCAAAGTAACTGAGAGAGACAGAGATGTGCTCTGTTCTTTTTCCCTTCCAAACAAGTGCAAGAAAATACAGTAAGAACCTTAATTCATCAGACATTGCCCAGTGAAGAACACGGCTTAGTGTTCCTTATTTCACTGCTTCTCTTGCACAGACATCCACTGCCATGTCCTGAAAATAAGGTGCTGCTAAATGCTGTCCCAGTCCCTCTCTGCTCCAACAGGTCCAGTGTCTCTGCCTGCAACTGTGCTCTGCAACAGCCTTGCCCAGGGGCCAGGCAGACTGCTGCTGTCCAGCTTCTCACGCCCCAAACTGCTTGAGAGCAGTTCAGAGATGCAATACCTGGGTTATTCAGCTCCTGCATTTGTTTTGTCTTTTGTGGTAAAAAGATGGTGAGGACTGAACCTGCCAGAAACACAGGTATGGTCCAGCTATGTTCCAGATAAAGTCAGTCACTCTCACCTTGGTCCTTAATGGATACTCTTGCTTTCTCCTCTTCCTTCTGCCTTTCTTACTGAGAATATCTTAGGGGCAGTGAGTCCCTTTTCTCATTTTCACATCCTGATCTCACTACCATAACACTGCTAAAAAGACCAAGACAGGACCTGGGACTTCCACACATTGACAAGGCAAGTCAACTGCACTTTGTGCTGGGCCAAGGGATGAGGACAGACAGTATCCAAAACCTGGCAATTCTTTGGTGCTATCACCACTGAAAATCTATTTTCTAAGAATATAACAAACAGGTAAATGATGCCCTTAACTTGGTGAGTTCTAACACTGCCTTCATTTTTTTCCTGAAGTTCCCCATTTTCTGCCATAATTTTCTTGCCTTGCTACTAGTCTCAGTGTTCAGGGTCACGAGCAAATGAGACACATCTGCTTTCTATTTAAACCAACAAGGAAATATTTATGCTGCAGGAGAACCTGTGGTTTGCTTGCAGTGTCAGAGGAGGCCATTCAACATTCAGCAGGAGGCTCCAGGGCACCCATGGATAGCTAGCTGGGCTAGATCAACTTCTTTGTATTTAAGTGGCTGGCAGCAAGCCATTCATTGTGTGAGTTTTTGCCTTCAGTAGGTGGTTTCACTCCACTGGAGCCCAGCATCATGAGGGGGAGAAAAGGAAGGAAAACAGAAAGGCATCACCAGTGTATAACCAGTGTTCTAACATGATAGTTAAGTTCTAAATTATGCTTTTAATTACTTGGCATGATTTATTGAGATGGTGTCTCAAGGTCATAAAGTGACAACTTGCCTGCCAGCTTGAATCTCTGCCAGTAAGTGCTCCCTTCTCTTCTGCTCTGTCATGCTCCTTATGCCTCCTCCCACACAATCCAGCATCCCTGTGGTTGACGGGATCAGACTTAACAATTAAGGGGCTAATTTGGTAGCTCTGAGCCAAGGCTGGAAAGGGAAAAAGTTCGACGATAGCAAAGTTGGGCTGAAGAGTTGGCTTCCAAGGCATGTGTAAAACAGGTCTGCCAAAGGAGTAGTTAAAAAAAAAACCTAGTCCCATTCTTGACCCTGTGTAAAGAAATGGGAAACCTAGAAAGTGACCGGGTAGGAGTAAAAAGGGGAGGAAAAACTATGCAGCTGTAATGCCTCTCATGCAGCCAGTTCAAGGAGCATGACACAGCCTGTTGGGTGGGTAAGAGAACAGACCTGCACTCCACTCAACTTGTCCTGCACCAGACTAAAATAAATAAGTGGTCCCTTTCAGCCTGGTATTGTGTCAAGGCCCTGCTCAGTGCTATTTGGCCCCAAAGAGCTGTAAAGGAAGACTCATGGATCTCCAGTGTACAACAGGAACTCCTCTGCTTTGCATCCGGTGCATGTGTTACTGCACTGCCAGTTAAAGCTGCTAATACTCCTCATGCCTTTGGAAAGGAATTTGTGCCCTTCCTGTGGCAAAACAGTACAACGTGGTGAGGAAGAGGCTCTGGAATCCAACCCTGATGCATTTTAAGGATTCTATAAATAATTAAGGGAACTCATTAATTAATAAAAAGAAAGCAAAATTGAAAAAGCAGGAGGAGAGGGGCAATGCAGACCCACTGGGGGATAAGAAGTATGTCCTATGCTACAGCTTACACAGACTGAAGTCTTTGAGGAAGAGTTAAAGTGGCTTTGTGGTTTGATTTAGAGAAACAAATCTTAGCTGGAAGAAAAATCTTTTGGGAATAACAAAGCTACCTCCTAAATCCAAGTTAAATTTGTGAAGATTTTTCAAGATTGACACACACAAGTAAGAACAACATGAGATACATACAGATGTATCTGTGTATTTTCCAAATAGATGAGAAAAAAAAAATGTTCTCGCTTGTGCCCGAGGTTGGTTTGCACCAACAAGTCTTTGGGAAAGAGAATAAAATACAGCAATGTAGAGAAAAACATCTTTCATTAATTAGATCATTATTAGTCTCCTCTGGCTGCAACATGGGCAGCTTTGAAACCCTAGCTGCCATCGAGGAAAAGATTTACAGAAGTTCCATAAAGACAGAAAGAAACAATAAAGTCTGGTAATATCCCAGTGGGCTAAGAATTGGTAGAGTACCCTGACTGCAAGTTACTAATTACAGCAGCTTTGGAATCAGAAGCTTAAATCTGTGCTAAAAAGCAACAGGGTGCTTTGGGCCACAGTTTTAAGTGCAGAGAAGAAACGTGCCAAGCGCACGGGCACAGGCAGGTCATTCCAAAAGAAAACCAGGAAACTGCAGGTGCAGCTGAATGCTTGAGTGCACCATTACCCAGGGGCTGTTTGGGACTGTATTTCATACACGCAATTACTTCTTTGCACTCCTGCCTGCACAGTTTTGTATGCGACTTAAGTGCCTACCTTTAAGAATCTGACCTTGGTATCTGAAAATACAAAACTTGCCCAAAGTGTTGATCTGAATGTCTAGTAGGCATCAGGGCTTTAAACAGGTGAAAGGGCTGTTTTAGCTCATATTACTGACACACTGCCTGACATGAAATTGGTACTTTGCTGCTGATGACTTATCTCCTGAATATTTCCCTTGGAAGTTTTGGCATGCAGCTGGTGAGCCGTGCAGCACAAGCGAAGGCAGAGGAGATGTATGTCTCCCCTACAGGAAGGAAATGCAGAGAAAAGGTAGTGAATAAAGCTGAAGCCTGGGATCTTGCCAAATCAAGAAAATGGAAGGTAATACAGGTGGATGTGCTAAAGGGCTATCTTTTGCTGTCAAGCAGCCTGACATTTGCTCTGGTTTCAACTACTTATAATCTGCTGTGAAACATCCTTTGGATTTTACTGTCAGCAGCTCTTAGAGATGTGAGGTCTGTGGCTGGCTGGGCAGGAAGAGAATGTATGAGTTCATTCATCCAGAGCCTGCCCAGTACAGCAGCCAGCCAGGAGGGTCCAGTACAGCTTCTGTGGGAAATATTTTTTCAAACTCGGCTAGAAAGGCCACCACCATGAAACAAACCCAGTGTACACTTGATGCAAAATGTAATTAAGTAGAGGGAAAAACAGTCAACAATATGACAACATCCTAAATAAAACATTTCCTACACTAGAGCCTGCATGGCTCTGCATCATGATAGATGTTTAATAACAGCCAGAAAGCTATATGCAAGGAGTAAAGAAGTCACTCCCAGTGCAGGGCCAGCACAAGCCTCATTTCTCAATTTCCCTCCCCCAGTGTAAAAGACCCAAAGTTCAGGTAACTTTCACATCTGCTACACCATCAGGCTTTAGTGCTCTCACTCCACTGTACTGGCATCCCATGCTCCCAGAAAATTACACTAAGCCTAAAATGTCTCTGACATAATATCTGTAACTAAAATGTTGGGGAAGGGGCTGGGATTTATTTGTGCTACTTCCCTTGCACTGCTAGCAGCCTGCTGTGCCTTCCATGAAAGAGGGAAAGAAGGGAACAGACCTTGAAGAAAACATGCAAAAGAATGGATATTAATTGCAGAAAAGTTATATAGTTATGCATTACTACTCCATGGCAGTTTTAAAAGACTGTATAAACATAAGAATTAATGGCTGAAATAAAAAAACCAGGTACTGCCACCTGGTAGAGGAAAAAAAACCTCTGTGCAAGGCTGCAATTATTTATTAATATAAGTAATCAATAGCAATAGGTCTGTATCAGTTTTACATCTAATTTAAACTTTCAGGTCTCAATGTACTCATTAAGTAATATAATAGATTTACATATTTTAATTATATTTTATGGATTCTGAACATAATGTAATTAAAAGGGTTTTCCAGCAGAGATGATTAATGAACAGGGCAGACAGACGTTCTGTGCAGTCATTGTGTGTAAAGGGCTTCAACGTGGTCTGAGCTCAAGCCTTGGTCTGAGCAGCAGCAGATTCACCCACACATGTAACCACCTGCACTGAACAAATGCATGCACCAGAACAAGGCACTGAAATGAGGCAACCAGAGGCCAGAGTGAAGGTGCAAACCCTTCTGGCTTCTAGCGCCTCCCTTAGCAATCAGGCCAGGAACAAATTAAAACACGGGTTTAGAAAAACACAGCCCAGAAAGCATGTTTGCTGAGCAGGAGTGGGTGAAATACAGAAAAGATATTTCAGGTCTTGTGCCAAGGACCCACCAAGGTGATATTCCTTAGACCAAGCACCACTCCTGCACATGTTCAGAAGTGTCACGTGTTTCACAAGTGGGAAACTAAGCCCTGGAAGAGGGGGAATGAACTTGACCCAGGTGCCAGGGCAGGCAGGGATAGAGTCAGGATGAGGAACAGGCTCCCTACATCTACCCATCCTAACCAGCCACTCAGCTGAAAGAATGCTTTGAAAAAGGCTGGTGTGCCCAAAACTGCTTTTCCAACCATATCAGACCAGCTAATATAAGGTACAAAATCCTTCTGCAAACCCTGCATCTCTCATATCCTTAAACTGTCTCAACTATAACACCATCATTAGTACATCTACATTCAAGTATCTCCTATCAGTAAAAATGCAGCTCCTTTGAACCAAGGTCAAAACCTACTGAACTACATCCCCAAGAGCTTCAGCAACCAAAGTGACTGCTGAAGACAGGAAGTAAAGAAGATTTGAAATAAAAACTGAAATGAAAACACAGAGGAAAGGAGGTCAGCATTGCCAGCTCTCTTGACTCCACGAAAGGCCTTTGATACTTCATGTTTCCTCTACAGCTTCAGTTATTTTGTCTTGTGAGCACAGAAATAGAGTTTCTAATCCTCATGACTGTGGAGGAAAAGCTGAAAAAGCAACTTCAGAGCAATCAAACAAGAAAACCTAAAAGGCAAAGGCAAAGACCCCAGAATTCACATTTAATGCAGCCCAAGGAGGTTTTAAGTCTTAGTTGTAGCCTCCTGGTACTACTAATGTATAAAATACTATTACAGCACATAACAAAAGAGCAAACAGTCACTTGTCATGTGATTTGAAAGCTTATGTTGATTTAGCAGTCAATCTGTGATTGCTCACCAGCTTTCTTTTCTCCTTGTACAAAGCTCTTCTCTAGCATCTATGCCATCCATCAATAGAGCTCTATAACAGCCCCAAAACCCACGACATGGGATGTTTGGCAGTTCTGAGATCCCTTCACTGATTCAAGGAAATAATTCATTGTTCTCTTTTCCTTTCTGCTTTGTTTAAAACAACTGTGCCCTCTGTGCCCTTTGCTGCTGTGAACTGCACCATCTTCCTGCCTCAGTTGCACTCTCCCCTTCACAGCAGCACAGGCAGGAGCTGGCTCAAGCATGACTGACTGCAAGAGCTGGGGAGGGCAAAGAGGGCTGCAGAATTTGGGGAGGGTAAAAATCCGGGTCACAGGTAAAGTTTGACTTTTAAATTGTGAGAAAGAGGTTCAGTAGGTAAAGCATTTCTCTGACTGTCAGCAGTGCTTTGGAGACCTGGTGAGGAGACAGAAACTCTCCCTCAGCCCCCTTGGCATCCTCATCTCCAATTACACATTCAGGGGTTACTGAAAACACTTCAGTTTCCCACCAGACAGATCCCATAAAATCCCCTGTTCTGGATGAAATCCGGGCTTCCTTATTTGCTATCATTTTCAGCAGCTCGCACAATTTTTCCCCCATATTTTTTTTCCTAACTACAGATTTTTAAGACTTCTGACAAGCAGGTTAGGGACAGTTTTGGCTTCACCTGGCATAAAGGCAAACAGCAGCAGTAAAAACACCCCTGGTATTTCTGTTTTCATCTGAGTCTACTTCAGTATCTGGAATTTTATTCTGTTTTCTGGTACAGGCAGGTCCAGGGAGACTCTAGATGTGTGTCATATCTTAACAGCCCACAGACCTTTCTAAGCTGAGGCTGAGTTTAAACTAATCTGAGCTGGGCTTCAGACAACTCAACTGGGACAACTGGGCAAACCTTACACTATGACTAGCATCTGTTGGCTGCTTTGGACTGTTTCACAGCAAATGTTCACAGATAGTGATATTTTTTCCTACTATTAATCATGTTGAATTAGAACTTACTCTGCAGAAAACATCACTGTAATAAACTGGACAACCTGAAGTTGATAAATTGTGTCTATTTTTCCTTTGCTTTTCACATATTCTCAGTTCTCTATACAGTATGCTGACCTTTCAGTCACAGAATGCTCTTCTGGGAGTAGCATCTAGTGATTCAATTTATTTCTGATATCTTTTACCCTCATGAACTCTTATCATGTAACAAATGTCTTTTCAAGTTTAAATAATTCCTTGTTATTGGTCCTAATATCACCCCCTTTGATTATCCACACAGGATACTTCAGTTTTACTGATTTTCCTGAAAAAAAATGGATTTTGAATGAAGTGCAAAATACAACTAGACCACACCAAGATTAGGAATCTCCCCCCAAAACAAATCAGCCTGTGATGGCTGAAATGGGTATCCACAATAAGATATCCTGAAAGCGGCCTTCCTAAAAGAACACCACCAAATCTGTAGGGATTCATGTGGTGTTTCTCTTCCAGCTCTCTGCTGGCAGTGAGAAACCCTCACTTTTACACAATTTCCACCACAAGAGAAAACATTAATGCCTTCTAACACACTAATTAATCAAGGTCTGTCCTAGGGTTACAACTGTATCCACTAGCAGATCAGTTGTGCTCAAGCATCCTACTAGTTGAGACTTTATCAGCCTTGACCTCTAGACAAGGTCCTTCCTCTTCTTGCTCAGCTTTACCTTCAAATCATAAAGTTCCATTATCTTCTCTGAAGAACCTGAATGCATCACTTTCCCATTATTGTCCATGCTGTTACCACCAGAAACTTGTCCCCAGGGTCTCATCTCTCAGCTGGTATCCCTGCTCCCTTCAGCCTTGGCTCCCATTCCAGCTCTCACTGATGGTTCTGCATTTGCTCAGTAAACACAGTGTTCTGTATAATATAAAACATGAGCATCTCATACACTGATAAAATTACTTCTGTGCTTACACAGCTACTTAATTTCATTTTGCCATTGATTTGTCATTTTAAAGTTAAATAATAAACATGGATTGTAGCCAGGATACTGAGTGCTGCTTTCTCCTCTTCTAGTTTTTGATTTATGTGCTTGTTTATTTACTGATGTATTTAAGTACTCCCTGCTGCATTTCACACATAATCTGGCAAATCCTGAGGATTTACTTTCACAATTGATTAGAAAAGTCAATGTTTTACAGATAGGATTAAAATGGAAAATATCTAGAAGCCCTGATGGAATCTACTTATGACAACTACTATCTCCAATGGGCTCTCCAGCCCTTAAAAAAATCTATGCTGAGTGTTGTCAAATATTGTGAAGGTACAACCATTTCCTGCTACAGGTATGTCAATTAATTAAATATACTTGCTCATTTGTCCATTGTGGGAGAGCCTTGTAGGCTTTTCATTTATTCAGCACATGGGAAAAGATCATTGTTTTCCATTCCCTGGTAGTTTTCTTGTCTTCAAAATTAAATTAGTCAGGCTAGCAGGCAATGCTGAGGCAAGCAGTGTTTTCAATATTGTCACTCCAGTAATCTAAATTTAAAAATTCTAAAAATGTCAACATGTGACATTTTGTTTTTTCCTTTTTCTTCTAGCTCCAAACCATGTACTACTTCTTCAGTTTTATTTATTTTTAAATCAGTACTTAGAATTTTATTAATGCTTTATGATAGGGCAAACTGCTGTTCAGCTTTTTGACTCTGTCAAATGGACAACCTGGCCTCCTTTTGATCCATTCTCACAACCAAAAATAAATCAGGTACTCGCACACAGCTCACTCCACAGTGGCTTAATTTCCCAGATCAGGACATTTCAGTGCAGAGTGATTAAAAGATTAGGCTGGTGTCAGAGAGCAGATTACAGGACAGCCTGGGAAAAGAATTAGATCTATTCCTAATCCCATTCTCCTGGGGCTCAGGTCCTCTTGCTGGCCTTCACTGGTGTTGCTAGATGGTAAAATTCAATTCTGTTTCACAGTGCCACCAGTGGCTTGAATACATAACAGGGGCTTTGTTTTGCTGCTGTTAGTGGATTTAATGCCAAAATGTGGGGGGAAAGGAAAGAGTTTGTGTGCTGGGGCTGAGAGACTCCAAAAGACAGCAAGGCATCCCTACCTTATTAGCTGACCACTGGAATATTTTGCACTGGGACAGGCTGCCCAGAGAGGCTGTAGAGTCTCCTTCTTTGGAGACATTCAAACCCCACCTGGACAAGTTCCTGTGTGCTGTGCTCTGGGTGATACTGCTCTGGCAGGGGGGATTGGACTGGTGATCTTTCCAGGTCCCTTCCAGCCCCTGGGATTCTGTGATATTGATTGACCTTGCCTATTACAGAAAGGTCAAGTAAGCAGACAGGATAAGGTGATGGGGAAGCACTGTTTGTGTGTCTCCATGCTAAAAAGTCATATAAAGCCAGAGCCATACAGTACAGAGACCCACACAAGTCAAAGGCATTGGAAAACACCCCAATTAAGTGAAAATTACCATCCCCATTAAGTGGCAGCCATCGCTGCTTAATTGCTACACCTGGAGGTATCCTGATTAAGAGCAGATGAAGTTTAGCACATCTTAGGCAGCAGGTTATTGCTCAGATATGAAGGAAAGTGAAGAAAAAGAAAACAAGAAATCCAAGACCACTTCAGTCTAAAGCTGGAGGGGTTCATTTTTGCAAGGTAAACCCAGGACTGGGCTGGGGACTCACTGAATTTCAGTGTCTTTCCCTCCTTGTGCATAAAGTCAAGTGGGGAAGGAGCAGGAGGTGAGTTTGCCTGCTCCAGCTGGACACTTAACCCAGCCCAGGCTGGACTGTTGGTCCATGCAGTCATGCTCTGGCTCTGCTTCCTCTGCAGAGCTCAGAGCAGCTCAAAAGCACCTTTTATTCAGCTATAATCAGGCCCACTGTTCTCACTCTAAATCCTCTGGCCTCACTGAAGAGTATGGCTTTGTCAAGATAATGTGACCGCTTTTTTTTTTTTCTCTCTAACCCAGCAATTCCTCTTTCTTTGGAAGAGCTTTGACCTTTAAATGAAGGTGCATGCCAAGAAAAATCCAGAGCTTGTTATCAAGGCAATCTGTGGCACAGGCTGTGTGGTAATGTCCTCCCCAGGTGATGAATCAGATCTATCAGTGTCTAGATACTAAGGCCTCTTTTATCCTTGCAAACTCAGGGCTTTCCAAATCTTTAAGCCTGATCAGAGATAGAGCACTACAAGAGCTTACTTAAATCTCAGCAAGCAGAAAAGAGGGTGAGGGGGAGAGAGCTCACATAAAATAAAGAACACCACTTTTTAAAGATAAAACATAACTCCAGGTACAATAAAAGCCTTTAGAGAACAGAAGAGATCTTTGTCAGGAATGTATCTCATTTAGTCCCATTGTTTCACTGCATGCTTTTCAGCAAGCCAGTCATTTATCTTGCCTTTTTTTCCCCTGCGTTTGTTGTTTTCTTTTCCCCCTCCTTTCCTGATGCCAGTTTTCATTTCATTAGGAAATGAATCACTGACGAGGTGCTAGTCCTGTCTCCCTGCAAGCAGACCTCAAAACCAGAGTAGCCAGGAAAAAGAAACCATACTATAACCTGAAACCTAAATGTTTTTATAAGTAGTTTTATTTATGTTGTGTTATGGATAGCTGCTGTTAAGAGTTTCTGGCACAAAGGCTAATAATTTCAAGTCAGTATACCTATGGTTGGCTACCTTCAACATGTTTTGAGGCTCCAAAGGAAGGAATTTTCAAAGAGAAAAGCAAAGGGAAGAAGAATTCTTAAATTTCCACACAATTTCCCCTGTGGATGCTGTGAGCCAAACCTTCCTGGTTGACAGCACATTGCTGGAACGCTGTACCCATGTCCCTGAAAGCCTCAGAGGGATCTCTCATTTTCACAGTTGGTGTACTGCACACACATTTGTTCATGGAGTTATATGCCCAGACAAGGAGACAAACATATTTCTGTAGCTTGAGTACCCCTGTGATGAGGCATAATACTGTCGTGGTTTTTGCACAGAGAAGCAAACTCCCAGAAAAGCCATGTCAGCTTGAGTTTGACCTTTCTTTCAACAATGATGCAGATCAGGGTATTTTCTATGCAACATGGCTGCATAGTGAGCACACACAAGTTGTCAGATACAGTACAGTCTACTCTCAAACATCCTTAATCTGATGATTGCCAAAAAGCAAAGTCCTGACCCACTCAGCAGCTCATTTTGGCTACTTCAGGTACTCCACAGTGAGAGAGGAAGGGAGGGGACGTTCCATTCCTATCCTCTGCATGAACTCTTCCAACACTCAGCCTGAATTGGTGTGACACACAAATCAAACTGTTGTCAGAAATGCCCCTCCTGGAGCTTGAAAAGTGTGTTTGTTTTTCCCAGCAACATCAGTCTAAAAAAATACATTTCTCCCTACCAACCTAGGCTCTTTTATATCCTCTGACAATACACCTAGGTGGCTATCATGATGCTGTGTGAGTCTTCACAGCTTCCAGCTACATTTTTGTTAGATTTCAGTTGGATAACCACAAAAGAAAACAAATACATTTAGCATTTCCAGAATCTTGTTCCTCAGCTTTATAAGGTTAAGATATACAAAGCACACATTCATTTTATACAGCTTCCAAGTGACTAATATAATGTGTCCTCTATTTAGAGAGCAGGTACCATTTTGCAAAAATGTATTGGACTGACCCACTCCTAAGACATGCATGAGTAGGACACACCATTTCACTCATGCCAGCAAAAAGCTTTGAGAACTGTTGTACTGGGAGGTTGATGAAACTCTGCACAGTCACAAGTTCCACAAGGGCTTCTTATTTTGAAGATCCAGATTTACTAACAAGCACTTTGATTTTCAGAAGAGTCAAAAATCCAGCAAATCCTCCTGATCTCCCTTCCCCTTTCTTTCCAAAAGCATTCCATGTGCTGCACAACTTCTGTTCATTCCTGCATGCAGGGATTACGATGGAATACGATGCCTAACTCTATCTGCTCCTACAAACCACTTACAATCGTAACAGAGAACACAGAAATAGATCAGAATCAGCACCAAGAACCTGATAATTCGATGGGCCCAGACAGCATCTCAGGTGCCCACATTCAAAGACACGAGTACACCAACAAGTCAGGAGCTTGCTTAAGAACGTGCAGTCTGGAAGAACAGGCAAAGGATAAGCACCATCCATCCACAGCAGGGTAGCCTAGCAATGGTGAACTCAGCCATAAGCCTTTAGCCAGATTGCTTCATCTCTCCCTGTGCCTCCTGTCAGACTTAGCTCATCACCCCTAGGAGAAAGCTCTCTTCACATGACGTCAGTAAGAAGCCTGTTGTGGTGCAATCCTGATTACCTATAGCTTATCTGGCCACAAAAGAAAACTCACCACGTAATTCTTAAAACTAAACACTACCCCACCAGGAAAGTGCTTTTGCTTCACAAAGTAACTTGCTTTTTTGCTTGTTCTACTGTGAATTGGTTTGTATCTCAAAACCTACTTGTAATTAAGTAAACCTATTATACTGATTTTAATGTTGTATTGTTTCTTTGTACTCCCTGTCTCTCTCCATCTTCCTGATGGTCCTTTTCCTGTTCTTATTAAAGCATTTCCAAGTCAGAGACTGTTCTTTTTGTATTCTTTGTTGTGTTGGGCTTATTTTCCCTTCCTGTATTTTCTGTATTTTTTTGCATTTGTAACACTCAGTGCAGAGATTTCAGTAATGAGTTTGAACATATTCCCTCATGGCCAGTTTTGTTTCCTGTTTCTGTTTTCTCTCCTTTATGCTGGAGCAAAGAAGGAAACCTCAAATGAGCTGTGCATCAGCCCATTGATTAAGTGGAGTACCTTTCCATGCAGTAATTACCACTGCCTAAGCTATACTCCAGCACAGCAAATCATTTTTATTTCTGTACGCTCTGCAACTTGAAGAAAGCAGCCCTAGTCATAGATAGACAGAATATGAATTGCAAGAAAAATACCAGGTTGTGTACAGATCATTTATAACGTAGCTAGCCCAGTGTTTGCAGAGGGTTTTGCCCACTAAACATCTCATTAATCACAGACTTCCTTTAAGAAGATAACAATAATTTCAAAGAGTTAAGTGGGATTGGTCTGGATCATTATGTTCGGCCCCTAGGGCAAGGAGTTGAAAGTTTTAATTTTGTTTCATCAATCTAAGTCATCACCCAAGGCTGGAGTGTGATATTTGACTTCCACTACTAGCAACTTTAGGTAAGTTCAGAACTGAACACTCTCCACAGAGGTCTTGAGTGATGCTCATTCACAAATTTGCATCATAAGACAACTTCCTGGGAGCAGAGTATTATAACCCTGCACCAAACCCAACATGGGATCAAGGCCTAAAGCCACCAGCAGCAGAACCCCTGTCTTTCCTCTTGTCATGGGCTTACAAGCAAAGAGATGTCATGTTTGTGATCAGGATGTCCCAAACAGTCTGTGCCTCTTCCATTTGTCCAGGACTGTATCCCTCTCTACTCTCTGAATCCCATCTTCTCTTTGCTGTTTCCATTGCCTCTGGGGCAGCAGTGGGCTTTTTTGCTACGTTTGTGTAACAGAGGATCCCGGGATCCTTACTTACAATTTATAGCTGATGCTCTGATGTGCCACCAAGTCCAGCCTTGACAAACATAAAAGAAACAAGCGCAGCCCTGAACTCAGCATTTGTTTTTCAATTCAATTACTGTTTTGTTGTGTTTTTTTAAAAACAGAACTTTCTGATAAGACCTGTGCCCTATAGTCCATAACCACAAAAGACTGAGACAAGGAAAATGCAGTAGACAGGGAAGACCATAAGGCACAAGTGGGAAAGGAAACTATTACAGAGCCATCAGTGACCACCACTTGATATTGACTTACTTGGAATTCCTGAGTGTTTTAGAGGAATCCTGGCAGGAGGAAGTTCAGCAGTCACACATGTGGGATGCTCCAAGCCTCAAGCATGTCAGCTTTGAGCTTTCTTGCCATATGGTCCATATCTTCAATCTGGAAAAGAAGACACCGTATTAATATATCAAAGGAAAAAGCAACTTGGAGCAGTCAATGTTAAATTGTACATTCTGTGAAAAGCTTTTTGATGGTACATTGTAGCAGCTATGCCAAGAACTGCTTCTGCAGGCAAGAGGAAAACAAGGGCACCAAGTTCATTGCGTTCTTAATCCATTTACTCACACTGCCAGCTGTCCTGCTTTCAGTATCAGATTTATTGAGGTTTTTCAAACAACCATGGTTTTCCAACCATGGACCACAGAGGGCAGATGGAGTGATGGACTGCAGATGAGTGCAAGCAATGAGCAAATCAGGTCCAAATCACCTTTCCCAGCCTTGAAACAAGATCCAGCTTTTCTGGACCCTTACAGATACTGGATTTGCTGTCAAGGCGCCTGAGAATGCAAATACAGACATGACAAAAGGAGGCTTTGGCCCCGTAGTGTCACAGCCACCCACCTGTTACTGCAGGGGTGCAGGGCTTGGAGCAGGGACTAAACTACAATGGGCTCATCTTCCCTAGCTACTTCTTAAATTAAGATTTTCAGCACCCTATTCAGGATGCAGAATCGAGTTATAGTGGAATAGGAGTATCACAGAGCATTTAAAAAAATGTATTCCAATAAAAGGAAATTCAATCTAAAGAAGAGACTTTTAAAAGGTATGGATGTACTTCTCAGCTGATGTTCCTACCCTTACAAACTGATGATGTGCTCTCTAAAATGTAATACCAACCTATAATGTTTTAAGAGCAGCATATTATATTCAGCTGCTTACCTAGATTTCCTTGTAAATTAAACTGAAGCCCTCAGCAATACTTATCTTGCTTTTGTTCTTTCCTCTCTAATTATACTGTGGCACTAATTATCTTATGGGCAGAAACAGTGTATAGATTGCTGCTGCTTCAGAAACTCAACCAGTGCTCCTGCTGCTTGCTCATCTTATATTTTTATTTGATCAAAAAAAACCAAACCCAAAACAACCACCAAAGACCAAGCAAACAACAAAAAAAGCAAGACTCTGCCCCAGGTTTCTCCTTGTCTACAAGTCCCCTGTCTCCCTGGTTCCTACCTGCTTGCTGGCTGCCAAAGTCTGATTCATGTTTATCCTTGATCTATAGCACTTCTCTACAATATAGATAGTACCTGTGCTCTAAAATACATGTTTCTTGACTAACAGGCCTAAAATCGTTGGGATCTTTTCCTGTATCCTTTATGTGCATGAGTAGTCTTCCTCAAGTGTAATCCCATCTGGAGCAATTTAACAGCAGCTGTCAATTGTGTAACCATGAATTTTTTCATCTGAGAAAATGATTGTAAAATCTGATCATCCCAGAACACATTTTTTTTTAAGTATAAGCTCAATAAATGATGTTTCTAATGTTAAATCATGCAATGTTAACTTATTGCTAATGGCACAAACGTATGCTCACTTCATAAAATCTACCACATTAAGACCCTCTAAAGAGAGACAAAAAGGGATCTTAACATTTTTTTCTACTCATCAACTCACCATGGAATCAACTTAAAGCATTGATTAATAGGACCCTTGCTATCTAGCTGAACCCATAAGTAGCTTAATAAGATATAAAATATTCTGCTCAGGGTTTTCAGTTTAATACTTTTTCATTGATTTTCTACAAGAAAATACAATAACTTTCTGCATTCAAAGCAGTCCACACCAGGCCTTAATTTTGCACAGGCATATGAAGGGTAGCATTCATTCACTTTGCACGTGTCACCAAACCACGTGACCTTTAAACTTTTACTCAGCAAGAGAGTTAAGTATCTAGCAAAAAGCTCCAAAAGAACAATTCATGAGCATACCAAGTATGTGCTATGCATGGCATCAAGTCCCACACAGGCACACATTTAACTGGAAACCGTTGACATCTTTCAAGGACAGCAGCGAGCACAATGGTCTTTCTTGCAGTGAGGGGGTCAGCTTGCTGTGCATGCACAGGATGTAGTTGGACATTTATAAGTCTCATGAGAAAACAAGTCAGTCAAGCAACTTCACTCCTTTTAACCACTACTATGGCATTCTCAGGTGTGGCATCTCCACACTTTGTATGGCTTTCATTCCTTGTTTCTTCACAGCCCTGCGTTATACAGAAGACCCATCACAGCTGTCACCCTCCCCAGGCCTCCTCACTCATATCCCACTCCAGAGCCACTACATCACTTCCCACCACCAGCCCTCTCTTCACCCTGAGACAGCCTGACACCTCTACCCTCAACCTGTGCACATGGCTTTGCTTTTGCCCTGCTGAGACCTGCCTGCTTGTGCTCACTCTCCCAGAGAGGCACAATCAGATAGCTGTGTGTTTTTCCCAGATGATTTAACATGTTCAAGTGCTCCTGCTTCCTCGATTTCTGCTGACAAGGACAAACGGATCCATTCACCCCCCATACATCAACCACTTCCGACTGCCCTCACAGCACGTGGCCTTGAGTGAAGCCAGTACCCAGGGCAAGAGGCAGCTGCCTAGAGCTCAGGACCACTTAATGGGCAACCAGGTTATTTTTGCTCTTTATTTTATCTCACTATTTTTACATGTCTTGCCTACAGTGACCACCACAGGGAAGCTCCACCATCACAGAGGGATCTTCTCCCTGCATCAGAGCACAAGGCAGGTTTCAGACACACTTATAACAACCTGAACAAAACTGTCTTTCCCCTGTCCAACAGTGACCCCTTTGTGACATTGCTCAATAACAAGCATAGACTTTGGGGGGAGGGGAATTGTAATCATTAAATTGTAAATCCCTTTAAATGCAAAGATCAAAGGGAAAGTTTCAATCCAATGACACATAATTAAAAATGCAGACGTGAACAGCTTTGATTCATGAATGCTTATGCACTTCTAAATTGTTGCCAGGGAGATCAGGGCATGAGAAAATTAAAAACCATTACACTTCAAAAGGATAAATGATTTTCGCAGCTTTTTAACATTATTTCCTGTTGTGCAGATTTTTGTGTTTTAACATTTCCCCCACCCTGCCCAGGCAGACTACTTCTGAAAAATGTTTTCCAGAAAATGTTCAGGACTCGATGAGATTAAAAGATTAATGAACTTGTTGGATGGGGAGTTCCCACTGGTACTTAATGGTAAATGCTCAGGGCAGGTAAAGAGGAACCCCACCATCCACATTTTATCCTTTCACCTGTGTTTTAATTTAAAGAGCTATGACCTTTTAATTTATTATTCTTTTTCTAGTTGTGCCAGTACAATACAATGTGGTATAGGCCGTAAGCCAAATCTCCCTAAAGTTAAAGGAAACATTCCCATGACTGTAGTGGTTTCAATGTGTTTGACTTTTACAAGTGAGAAATGTTAAACAAAGCACTTAACTGAAAGGAAAAGGCTGCTTCCTATTTCACAAATAAAAAAGACTGAGACATAAAAAGTGGATATGATTCTCAACCCTCTTATCACAGATGTTAAACAAAATCTAGGGCTGTCAACTATGGCAAACGCTCCCACTTCTGATCCACACCATCTCAGATCTGTCCTGCTTCAACACCTAACTTCAACACTCCCAACTAGCACCTAGGACACCTAATTGCTTTAAAATCACCCTAACCTTACCAGAGACTAGCAATGTTGCTTCATATTTGCAAGTGTTCAGAAGTTAAGTTTCTTGGACAGAAATGTATTCCTGAAATGCATCTGCAATTTGATGGTTCACAGTGAACTAATGGGAAGCATTTTTGTCTGTGGCCTGAAAGGAGATGTGAAAAGAAAATCTTCAGTGCTGAACTCACGTTGCTTCTTAACCACTGACCACATGAAGGGTGAGGATGACCAGGTAAAATCTTGCAACTGATACTGTACACAGCCAGATATTAGCTGGCCACCCTCTTCTTCCTGTACAACTGATGGAACACAGAACAATCCATCTCATCTGCAAACACCCACACAGGTAACTTCAGACATCCTCACATCATGTAGATGTTTTTAGATTGTATGTTTGAAGTTACTTAGGATCAATCCCACGATTCAAAAGGTGCGTCTTCAGGATGAAGGAGCAGATACAGTCCCACAAGCACAGCAGCTCTAAATACACCAAAAATCCCACTCTGTTTGCATGCCTTGGAAATTCAGGACTCTACTTTTTTAATAAAGAAAGGTGCAGCTGAAATAACAACCACATCAGGCTGACTTGCTCCTCACTCCGCTGTGGCATTTTTCAGCTGTCAGTCAAGCCAACCTTCACAAAATTTCCCCTGAGGGGGAAAAGCCAGAGACAAGTAGCAGCAGACTAACAGAGCACTGAACAGTTCAGCAGGCATTTGTTGGTGAAAGCAAAATCCTTTTGTATTTACATTTGAACATATGAATCAGACATTGTTTCTGTTTCAAACTGGGCTACTTCTGAAAAGTGTTTCCACAGTGGCAGCCATCCCAAAAAAGCACTGATGCCTGTCTTTGTTATCCACTGTGTTTGGTGAAACAGTTCCAAGAATAAAATGGCCCACATTAAGACATCTAATATATTATCCCTTTTGCTATTTCTAATTATCTGAGTAGCAAATAAGACATGATGAATTTCTTTCCTTCAGTTGGCTATTCAAGAACATTCTTTGTTAATATTCTTCCTTATTTACAGTTATTGGATCAATAATGTTGCTACATAATTCTTATTCTGCAGATTTCAGGCCAAAGCAGATTTTCTAGTCTCAGTTTCTTTGTGGCACAGACCATAACACTTAATCCATTTACTGCAAGGCTTAGATCAGTAACTTGCATTTGACTAATGCAAAAGCATCTGCTCTTGATTTCAGGACCTCTAGAAGCATGGAAGCAGTTTATTCTTTTTTTTAAAAAAAAAATGTGAATTTGGGACTTTCTCTACCAACATTGCTGTCCCCATCAGCATTTTCTATGTGCATAAGCAAAATGTTCTTTGTGTTCAAGCATCTGGATCCTCTCATATCTCTAGCTGTTGAATACAACCTTCTTGCACATCCATCCCTGCAGAATGACTGTCTTGCCTTAAGGGAGCAAGACACCAACTCCTCTGCAGGTTTCAATGAACTTTGATTCATTACTGTCACCAATTTACATTAAATGCTTAGCCCTAACCCTGGCAGTATTGTAAGAGCAGGCTCACAAATACTGGATAGCAGAGACTGCTTGAGCTGAGAGATGTGCATACTCAGACTTCTCCAAACTTCCCCAGGGAAGGAGGTGATCCTGCTCCTCACCAGGAGAGTTACCTGGCCCAGTTCAGGACTCCTCTGAAGTTCCTGGACTCATACACTCTCAGTCTTTGGTTTAAAGGAACTCAGCCTAAAATCTCCTTGCAGTCAACCATCATGGCACACAAGGCCCAACACTTCAGGGATATGCTCCAGTGATGAGCAATCTCCTGTCTAGCTGGACACTGCACAAATATCAAGACTTCCTCCCACTCTATTTTCTGCTGCAAAACCTGTGATTTTTCTGTGTATATTTGTCAGCTGCTCTATTACAAATCAGATCTGGGATTGGAGTCCTCAGCCATTCATTGCATTTCTTTATCCTACTCGTCAAAACACATTCAGTTGTTCAGTACCATGATAACACCTTCATATACTGTAAATCAGACTATAGCTGACCTACAGACATGAAGAGGAGATGGACTAACCACGTCTCTTCTTTATCAGTAGGACACTGCCGTGAATTGTGCAGATGCCATTTGACTCTTTCCTCTCAGATGTGATGTACACATGGAAGAAGGTGAACAGCAAAGAATGACTTTGTCCCTCAGTACATCTGAACTACACAGCTGAGGCTGGGAAAGTGTGAAGGGAGGGAGAGGAATCACAGCAATTCCGATCCTCCCAGCACGGTACTCTTGCAGTTCCAATTTCTGCTCATATCAACTCTGAGCAGTAATGTTCCAAAAGCAGGTGTGCTGTTTGCATATTGTCTTGCCAAAATAGGCAAGACAAGTTCTGATAATACAGATGCAAGAGCAGTTTTCTACATCACAAATCTCTGGTCAGCCACCATGCCAAATACTGAACTATTCTGCTTTATCCCCATGTTCAGAATCTGACTCTTACTAGGACTAATAGCAGGAGCTAGGCAAGAACAGATGTTCTGATTTCCAGCACATTTAAAAGCAGAGGCAGCAGCAGGAAATCTCACAGCTGAACAAAATCCTTTGCTCTTTGTTTTTATTTATGCACTTTCATTTCAGTCACAGAACAATGAACTGGCATTCTAACACTTAGGCCTCTTTCAGTGGGTGGTGGTGTGACCCTTGCTCAACTCACATTAATTGCGGTCTCAGCAATGATTACCTTTGTCCCAGGTAAATGGACATGAAAAGGAAGAGCACAAAACTACTGAATCTATATGGTATTTCTCAGTAATAAACTTTATAAACTCCTTGACTATTTGAAGCAGCTCCGATTCACTGTGCATAATTTGCTCTGAAAGCAAAAGACCACCACAGTATCTGACAAGCTCTGGTTTATCAGCACTCTGTGGAAGATACTATTTTAAGATGGACAGGTAGCCAGATTGCTAACAGTTGTTTTTTTCCTAAAGACACCTGCATATTTGATGCAATTCTCTTCTTTAACACTCTCAGCCTTTCCAGGGCCAGAACCATTGTGAAGTGGAAGATGAAGAGGAAATCCTCATCCAGAGATAAAAGAGCTGCCATATGTCTTTTCTGCTCTACTGGAAATTATATTAAGAGTTGAGAGTATCTCTTCTCACCTACTAGAGTGGCTGGGAACTGAGTGCTGTCATGAAAGGCTCCCAATTCACTCTTCTGTGCACTTTTGAAAAGAAATCAATGTTCTCCACATTCCGCAGGTCTCCTTTACTGAACAGCTACTTTGCAATATGCTTTCTCTGCTCAGCTTGTCCTTGAGTTGGAGTGGTTGTTTTATATCAGGAGAGAGAATGTTATAGACATGTTTTTCAGAAAGGCTGAGCTCAGTCTAATATCATTGTACTGGTACTCAAGAGATTCACATTCATCTTCTGATGCCATCACTGCCTGAATGGCTGCAGCTTCACCACCCATAAGGTAGTGATGAGAATCAAATAGCTACTTGTGTGTCAAACACAGAAAAGCCAGGGGTGAGCAGTGCTGAAGGTGAGGCATGTTTACTAATCGCATGCACAATTATTCCCAAACACATGCAACCTCGTATTGCTTTCATTTGGCACAATGCTGCCTGAAAACACCAAGAGGAAAACACTGTTTTGCTCTAGTGTTTTATTGATAACTGGAAGGGGAGATAGAAGCAGAATATCTGCATTGCCCCAGCAGACAAACAAAATCCCCATGTCCCGCAAGTAATTACCATCTCCTAATTGGGTTTGAAAACAGGAGATTTGAGTCTGAACACATGGAGTTTGCACCAAAACGAACAATTACTTGTCTGAGGGATTGAGCAGTTACAAAACACAACAGGAAGAAACTGAAACTGAGGCTAGATTGAGGCTTTACCTGTGAGTTTGCAGATAGCCCTTACCAATCTCCTCTAACAAGCTGGAATCAGAATCCATATTCACCCGTTCTATTTTTTATCTGCCACTCTAGGCTCATTACATCAGTTTAACTAATGGCAATTAGTATGAAAATTAAAACTGATAGAAAAATTAAGTACTTGGAAGACAGTCACTGCTCCTACATAACTCTGCCATATCTAATTAGTGTGGTAACAAAACCCCAGCAGCAACCTGCACTTTCCAGGCCAGCACTGACCCAGCCCCAGACACCTCTTTCCTGCTTCAGTCCCAACACGGCCCTTGGGTCTGTGACCTGATGCTCCCCACCCCTTCCCACTGAGCTCCCTCATCACACCCCTGTGTGTGGCAGCAGCCAAATTTGTCAACTTTTAAGATCATGTGACAGGCTAGTCCCTTTTCTTGCTGTTGATGCATCCAAAGATTTTAGAAAATGGCTTACAATGCTGGTATCAAAAACAGAGACAAGCTTGCTCAGTGCCAATACAGACCTCTTCAAATAGTCAGGTTTTTCTGCAGACTGTCAAAGTCCTGTTCCTGATACAGGAGGAACAGACACCCTCTAAACCTGTGCGTGACCTTGGGGTTTCAATTCTCTGAGGCCTGGTTCACAAAATATTGCCAATCCAGATGCTTAATTATTCAGAGTTTGTATAATAGGCACAAGCTGCATCCCAGAGTTAAAATGTTATTACAAACAGGGTTCTTTTATCTTCCAGCCTTCACTCAGCAGCACTTTAAATGTTATTTGCACCAACATTGTGACAATAGCCTCTCACTCTAGATCAGCAGCAATGCCCAAACTTTACACTCACAGCACGCAGCATAAAACTCATCTACTTCAAATGAGCTGGCAGAATTAGAATTATTCTCCATATTTTCCATTACCAAGGCACCAGACACACATTTTACAAACATCCTTTCAGCAAGGGACTATGTCAGTTTACTGATACAATAATCAACATAAATCTCCAAAACTCTTTTGCTGACATTGTTGATAGGAAACAAAACAGCGTTAAACACACTCAGCCCTCATTCCCCCAGTGCAGCTTATCTGGAGTTGCTTTGTAGAGAGGATGTTGTGATTTTATGCTGGTGTATCCAATTTTATATTGATACCTGCTGTGTATGAGTGGAGCTGTAACTGCTGTGCCCAAGAGCTATCCTTACTATGCACTATGCTGTAAATACCTCCATCGTATGCTTATAAATGGTTCCAAGCAGCAAAATAACATCTGTATTGATCTGAAGAACATTTTATTGATTAAAGACTGCAGAAGAAACCATATGAAATGCAGGCCCATTATTTAACAATGTCTTTCCAGTACCCGTGTTAAAAATATTGGAACATGAGGCTGTTAAATTTTTTATCAAATGGCTCCTGCTGAGATTGCTGTAATGATGCAAAGTCAAATCACTAAGCTTTGGATTTCCTCCCCTTCTATTATTTTCTGTAGGGGTAAGGGAAAGATCCACAGATGAAAAATCCCTCTAGATATTGGCATTAAAAGGATGAGACAGGATGAAAGTGCATCTCCATACCTACTGCTGCAAAATGGTGCACAGGTCTAGGACTGAGCAACCTTTTAGGCAGGACAGTTTATAGAGAACTCCACTGGCCAGCACTTTCACAGCTTTCAACGTATTTAATGTCAAATTAAAAACATTGTGTCATGTTTAAGGGTCATCCATCTTCAAGGCCTTATTCTTAAGAGACAGAGGTGGTGGATTCGGTAAAGAGCCCTAGGAATGGCACTTGAGGGGCAATTATCTGATTTTGAAGAAAGCCCCCCATGGCAAACGTAGCCAAGTGTTTTCAGGTGTAGCACGGAGCAGGAGAAACTTGGTGTACAGACAGAGGGGATCAGCACCAGGCTGTCTCCTGGCTAAGCTGACAGTTTATCGTTCCTTTTAGTTCATGTCTTATATTCCTGCTTCGTTCCTGAAGAGAAATTCAGAAAACACCAACTGGCATCTCTGCCAGGAAATAGGAAATGTAAATAAAACCCAACAGCCTCTTGGGAAACTCAGATTCAAAGGCTTTCAGAGTCTCCACACAGCTCTGACCTCCAAGATCATAAGAATCTGTTCTTGTATGAGAAATCCAGTATCAATTGTTTTACCATTGATGTCGTGTAAGGGGAAAGATGCCACAAGGTGATTAAAATCTAAGTCAGGAAATAGAATGAAATCAGGGATTGAGGGACAAAAAGGAAAGAACACGACACTATGCAGGATTCTGACATTGTTCAAAGGTTTGGTGAGCTGTTATGTTATGGACACATTCTGAATATTTCTAGTTACATTTACTGTAAGCAGAGAAAAAACTTAATGATTTTGAAATCACAAGAATGCTATTATAGATTTTGATGTATAGCAAAATCACTTGGAAGAGAAACAGTCATTAGGAACCTGAGGAATGAAAGTCTTGGTAAAATTCATAAAATCAGCTCCATCAAAACACCTGGTCTACTGGGAGGTGTCCTTGCCCATGCAGGGGGTTGGATCTAGGGACCTTTAAGGTCCCTATCAACCCAAACCAGTCCATGGTTCTAATTTTCCTTTTTTTTAGTGTGTGTGTGTTTTGTTTGTTTGTTTGTTTTCCTATTTCCTTCCTATAGTCTTTAAAACTCTTCTCTATTGAAGAAATGAATTATACTAGACTGAGTGAACTCAAGCTAGACAATCAAATGAAGAAACTATTTTCTGTTCTGGCATTTTCTACACCAGAAATCAATACTATCTACCAACTTATACCTTCTAAATACTTCTTGCCAGGTTCAGACAGTGGAAACCTCTACTAGAGCATCCAGCACAGTGGCCGGTAACACAAAGGGTGTGTTTGGAGCATTTACAAAATAAATTCAGTCTTACTGTTTTGCTACTGAAAGGAGGCTTTTTAAGTTAGTTACAGTTCATTAACTACTACCATTGAATGGTTCTTATTTTAATTTCCCTGATAGATTTCAGACAGGTTTTTGTTCTCAGCATTCAGCCAGAGTATAAGTTTTGGCTTAGGTACTGAATACACACCTAATTTACACTCATAACTATTAGAGGACACCTAGAAACATTCAGACAATCCAATCACTCAAGAGGCTGAACATTTTAATCTCATCTCTTAGAGAAGAAATGCTGCCTCATGCAATGGGAAAGCTAACAATCCACTTCATGGAATGGGCTTTGAACAACCAGAATAAAATACCATTAAAAACGTGTTTCAGAAGAGGAACCGCAGGGACACAATGAACATGCAGAGGTCCAGCAGAGCCATGTAAAGGGAGACTGTGATGCTCTGGGATAGAAAAAAGCAATTTCTTGTCAGCCTCAGGTCCTGGGAGAGCTTTCCATGGACCTAAATGCCCACATATGGAAATCTCAACAAAGGGACCCAAGTGTTACCAAGTCCAAGATCTGCGGTACCTGAATCTAATAGGCTGAAGCGAAGATAACTTTGGAAAGACACAAAGCCTTTCCCTAACTTAGATTAAATTCAGTGTTTTATCACAACAGTATTATCTATGCAGTAGATGTTCTCACAGGACCCAGAGACATCCTGCATCATTTTCCTGTATTCTTTGGATTTGAACAGTCTGCAAGAAAAGTTAGCTGCATTAACAGAGAAAGACTTCAGAGGGGAATAAAATGTTCACACATTTGAGCAACAAATATACTAGTGACATTCACTTGTATCACACTACATATCAAATATGGCCCTATGCAGTTAAATGCTGGATGAAGTCCTCTGACTGTGACAGTGATACTGTGGTGCAAGAAAGAGGCAGGAATATCACAGCAATAATCATGCTCTTCTTTTCATTTGAACAGTCAAAACCCCTAAGCCAGCTTAAAGCAGTGTTGCCAGGCATCAGGTGTAATACAACTAAACATAGGTTAGGTGCTAAAAGGACAGTTTAGTTGTCTCCAAAGGGAAGAAGGATTCTCACACCAGAGTTGGTGGGGCTCACTAATCAGGCTTTAAACTAGGAAGGGGGTGGGGGCAAAGCCAGGCCTACTAGAAATGAGCCTAGGGGTGGTGTGCCCATGTCAAGGAGGAAGTCGATAATCCAGCTCAAGTGCATTTACACTAATGCACACAGCACAGGAAACAAACAGGAAGAGCTGGAAGCCCTTGCCCAACAAGGTAACTATAATCTAATTGTCATTACGGAAACACGGTGGGACAGCAGCCAGGACTGGAATGCTTCAATAAATGGCTACAAGCTCTTCAGAAGAGATAGGCAAGGAAAGAGAGGAGATGGGGTGGCACTTTACATTAAGGAGTGCTTTGGAGGACTGAGTTTTGGGTCCAGTTCTGTTCAATATCTTTATTAATGACCTAGATGAGGAGATTGAGTGCTTCCTAAGTAAGTTTGCAGATGACACTAAGCTGGGAGGAAGTGTCAACTTGCTTGAGGGTAGGAAGGCTCTGCAGAGAGACCTGGACAGACTGGACCGATGGGCCGAGGCCAATGGGATGAGGTTTAACAAGACCAAGTGCCAGGTCTTGAGCTTTGGTCACAACAACCTCATGCAAAGCTACACGCTTGGGGATGAGTGGTTGGAAAGCTCCATGGCAGAGAAGGACCTGGGGGTACTAGTTGAAAGCTGACTTAACATGAGCCAGCACTGTGCCCAGGTGGCCAGGAAGGCCAATGGCATCCTGGCCTGCATCAGGAATAGTGTGGCCAGCAGGAGTAGGGAGGTGATAGTGCTCCAGTACTCAGCAGTGGTGAGGCCACACCTTGAGTACTGTGTCCAGTTCTGGGCCCCTCACTTCAGGAAGGATGTAGAGCTGCTGCAGTGAGTCCAGAGGAGCTACCAAGCTTATGAAAGGTCTGGAGAATAAGCCCTATGAGGAGAGGCTGAGGGAACTGGGATTGTTTAGTTTAGAGGAGGCTGAGGGGAGACCTTACTGCTCTCTACGACTACCTCAAAGGAGGTTGTAGGGAGGTGGGAGTTGGCCTCTTCCATCAGATGAATAATAACAGGACCAGAGGAAATGGTCTAAGTTGTGCCAGGGGACGTTTAGATCGGATATTAGAAAGAATTTCTTTATTAAGACAGCTGAACAGGCTTCCCAGGGAGGTGGTGGAGTCACCGTCCCTGGAAGTATTTAAGAGAAATACAGATATGGTGCTCAGCAGCATGATTTAAGCACTGTTTGGGTAGATAAGGTTATGGTTGGACTAGATGATCTTCTGGGGATTCTGTCCAGGGTTAGGACTCTAGCATTAAGGGTCATGGTTTAAGGGTCTAGGCGTAAGCATGTAGATTAAATGGTCTAGGGTTAAGGGTCTATCTGGTGTGGTGGTGTTAGGTCACAGACTGGACTTGATGATCTCAAAGGCCTTTCCCAGCCTTGGTGGTTCTGTGATTCTATGAAAAAGCAACAGCTATTTTTCTTTAGTATGTCCTGATGCTTCCTCACGATTAAAAAGCAGTATTAAAACTATATCAGAAAACACAGAATGTCCTCTTACTTCTACTGATTGAGAGGGACTCATGTTACTACAAACACACAGAAGACCCCAGGAATCCTGACACACCCCAAAATAGGTCCTGAGGACTAGTCCCTCATAAATCCCAAGGCAAACATTTCCATTATTCATCACAGGAGGGTCACAGTTGCACAACAGAACAAAGCCAAAATAAACAAATTTTTTTTTTACCTTCAAAAAGGGAAAAACATGTGCCATTGCAAATACTGGAAAAACCCACATTCCTATTCAAGTTTTATAACACAAGGCTGACACTAATTTGGTTCAGTTTTCTATAATAGAGGCAGATGACTCCCAAAGAGCAACAGTAATCAATATTGACAGACAATCTTTCCATTGAAACTTCTTCCCACCAAGACCTCAGATGTTGGCACCAGGCACAATTCCAGGGTAAGGGAACATGCTGCAGGGTAGAGCATTACACCACATTCTGATACAGCCACAATAAAGAAAAATACCAAGTATTGGCATTGGTATACCAAGAGTATGAAATTCCTTTGGAGTCAAAATTTTTAGGGGGAACAGTTCTTAAAGCCACAATTAGTTCCAGTCAAATTCCTGTTGGTTTATACATGAATAGGGGAAATAAAATAATTGCGGGAAAGGTGGAGAGTAGGGCAGAACAATTGTTTCAATTATTTCAACTGCAAATACCCCAAACTAGTTTCCAGCTAATTTAATTGCAACTAAGCATCTGTGATTTTATTGTCATCATTTGTAGTAGTCAAAAAACTTAATATTCCATTGAAGCTTCTCCTCTCTTCCTGATCTCCCAGTGCTTTGTACCTGTGAGACAATGTAACAGAAGCCTCAAAAAAGGCCATTACTGAAACAAACAGTTGGAGTAATTTTCATTTATCTCATGGCAATCATCCTCCACCCCTCGCTTTCCTTTGAGGTTGTTTTTCGATTGTCTTGTTTTGAAGCCAGGCAATTTGTCCCACGCTCAGTTGTTCATGGGCTAATTAGGAATTTAAAAGTAATTTAAACACCCTTTGCAGTGTGCTGTTAATTCCCTCCAGATTGCTGGGAACATTAGTTTTGCTGTTTGTTTATTTTAACTGACTCTAAAATATCAAACACATTACAGGTTGTACTGGATTTGGGATAATTCACCTTTAACAATGAATTAATTACAAAAGGAAGCACCCTACTTAACTAGCATTGGCTTGTGCTCATAGAAAGCTCCAGACCCCAAGATGACAGTGTGGCTGCAGCACATGGTGCAGACCTCGGTGGAGCAAGAGGCCGAGCTGGAGAGGCACAGCCTCAGCCCCTGTAGTGACTGACCCAGGGTCACACAGGGCACCTGCAGTGTTCACCTCCTCATCACTAGCATGGGCTGCACACCCAGCCTCTGGGAGACCCCTGCTGCTGTCATCTGTGTTGGCTGGACTGTCACTGGCACACGTAGCCCACCTCACACACCAGAAACACCTTGGTCTTTCCCCCTGTTGCATCAGGCCCAAGGTGGTTTTGTATGAGAACCTCTCCTGGCAGAAGCCAAACCCCAACCTGAGCCCACAGACCAGGGTAGAAGGACCACAGCCCCCAGCACGTCAAGCTACATCTGCTCTCCTGTGCAGTGACTCAGCAGGGACCCCAGAATGGGTCATTCCCCACCCTGTGCCTGTTGTCCAGGCTGCTGCAGTGCCAGCAGGCACGAGGAGCTCCCAGTGCTCCTCCAGGATCCAGCCAGGCTGCTAACGAGCATCACGGCTCAGCCAGCCTGAGTCCACCACAGGGGCACTAACAGGGACAGTGTAACCCAGCACAAGAAACCCAGAATCAGATCAAACATGGAAATGCTCTAACCATCTTTATACTGATACCTTTAACTGAAAACTACTATATGCAAATTGTGTAAACAGAATTAATTGTATAAGATGTAGTTATGATTTAGCAGGAACCAGTGCCAGTAATGTGGAAAAGAGTTAAGTGGAAAAAAATCAGCAGCAGTTTACAGAGAAGAATTAATGCTATAATACATGCACAGACTGAACAGTCCTTTCATTTATCTCTGAAAAGAGAAACAATATATGAAAAAAACCAGTACTACAGTCCTACACTTTGCAAATATCCTATTATTTGTGCAAACAAAAAGTTAGTGTATAATTCTCAGTAAAGATCTGACACCACTTTCCACAATGAGCATTCTTATAAGCAATTAAAACTGAACTACACTTGTCAGAGAAGTGCCTACTGTATATACCAGAGACTATTAACAACCACTTGTATCTGGCATGTTTGCTTATGCATTAATACTCTGATTAAGCCAGCTAACAACATTACAGCAGCTGTACCTGGGTTCATCCAGCCAAAACTCTTCAACAAGGGCCATAAACTGACACCTAGAGATGAGTAAGAACTGTGCAAATATGTATATGGCACTTCAAGTACTTTTGCAGCCTCTGACCATTTTCAACTCAAGGAATTTCTAGAATCTAACACCATTTGCCTATCCAGTAACACTCAATAGATGCTTTCTCCAAATACTGAACAGGGTCTCTGGGTCGCATCCCCTCTCTACGCAAATATGAGTCTTTGGCAAGGGGTTTCTTGGCCTAACAACACTTCTGTTTGCCCTGAGCAGTTCCTATAATTTTTAGTTATATGTTTTTAGGAAACGAATAGATATAAAAAAATTCTTAGCCTTTTTGTTATTATTTGCTTTTATGGTTGTCATAGACTATTGAGCTGATGTTTGAACAGAATTCAAGTGTGCTCTGAATTGTGGCACACACTTTTTGTACAGCTATACCACTTCAGAAATGACCTGTTTGACTTCCTAATGTGCTTACCAGTACATCATTGTAGCTTTAAAGAGGCCAGATACTTTTATACCAACATAACCTTATCTGTATTTGAGTGTTCTAGTTGAATTGGATGTTGGTATCTCAGTTATAAACTGAAATACTCAGCAGGGCAGGCACTAGCACAGAGACCAGTCAAAACCCAACTACCATTTTACTGCCTAAGAAACACCAGCTAGGAGCAGCAGCACGAGTCAATCACACCTAATGCACCTGGCTCTCCTGACATAAAAACCACTCCCTTACTTCTCTATTATTGATACTCTTGGCTTTTGTTTACCCCCAGAAGAGTATGTATACAGTGCTCAGATTCTAACATATCAAACTACTTACGAAGAGTTCTTAACCATCAGGTAGCACTGAAAGTTGAGAAACAGTTTCTCCTTTAGGTTTCCATGGTTACTACGTCCCCAATGTGCAATTCAAGTCACTTATGGCATAATTTGCTCCTGAGCTTCCTAAGCTGCCTTTCAGGTATCATATCCCTTTAGACTGGTAAGCATACAGAAGGGACAGTTGGTGTATCCCTAATCCTGCTCAGTGGCATTCCCAGGCAGCACACCCGGGCTGGCTGAAAGGTCCTGTAGAGGGGTGAGCTGCCACCTTCTGGGGTACAGCCAGCAACAGCCACATGGGCTTTTGCAGATTTTAGGTCAGGTGCTCAAAGCTCAAACCTGGCCTGGAGAGAGGCAATGAGACTATGTCTATGGCTGAACTGGCTTTCAACTAAACCTTACTTGGTGGAACCCTGGAACAGGCTTCCTAGGGAGGTGGACAACACCCCAAGCCTGTCAGCGTTTAACAGGCATTTGGACAACACCCCTAACAACATGCTTTTTACTTGGTCAGCCCTGAATCAGTCAGGCAGCTGGACTAAATGATCATTGCAGGTCCATTCCAACTGAAAGTCTCTTCTATTCCATATTTACCGATGACTTAGAAAACAGGCATTTTCCAAGTGAAAGCACAAGGCAGTATATAGCACTGCAGGACCAGATCAGCCATGTCCCAGGGCTCTATTTGACATGTTCAAAGGCCATCAGGGCATCATTGTACTTCTGCAAATCCAATGTAAAGCTCCAGAGAGCCTGACAGACTAAAGCCAGTGAGAACCCACTTAAAGCAGCACACAAAACCATAAGAAACCCACAACAGCTTGTAAAACGCACATTTGCAAGTACAGCTGGTAGATAACAGAGTAATAAGTGAGGACAGTAATAACTATATTTTTAAAAAGTCCTTAGAACAGCTGAAATTACAGGTCTAACACTTTCTAGCTACCCAGTCCCACAGATAATCCTGCAGTAACAGGAATCACCAAGGAAACAATTCAGGCCCATGGGACAGAAGCCTGTGTAGCAGGGATGCAGAAAACAGCACAGCACAGACTAAAGCTTGCAGGAATCTGTTAAGTTAAATAAGATGCAGGTAGCAGAGCACCATGGTTCAACACATGCAACATCTTTGGGGTGCAATTATAGGATAAACAGCAAGAGCTTCAGTGTATCAGCCCACAAAAAACAGATCTAAACACTAATGCTAAAGAACATGAAAATTCTGTTACCTATTCAGGGCTATCATTTGCTACCCCTCCCAGAATAAGCTGCCCTGTCCCAGGAATGGAAGGGCACTATCCAACGGGGATGATCTCCTTACAAAGAACAAACATCGACAATCAAGCCAGACATTCCTTAAGTGAGATGCAATGTCAAATTGCCCAGAACCATGTATCTTGAAAAGCCAATTCCCACTGCCAGCTGAAAACAAGCCCTGCTCAAGCATCTGAAAGTCTAGAGGCTGAGGCAGTGCTTATTCATTTTTAAGGAACATAGCATAAGAAATTAATTGAAGGAAATGGAAGGAAAGTACACTCCAAAGAATACAGGGAGGCAAAAAGTACCATGATTAATAAACACAGAAAATAATGTGAAATTTACTTCTTCCAAGCACTTTACTACACTCAGTTTAAAATTCTCATCAGCTTAGCTATGTTTATCTAAAAACATGTAAGATTACATTGTATGTCCCTTTCTGGTGAAGGGCAAATAGTTAACAGCATGCAAAAATAATCAAGGCAGCAAGCAGAAAAAAGCTCTTTTCTACTAAAATTTACACATGGAACCTAGAAAGACAGGCTAATTGCTCCCTGGGACCCTCTGATTAGCTAAATCTGACTTGTAAACAGCTGCAAGATCATGGTATCAAGGAGTGGGTACCTCTGTTTTCTGTCTCACTGGCTGCTTGTGACACGTTTTTCCCCTGATTTGAGCCGATTGGGCCTCTCATTTACCAATTAGGGAATGAGGCTGAACAGGGAGGAACAGAAGATGATTAAAAATCTGCTCTTTGCTATTTCTGCAACAACTGTGGACCATTCTCTTCCAAATCAAATCTGGTTTCTGGCTTGCAAGCTAACTGGCAAATGTAATCTCATTCCCCGAGTGCCAGAATGCATCAGCTGTAGCTGTGCCATTTGTGGTCCATCTGCAGGAAACATGCCATGCCAACTGCTTTTGGGTGGGCCAGGAGGGAGATGAGGCACCATCAAGAAGCACGTCACTGAACTTTCCTATTCCTCCTACCCAAGTGGATAAGGTTTGGGAATCTTGTGGGGCTGTGCTTCAAAACAACTTCAGCAACTCACATCATCTCTCAACACCTGCTTTTGTCAACAGGTCTGGTTACTGAAGTATCATTCTTTAAACAGGAAGACAATGGCCAAAAAAAGTCCTTTTTGTTGTTTAAAAATAATTATAATGCAACCTAGGCATTCTGGCAGATGACACTGTAGAAAAACATGTTAGTTTTCTGTTTGTCCAGGCTACCTGTTGAGCCAGGGAAGGCTGCAAATGAACTGAACCCACAAACAGACAAAGTTCAAATACACTTATTTAAAATTCACTCTGAGCCAGAAGAGAAGCAAGACACACATTCACAGGAAACCCATGTTCTCCGTAGGATAATTCCTGGCCACAGGCCTCCTACAGGAAGGCTTTAGGCCAGTTTCATAACCTTTATAATTTTATAATCACAATCTTGGGAAGGAAGTATGCTCTGAGAAGAGGAGAGCTCTCTTCAGAACAACACTGGGTTTTTCCGGAATAATTGTGTCATTTTTTTTAAACTCATTTTCCAGAGAAAGAAACATAAAATTATATTTTATGTCACAGATTTTTTTCAGCATGAAAAAACACTTTAGATGAGAAACAGCACAGAGATAGTGACATCAACCAGTAATACAGCTTACTTCTCTAGCTCTCATTCAGTGAACAGGTAAACTGAGCTGAACAGCCTTATTGCAGCAACCAAGGCCCAACTGTCTCTTTATTTTGTCCTAACGAATTTGTTCCAATAATTGTAATAACTGGCAAATTCAGTTCAGGAGAGACTCAGGAGGAAAACTGTTCATAGTTACCACTGTAGATGAAAATCAGCTGCCAGAGTTGTAAAGGGAAGCTAACAAGGCACCTGACTACTATGCTTGGAGTAAGGCAGAGCTGTCAAGTCTCCCACTCTTGAGTACTCTCATTTGAGAAAAGCACAAGATCTTGAGTGCCTCTTGTCCTCAGTGATTGCATCTCCACTCTAGTGCTGCCATCCTCTTGGAGCTTGACTAAGCCCTGTGATCACTGAGAGCATGTTTGTTGTTTTCTCAGTATACTGGGGTCCATCCATTATTTTTTTTTTCCCTAGCCCTTGTTTGCCTTGCCACAGCTGAAAGCAGATGCACACAGACACTGCCTGACATCATCAATGGGGAAATCATGTCAAACACTGGTACCCTTAAAGTTGACTGCAGCTTAAGCCAAGAAGTGACCTGACAGTACAGCTCTGAATTAAAATGCTGCGCTTATTCATAAGCTTGACATTAATATTAATAAAATGGCAATAAGCCTATATTTTATATTCTGTCATTTCAGTCTGCATGACTAGTACTGTAACTGTGTATGCTCCCAGTACACTCATACAGATTACACTTACAAATTGCCCCTCTGAATAAAGAGCACTGCACAGGGATGACAAGTATTGATTTTCAATCTCCTTCCAAAATGACTCTATCATTGCAACTAAGTCAGGCAATTTGCCTCACTTTACACTTCGGGCTGTAGGCTTCAGATCACATTGACAGGCCTGATCCTTCAGGAGATGTTTAATTAGAATAGAAATGAAAGGAATTACTGTAAATCAGCACTTCAGTCAGCAGCGCTCCAGAATTTGAAAAGCTCCTTCAACGTGTCCGTGTCCCCCCCCCGCCAAAGACACACACACACACTTCCCTGTTGCAGATGAGCTGCCTGATTTACCCTCTTATCCTTACCGGGAAGTTTGAGGTGGTGGTTTGGTGGAAGCAGAACTCCTGCCTTTCCTCCGGGCACGGTCTGCCCTGCGTTTTGCTCTCCCTCGGCAGCTCCCCAGGCCTGGCCCTGCCTCATCATCCCCACGGCTCGGGCAGGCTGGCAGAGCCCGGCTCTTCCACCCTCAGAGCCCTGCTTCGACCTAACCATGACCGAGGGGCTGCAAAACCAGCTCAGCAAGCCCCCCCCCCCGCCCCAGGGCAGCCCCTCCAGCTGCTCCCAGGCTCCTGGCAGGCAGGAGCTCTGCCTTGGGGCCTTTTCGAAACAAACCTCCGGTTCCCAGCCTGCCTTCCTCCAGCCCGTCCTCGGCCCCAACTCGCAGCTCCCGCAGCTCCCTCAGCCTGAGGCGCCGGCCCTTCCCGCCCTTCCCGCCCTCCAGCCACGTGCGCAGCCACGTGCGCAGCCACGTGCCGCACGCGCGCCCAGCCACGTGCCGCCCTGCCCTCCCCCCCCCCGCCCCGGGAGCGGCTCCAGGCGCAGGATCCCGGGAAAGCTCCGACCCCTCTGGAGAGGGTCGAGCGGTGGGATTGAACCCGTTTGCGCTGCGGCGCACACCTCGGGCAGCCCCAGGCCAGGTGAATGCAACTCTGCCCGTGGCCGGGGCTGCTGCACAACCATGCCAGGAGCTGCACACCCGTCCCAGGAGCTGCACACCTGTCCCAGGAGCTGCACATCCATGCTAGGAGCTGCAGATCCATCCTGGAAGCTGCACACCCATCCCAGGAGCTGCACATCCATGCCAGAAGCTGCACACCCGTCCCAGGAGCTGCACATCCATGCCAAGAGCTGCAAATCCATGCCAGGAGCTGCACATCCATGCCAAGAGCTGCACATCCATGCCAGGCAGCTGCACATCCATGCCAGGAGCTGCACATCCATGCCAAGAGCTGCACATCCATGCCAGGCAGCTGCACACCCGTCCCAGGAGCTGCACACCCGTCCCAGGAGCTGCACACCCATGCCAGGCAGCTGCACACCCGTCCCAGGAGCTGCAGATCCATCCCAGGAACTGCACACCCATGCCAGGAGCTGCACACCCATGCCAGGAGCTGCACATCCATCCCAGGAGCTGCACACCTGTCCCAGGAGCTGCACACCCGTCCCAGGAGCTGCACATCCATCCTAGGAACTGCACATCCGTCCCAGGAGCTGCACATCCATGCCAGGCAGCTCTGACAAACAGGTACCACGGTCATGGATCCACCCCTGGAACCCACGATCCCCTCACACAGCAGTGCCCTGGGTGGGCACTCGGTGCCTGCCAGGTGTGCGCCCCTGCTGCAGCCCCGCTGCACGCCAGGCTCCCACAGAAACAGCCAACCAGGCAGCCTGAAGTCCAACATTCCCCCAAAGCACAGTGCAAGTCCATGGAACATGCCCGTGCTGGTGCCTGCAGGGCCACAGGTGGCACAGCATGGGACACGTGGGTTCACTGTGGTGTTTTCCACAGCAAGTCTGTAGTTGTGTGAGCGAGGGATCAACCTCACCCTCTGAAAGGGCGACAGGAATAACCTCTGCCTGTTCAGTGCTTGTTTAAAAAGGAGTATCTCCAAGCTGAAGAGAAGGATGGAACGTCCGTGGCTCTGAGGGAGGTTTTAAAGAATTACCTGCTGTTGGAATGCAGTAGGGAGGGAAAACCCTCCTACAGTTTTATTAAAACTTGTTGCAAACGGTGAGTGCAATCATCCATCACCTCGTATAGATGGCTTTTTCTTCTGTGTGAGAAATGAAACCACTTGTTTACTGTAGCAGTAATACATGGAGAACCACTTTCAAAGCTCCCAGCTGTGCCCCATCTACCACTGTCTATGGAAGGGGGGGAAAAAAAAATCACCAAAAAGAAGCCAGGCAGCAGGCTTAGGTTGACAATGGTGTGACAGGAGGCTGCACGTGGCTGGTCTTGCTCGTGTGGTACAGAAGTACCTGCTGAGGGGAGTGTTGTGTGAGAGGTTTTCAGCTGGGCTGATGAAGGTTGCTCAACTGTTTTTGGGTGGATGGGGCAGAGAAGGACCACGGGGTTCCACCATGGGTGGTGTTAAGAGGCTGTTCTGCCACTTGAAGGGGAAACATGCTTCTCTTTCAGCAAAACCTGACAAAACACTCCCGATTAATTTCTGGTTTTGATGCAAAAAAGTCAGGAAAAGGTCATTGTGTTTTTATACATAGAAAGAAAATTTGAAACATCTGGAATCTTCAGGATTTCTTTGAAACATGGTGTTCTTAGTCTAAGCTCAGTTGAGCCTATGAACTTTAACTAGTGCTTTGCTGTTAATTGGGGTCACCAAGGTCACCCAGATGACTTGGGACTTCTCCCTGCCTCTTGAGCACCCTCCTTGCTAGTGATGGGCAGGGCTTGCCAGCTGAGTGGGTACAAAGGCTTTTCCTAAAAAGATTGAGTCTCATTCTAAACCATGTGATAGTTCAGCCCTGAATTGCTGGAGTCAGTGGAGGAAACACTGGATGGATTTTTATTTGCCTGAATGATTCAGGATTTTAGAGAAGAAGAATCATTGTACTAAATAATAAGAAAAAAACCCACTGTAAACTACTTTAAAAGCACTTCATGATTAAAATACACTTTTCTCCTCAGGATTCACTGAACCTTCTGTGCTTTATCACTACCACCACTAATATTTTCAGAGATTTCCAACTGCTTCAACTATTTGTCCTGGCACTAAAAAGGGAAGCTTTGCTTTCTAGTGGTCTCAGCTAGAAGCACCAAATTGTTCGGTGAACAACAGGGCCAATGGAAGTCAAGCTTCCTATGAAGTTGAGCTTTTTGTTCCTTTTTTTTCCCCCTCTCCACACAGAGGATCTCTGGCCCCTCACAAAGGAGAGCCACACTGAGCAAGACAGGCCAGGGCCTCCTAAGCAGAATATGAACAACTGAGAGATCCACTTGCCTTTCCCCTGGCAGAGGTGCTTCTTTGGGTCCCTACTCTAATGAAGACACTAATTGCCATAAAATGCATAGGAAAGTAATTAGGTTTGAATTCCTATGTAAAATGTTGTTAAAATAGGCTGCTGGGTTCCTAAGTTTCTGGGGGATTGGGTTGGTTTGGCTGTTTTGCAGGTAGGCTGGCAGTGGGGTCACAAGGGCCTGTTTTCTTCAGGAGATTAGGTCACTGGATCTAAATGGCTGAAGTTTCTAGTCATTATCCTGGGAACTTCAATTATATTTTCAGGACACTCAGGAATGAATGATGCTTCCTCTCTATCACACAGCAACTTTACACATGGGGTTAAAGCAGTGCAGTGCCCTGATGGGACCAGCAGGTAGTGTAACCAAATGATCACAAGTGTACACAAGAATTTTACAGCCTGGGGTAAGAGGACAGTGATCCAAGTGCCACTGCTGGTGAGGCAGCCAGTGCTCACAGCCTGCTTCTAGAGGGATCTGAAGGCTCCAGGTCTGCACTGACCCTCCAACAGGCAGGAGAGGTTTTGTGCTGGGGAGGGAGCTCCTGTACTCAGCCCCAGCCCCAGCTTGCTGGGGATTGTTATTGCTGCAGAAGCAACTTGTTTCTTGCTGCAGCTTCTGCTGATGCTTTAGCTCTTTTGGAAAAGCAGCAGGAGCTTGTAAGCTCATTCATAAGTCCCTATAAAAACAAACTAGCTCTTTTTGGGTCTCCTTTAGAGTATCTTGGCAGTTTGCTGTCTCTGACAGAGTGACAATGCTAGCCAGGTAACATATACTTAATTCTCCTGTCCAGACACTCCCAAGCACCAGTGCAATTACTACTTTAAACTTGGCAGAGAACATACAATTTTAACCAAAATATCACAGCTTCTTTCATACAGGTGAGACCTGAGTAGTCCAGCCTTGCACTCCCTTACCTACTGGGATGATAATATGGGACAGTTCTCCTCCTTATTCACCAGCAAGCACCAATAGGGAGCTCCCCTTCTCCTCCCTGTTCTCAGGGCTTTGGCTTTCCAGCAGTACAGGAACATGCAAGGAATAAAAGAATAAGAAAAACTTGGCACCTCCTTAGCATTGTTTTTCAACAGATCTGTGCTGTTATGCACAGCCTGTGATTGTAAAGTCATTTTGTACTTACACATTTTTTCTGTTAGAAAACAGAATGCTTTAGCCAGTCACTTACTTTCAAGTGTTCTGTAATTTTTTATACTTTATATATAAAAAAAAAATCTATTGCTCTAAATATGCCAGAATACAGGGCTGAATTTTTAGTGCAGGAGTTAATTATACATGCTGCAACAGTGATTAAAATCCCTTTTTCCTTTTAAAGCTCTTACGATGGAGGTACAAGCTGTACTATACAAATAGAGAAAGTGAGGACATAGGGAAGGTAAATTACTCAAAACCATGCAAAATTAGCAATAGTGCTGATTATCACTAAGTATTCTGTTGCTGTTATCTCAGGAAGGAGGGGGAAATAGAAAGTGTATATTCATTTCAAAAGCTTCGGATCACTGAAGAAGGAAAATGCTGATTGCCTGGCAGGCCTGACTGTGGGGAGGACATTGCTGAGGATCCTTTGTTGTTCAACAGTTCCTTAAATTTCCTTACTCATTGCTGCTATTCTGGGGGTTTCTTGCCTAAATGCAGGCCCTAGCCCTTCATTCCCTTTGGTGGATCACTCATACCTGGGGTGTGGTGGGCACTGCCTGCCCAGGGGCCCTGACTACACAGGGTGGCTTTTGGGGCTGAGCTGTTTGGAGCAAGGGCAGCCTTTTTTAGTGCCCTATGCAGCCTTGAGCACAGTCCTGCCCACACCTCCCTCCCTCTGCTCTACATTGGAAGGACTGAAAAATGGCCCAGCCTTTCCCCCCCCGCCCCCTTATTCCCCATCTGTCTCCCTTCTGCACCAAAATAACTAATAATCCCCAGTCCCATTTCAAAGGGATATACAGCACCTTGTGCTGCTGCTTCACTTACTGAGACCACTTCTGAAGGAAACCTTTTCATTACATCAATTTCAGCAGGCTCCATTTAGTTTTTCAGAGATTCTGTGGGAAAGAGGGAGATAAGTGACACAGGCTATTTATTGAACCAGCCCCAAATACTGCACTTTACTGAGAATTAAATACTGAAAATGTTAACTTAATTGAAAGGATTAATTAGGTCTTTGTAACTCTGCTCCTACTGAATAATGCATGTGATGTAAGGGGCAAGAGGCAAGTATTCGGATCATGGAAGAACAGCTGGTTACTAGTTGCTCACCACCTGGTCAGAGTAAGTGTTGACCTTGACTGGCAGCAGGTCCCATCCCCCAGAAAGACCCTACTACTTGGTTTTAGCTGTTTTCCTTCTTAGCTTTGCAGTTTGCCTTTACACTTCTCCCCTCTTCTCAGCAGTTTCAACTGATACTCTTCTCAAAGCACAGCAGCCCTCTCCCACCATGCCAATATATTTCTAAAGAGGAGGAGGTAACTTTTTCTTGAGGGCACTCTTTGGTCACAGGTTTTACAGGAAACCCCTTTTCCCTTCAGCAGCTTATTGCTCTGCTGCTTTGTCCCACATTCCTGCTCACCTTAGCCTGTATATTTGGGATTCTCCCTCCTGTCTGGAGAAAAGGTTTGCTATCATTCCAGCTGCACTTGAGCCTGTGTGGTCTGGAGCAATCATTTTATTTAAGCTGCAGTTTGAAAATAAAATCCTCTCCACAATAATTATAGTGTTGCATTAGAAAATCCTGGATGTCTACACATTGCATACGTAGACTGTACTCTCTGCACTGAGCTGCACCATCTGCTCTCCTGCTCCCTGTTCTTACTCCTGCAGACATTAGATAAACATGTTGAGAGAGCAGCAGGCTGTTTTCAATCATGACATATCTGAGCTGTGTTTAAAGTCAAAAGCCTTTATTTACAGCTTGGTGAAGAGAGAGGACTCATATCAAGGGCAATAAACTCGAACCATAGCAGTATAATGGCTCCAAGGGATGGGAGCCATGTATGTCAAACCTGTCACTTCTTTAAAATAGAGAAGGCTCCAAAATGAGATGCAGGGCTTCCTAGTTACCATGAGATGGCCTTCAGTGCTGTGGGGTGGCTTTGGAGGCACAGCAGTGGGGCAAGTATGCACTGCTGCTCACAGAAGTCATAGAGTGGCCTGAAAAGAGATTCACTGGCTTTTACCCCTTAGTGCTGATCAGCAGGAGCTGTTGGCAGGAGGGAGAACATCCCTCCCTGAGATCAGCTGCCACAGCTGCTGTTGGTAGAAAAATGGACGTTAGGTCTTTCTTCATGCTTGCAATGGAAGGAGTGCAAGGGAGGGGAGGCAGTACTGGCAGGATGGTCCTGTAATGGCCTGGAAGTCCATCAGTCTCCTGCCTCACTGCAGAAATCCACAGAATTCAGTGTCCCCCTTTGGATATGAAGCCAGTTTTTATCAACTGACTTAGTCAACTACTCAGAGTACTTACAGCACCATCGAGTAGCTTCCACATCTGAGCTGATAATCTAAATCCTTTCTGATCCTGGGCACCTACTGGGCCTCCACATGAGAAGAGGTGGTTGTGTTCAGTTAACTCTTCAGTGCTGTGAATCCAGGAGAGGAGTTAACAGGAATTCTTGAATGTGTTGGATTGGTTGGTTGGTCTTTGCAGGAGCTGCAGTGGCTCTGGGATGCAGTCTCCTGCCTTAGAGCTACTGCTTGTGCCAAGAGTGGCTAAACTGATCAAGGGTATCACTCCTACAGCCCCAGCTTGCAAAAAATCCCAAAGCCAGGTTTCCCAAGCTGAGGTTCTCTGGCAACATGTGCACATATTCCCCTGCTCATTCCAGCAACCTTTCTCATTTTACTTGTTTTCTCTCTGATCCTTGGAATTCAATTGTACTGATTTCCTGAGCATTAAACATACATGAACGTTCCCCCATGTCTGCTTAATGGCCTTAGCAAAAAGTGTCTCGACTCATTGGCAATGCAATTGGAGCAATCACTGAATACAATCCACTCTTTCAAGATTGGATGTTGGAAACAGCTTTTTTTTCTCTTTTGTTACAGTGGGTGAGCAAGCAAAGTTATGATATTAGAAATGGCTCCTGAGACGTGACAAATGGGCTTCAAAATGCAGCATAATGATCATTACAAGATGGGGTTGTATTTTGTTCTTGAACCTGCTATGCACATTTTATTGAGATGGGAGTAAAGATCACAGAGAGTGAGGCTCCCTCAGCCAACCCGAACCCAGTTTGGGCTTTGGCAATGAGAAATTCCTGAACTTGAAGTCCCATATCTCTAGGGTGTCGCTAAGAAAGGATGATGCAGCTGAGGTGGATCGGTGACAAGTTTTAGAAAATCTAAAGATACAGAAATCTCCAAGTCTGAAGCTCCAAGTCACAACTGCAACCCTGCAGTTCCTGGTGGTCTAGGGGCTGTCACGTGGCAAAATCTTAGGAGTCAGAATTCAAGTTAATGTTGGACAGGCAATTGTGAAATTCTCTCTCAGTTTCTGGTGACTGAAGCAGCTGTTCTTGCACCAAACACTATGTACTATTTACAGCTTTTCTGCCAGAGATTAATAAAGTAGCTCTAGTAACTGAGTCACTCAGTCAAGCTGTGCAGTGTCTTCATTCTGCTCCAGGAACTCATGGGAAACTGTTCCCAGCTGATTTCTGCTCCCTGCAGGACTGCAGTGGTTCTGTCTGTAGGGATCTTCTACTCTCTTGAGCTTCGTCCAGGGAGTCTTTCTGCCACTAGTAGGTTCTCATCTGATTATTAAAGCAGGCAGGGGGGAGGCCATGAAAAGCCTCCCACTGCAGTTTCAGAATGGCACAGATACTTGCCTTCCTAAGCTCGGTGTACTCCCTCTGTTACTACATGGTGCTGCTTTGCCTCCTCAGGCCAGTGTCACATCTGCTGGAAGGTCCAGCACTGTAGCACCCCGTGGACACAGTCTCCTGCCCTGGGTTCATTTGTAGCCAATGCACAAAGGCATAAAGGAGAACTTTCCCCTTCAGCCACCAGTGCACTGATGGTTCCTGTTGCTGGTGTGACTAGCTGAGAAGGCAGGACTCTCCCAAAGTCACCAGTGCAGTCTGAGCTCTGCAGCAGAGGGAGCTGGGGGTTGGATGCCATGTTGGTGACATGCACACCCCCCCCAGGGTTAAAGCCTTGATTGTCCCTGTTAGTCCTGAGAGAGAGGTGAAATCATCTTTGCCTGCAGAGGAAGAAGTGTAATGCCCTGTGTCCAATTTTCTTTTCATTACTGTTTTTATTATGGAAACAAAATATTCACCGATTCTAAAATGAAAATGGAGAAAGCTAATTTTTGTAGTTCCTGCTAATAAAATTCTTAATGTGCTCTTCTCCCATTATCATAAAGATTGTTATGGTTTACTTTATCTCTGGAATCCTATTATTTTCCCCAGAATTCATGGGCATTCCTTATCTTCAAAACTATTTTCATCTATTGAGATAGTCCTCCTTTTTCTTATCTTTATCCTCATAGTGAGTATAAACATCTCTTTATTATCCTGCTTCTGTTTTCATAAACAGTAAGTGGCTATTGATCACAAAAGCTTTGGGGTCTTTAAGATGAGGCAGCAAAACTCCTGGAAGCTCTGGGTAAGAGTCTGAAGAAGGAATTCTGAGTTTACAGGTGACCAAAAATCTGATCGATAGCAAGGTCATTAAAAAGCCATTTAAAAATGGGCCATTCCAGTAGTATTGCTGTATCTTAAAAGCTGCAGATAATGCAGAGAGCCCCGGGCATCCTGGTAAACTGCAGGTGAAGTGTGTTCATCCAATGGTGAATGGTTTGGGGAAAGGGGAAGTATGATCTGGCAGCACGGGAAGCAGCCTGACTGCCCTGCCTCCTGCCTGAGCACTCCTCAGAATTTGTTTCATTGAGGGTTGAAGGGCTGCTCTCTGTTCATCAGCTGCTTTCCCTTCTGGAAATATTCTGTAGCTTCTAAGGATCTAAGCAAAACTGAAAGGATGCCATTGCAGAGGTTTGTTGGGAGAACCCCTCTGAGCTGGTTTGCACTCACATCCGTGATGTACAAGCCCGGCAATTGTTCTGAGAGCTGGAAAGGTGAGTGTGGCCTACAGCTCAGCTGCTGGTGATGGGCACTGCCCATCAGACATGGGGCACAAAGCCATTGATACTCTGAAAACCAACAATGGGACAACAGGCCTCTTTACAGTGATTATTTTCATCCCCAGAAAAAGATGAAGGAAGAGGAATCCAGGATGAGTTTTACCTTGTTTTGCAGTTGCAGAGTGCATGAAGACTGTAGTGTGTGGCCCAATCCTTGTCCATATGGAGTGGTCCCACCAGCCACCTGGAAGCCAAGGTGTACCCAGCACTGGTGACCCCTGGCACAAGGTGCTCTACCCCTCACTCACCCTTCCATGGCCTTCTGCCACTGCCCAGGAGCTGGCCCGACAGCCCAGCCTGACAACTAAAGCAAGCAATACAGTTCATCTTAAGGCACTGAAGCTTGACTGTGTCTAGGTAGCAGTTTAACAACAGCAGACAATCAGAACTGTCCAGGAATCCCGTGAATTTGACATCTGAAATCCTAAAGCTTTTATCCATCCTTTCTTGGGATGGCAGCAGGAGTCAAGCAGGAAGCATGGCATGAAGAAAGACTGAAATTCCTCTAGGCTGTGCACCCCACACTGGAATTCACCTTCTGTTTCCTTTTGATATCTGGCCAAATGAGTTGCCTTCTCCTGGAATAACGTGGAAGCTGGCAGCTGGGCGGGAGCCAGAGGGGGATGGATTGCCCAGGCAGGCACAGGGACTTCAGTGTCAGTGGGTAAGGAGGCAGCTGGAATCCTTTGTTTTCAAAATGTCCCCTCCATCTCCTTTGAGCCACCAGGACATGCAAAGCACATGAAGTCCAGCATGAATCAGGCCAGCTTTGCTGACAGCACATGCTGACAGCAGGCTTTCTGGTTCAGACCCTCACTCCTGCTGTTAATCTTTCCCTTGCTGAGCCAAATGCTCACAGTGGCTTTTCCTCACCCTCTCTCTCTGTTGAAAGCAAACTGCTACACTTGCTGCTGAGGTGAGAAGGAGAAGACAGGGCAGCCTGTCTGTCAGAGGAGCAAATCTCTGGCAGAAGGGAGAAGGTGTAGCTCTTGTCCTGCTGGAGCAAGGCTGGCCTCTGTGCACGTTGCTATGGCAACCTCAAGCTCTTGGGTGACTTGATGCCATCAGTGAAACCTGTAGGTTGCACTGGCTGTGAGGAAAGTGTTTTGAGGCCTTTCCCCCATGCCATTATTGAACTTAGACCACCACTGAACTTGCCAGCTGCTGTGGAGCACAGGCCCTGGAGACACAAGCTTTTCTGGTTTTTTCATTATAGCAGTTTCTGCTACCATGTCCACACGTTGCTGGTACAAAAAAGACAACAGAAGGATATGAGCTAATTATAGCTGTTGGCAAAACCAGTGGAGGCTCTCTCCATGCTGGCAGTTGTTCATTTGACATGTGATTAATGGTGGTTAGTGTGGGCACAGCCAAAGCTTGTACAACCCTAGATAAATAATGAAGTTTAAAAAGATATATGCTCCTTGAGTTAATATTTTTAACAGGCTGGGAGAAATGTTGCTGTTCTCATGGTAACAGAAAAACTGTAATTTTATCTCTGATTTGAGAATGCTTGTATAATGTGTGCAGATAGCTTTGTGATGGGAACTTTTATCTCTCTTTGTTAACTGAAGCCTTTTTAATGAAGTGATAATATTGTGTAGTTTGGGCAAACAATTTAAAATGGACTAATTAACACTAAATACACTACTAAAAAGTGTAGTCAGAATTATTTGGAACTAAACTGGTATCTGTATCAATAGATGCCTGAATACAGCCTCTCTCTCAGGGCTCTTCAGGAGATTAGGAATGTATCTGCATCTCACTGGAGGTTGCATTTGTAAAGTTATATACATTAGATAAGAAAGAAATGCATCCACTGGTCCTCAACTCTGTACTACAAACACTTGTGGTCACTATTTGAATAAATACCTTAAGAAACAAAAGCTCTCAGAGGTTAAAACAGCCCAAGGATTTGGACAGTCCTTTTTTTTTTCCTATCATGCTTTGACTCAGACATTGAGGTAGCCAAATATATCAAGAGTCTTACCCTTTCTGTAGTAATCCTGAAAAAATATGAATAAGACACCTAACTATGTGCTGCAGGTGCAAGACTGAGAATGAGACTTTCTTGGAAAACCAGCAAGAATCAGGCCTGTGATTCCTTAGCACTTTTCAAAGTATTATCTGTGGTCCTCTTTAGTTTATTCCAATGGCTTAGTCATGGAAACCAAATGCCAGCATACAGAATGAAAGCATTTCTGCTAGTTGTGCTAAAGCATCTTCATTGACTACTAATCTTAAACCATCTCCCCTGCTCGTTTTTCCTATGAGTGCTTTATATTCAGGGTTACTCTTCTGCATTTGTTCAAGAACATTCAACTGCCTGATGCTGGGGCAGTTTCAAAGCAGTTTTAGAGTCCTTAGAAACAGAATCATAGGAATTAGTGCTTTGCTTACAGGAAAACAAAGTGGATGTGGACAGGGATTGAACCTCAGTTGCCCAGGGACAGAAGTGGATGCGCAGGTGGCTTGATGAGGGAGCTGGAGCTGCGCAGGGAGGAGGTGGAAACTGCCACCTGCAGCTTCTTGTTTCTGTCTTTCAGCACAGACAGACTGACATGTGATGAAACAGACACACGACACAGCTTTTCAAAGGCTGTGTTACTTCAGAATCATTAACCTCCATTCTTATCTGCTTTGTTGAGTATTTTCATAGCAGCAATTGGGGGGGGGGGGTTGCGGATTTTTAAAGCTGCAATGTTAGCATTTAAATTTATCCTAATCCAGAACCTAATTGTCTTGCACTCTTGGCTAATTAAATGTTCAAAGAAGTGATAAATTAAGCAGGTTGATCATTACAACACAAGTAATGAGTCAGTCCAACTGAATCTGAGCCTTAAAATCCACATTCCCTGAGATGACAGGAATTTTGGGGATGTGCGGGAAAGCAAAGTGTGTGTCAAGGTCCAAGAGGAAAAAAGCTTCTTCACTATTCCACGTAAAGTGTCCAAATGTCACATCAGTTTGGGGTCTTGCAGGCCATTTATTTTGTGCATAAGGAATTCTTTTTCTGGTGGCCACTAAGAGAAAATGAAGTTCCAGGGTAGCAAGTTGGGATGCTAAGATTTGCAGTTTGTTTCCTACAGCATCTGACATCACCTTGTGTTAGACACACAGAGTGTACTTAGTGAAAATAGGCACGAGTGGGCTTTTAAAAAACAAACAAACACAAGTGCAACAACTCCAACTCTTTCAACATTAGTTAAATGCCTAAATTGGCAGTTAGAAATGTAATGTTCCCTGGTGAGGAGCTTCCATTCACAAAGGTTTTCATACAGCGTTTTACTAAAAATTCTCCCTGGGGTCAAATTAGTTGAGATTTAAAGACCAAAATGTATGTTCTGAAATCTCAGTCTACGTGTGCACCTGCTCAAATTCTCAAGACAACTTTCTGTCAGGAAGAAAAATCTGCACAATGCATCATCACAGCAGCTTGATAATCCTCCTGCTAATATATGCAAGGGCTCTTTAGCCCTCCCGAGCAGCCCACCCTGCCCGGAGGTGTGTGCCTAGGGAAAGCATGTCCACACTGTCCAGCAGTACCACATCATTGGGAATGAGGACCTGGGGATAGCCTCCTGGGACAGGACACCCCAGGTGGCAGCTGAAAACAGATGAAAAATAGTCAGCAGAGATACTGAGATTGTCTAACTAAAGCACGTGGGGGACCTTACCTGGGAGTTGGCCTCGTGAGCTCCTGGCTGCAAGAGATGCCTCAAGAAGCAACTCTTGGTGTGATCCTGCAGAGTGCTGCTTCCTTCCCAGCCCCTCTCCACTGCACCTGGCTCCTCCACCCTGTCTTGCTTCCATGCTGCTGATCCTCTCTGTGGGTTCAAGCCTCAGTGATGGTTTTTACCAAAAAACCAATGAAGCAACTGTTTGCCCCATCCCACAGACGTCTCACTTGATTTGCAATCATACTGCTCACTGTTCAGTTCAGTTGAAGAGTTTTCTTCTCTCTGCCTTTGCCTTTAGGACAGTGAGATTTGAGGTTTCTGGTCTTCTGTGGTGGGAATAACAAATAATAATTGCTAACAGTGTCTCTCAAGGGTGCATTTCAAACACAGGCTTCCCACGGGCTGTTTTTCTTACCTATCCACAGTGCCTGTGGTGTGGGACCAGCATTTACATCATCCTCTCAGTGCTGCTACAACAGCTAGACTTACTCTGTCTTCTTCTGCCTGCCTCTTCTAGAGGTGATAATAAGATTTACAGGTTTTCTGCTTGTCTTCTCACTGCCATGAAGAAAATGTCTTGTCATGGCTTTTCAGTTTATCTGTTTCATTGTGTAGTGGGATATAACTTGTTTCCTAAACTCAGAACTCCTGCTTCCTCTGCTGAATCAGCTGGTATTTCAGACTGCAAATGATACTCTTAAAATTAAAGCTCCTAAAATGTTCTGATTTTTTTTTTTTTCAATGCTGTAAGTGGTCTAGCTAGATTATGTTAATTATTTCTGATCAAAACTGCTTAATTAGCATGTCAGGTCAATTAGTGAGGGCCTTTGGGGTTTAAGAGAGTTGCTTTATTTTTATTTTTAGTTATAGTGTAGGCAATCCATTGTTAAACATTTTATGTTTCTAGAACTATCCCTGAATTAATGAAAAGTTAACAGACTGGGATATAAGAAAATGCTTCATAAGCATCCACCAATATCTTGCACTGGGGATCACTGGTACCTAAAATGATTCTTTAATGCTTCATCATTGAAATCAGTCTTGAAAGCAGAGTTCATGGCCTCCCAGCTGGTCCACAAGGGGACAAGCACCAGGAGAGCCATGTACTACCCTGAGGGATGGGGGTTAGAATGGGGAAAGCTGCAAACACAAGTGTTCTCCCTTCCTGTCCATAAAACACAGGGATAGCAGTAATTTCCCATCTGTGAGATCCATTTGAAGAACTCCTTCTAAAATAAGGGAAGGCTGCTAAATGTTGTGTTTATTTCTTGCAGATAACTTCTTGTAACACTCCTGCATAATCAGAGAAGCCTTTCGATTGCATTGGCATAGAGGGTGTCAAAGAAAAGCTGTCCACAGATTTAACTCTCTGTTTTTTTTTTTTTAATACACTAAATACCTGATTTATTTCAGTGAGTGTAGGTTTTCATCAAACCATCTTTCTCCTTAATTGAGCTAATAACTTTACTCCTGTCCTCCTCTTTGTTCAGTCTGGCAAGCAATTTCCCAGCCTCATCTCCCATCTCATATATCCACTTTTGATCTGATTATTAGCATTTAATCTTCTACAACATTCAGTGTATGATGTTCAAACCCAGCCTTACTTGAAGAAGTAATACCTTTTGGTGTGCTGGGTGCCACAGGTTCCCTTTGTAAGGTAACAATTTTATCTTATGTTATTGCAAGTTATTTGCTCTCCATTTTCATTTCCCCCCTCCCCTTTTTTAACGGGTCTGTGACTTCTCATAAGAAGATAAAAATGGAAATGCAACTGCAGAATGAAAATTGAGTTAGGCACAGGTTTATATATGGAAAATGCCCAAGCCAGAAATACCCAATTTACCTGCATCTGAAGAAGCTTTTACCTCCAGATAGCTAGTGGATCCTTCTAGAAAGACTGGATACCCATCTCCCTGGCCTTTCCTTACTCCATATGCAGTTCACTGAAATGAAATCAAGAAATGGCACCTGATCTTACAGCCAAGAGGCTGTCTCTAATGGAGCATCATGGTGTGCACTGTTTGGAGTGGGCTGCTCTACTGAGGGGACTGCTCCACCACAGCATGCTCACCATAGCCCTGCTCCTTCACGTTGGCATGTCTTTCCTTCAGCTCTTTTCAGCTAAACTCCTAGGGGTCTGTTCTAAGCTTTTTCCCAGGTGCAATTTGGCATTATATTTGTTTGCAGCTATAAATAGACATGGGAAATGGTGATGAACAATAGGGGTACAATCACGTTGTAATGGCTGCTGCACTACTCACACCTTCTTAGGTGATGACCTTCCTGCTGTCACTCTTGCAGCTGTCAGAAGAGAGCAAAGAAAGAACCTTTTACCAAAAAAAAACCCCCAAAATCTTAGTACCACTACAGAACAAAACGTAGTAAAATGAATGGCCTTTCTACACTTCCAGTTTAGTTGTCTTTCCACAGGTCTTGGCCTGCACTCTGTCTTCCCAGCCTTCATTCCAGACACATCTGTTCCCCTCTTCAGTAATCAAGGAACCAGATTATCAGGATCAGCTCCTCTTTTAAGCAGGGAAGAGCCTGGAGTGAGCCCTCCTTGTTTTGATAAACCATGGCATAAAACTGACTAGAAGACAATTCTCAAATTAATGACTTGCTGCTCTGCATTTCAAGTACGTCCCCAATGTCCTTACCTGTGAAGCCACTGAATGGTCTTTGTGTTTCTAACTGCAACCCTATCCCTATCCTAGGCTGACACAGTCTGTTTCAAACACTACATTATTTATCATTAATCCTAGGTGCTTCGTGTATGTCACAGAATTAAACTTCAGAATGAACAGGGAAGAGGAACTAAAAAATCATGACATTCAAACTCAAAGCCTTCTCCAAGTAGCATGAAAATGGAGCACAATTCACTTTACTGTTTAGGTCTCAGGTCAAACCTACAGTTACATAAAGAAACTGTTTCCCATGGGTCTCATTTATAGCAATATTTTCAATACAAGATTTTTGTTCTATGCAAATGTGTTTAAGGGACATCAATGATCAAACTCTGAAAAACAGAGGACTGCTCTGTGCTCCAGGGACCAGGGTAGCATGGACAGAAATTCAATAATTATGCAACAAATGGAGACTTTCTTTGTTTTCTTTCATTCTTTGAATTAATTCATATTACAGTGCTCTCCTGCTGTCCAAAGAGATACAACAATAAAAATCAGCAGCTCACCAACCACCATTTACAGATCAGACAAGCCAGGGGGATTCTTTAGAAAATGTTAGCAACAAACACGGTCACTCTACTTATTAACTTCACACTGGAGGAGTTGGGAGAGGGTGGGGTGTTTTTGTTAGTTTTATGGCAAGTAGTGGCTTTAGTCTTTGCTCCTGAGTTGCAAGGGGGTTTAATTTCAGAACTGATTAGTATTGTGAATTGGTAATTTTGAGACTTGACTGCTAACAGTCGAGACATCCTGGGACATTCTGCACTGGCAGATTTGACATGGCTGAAGGAAAACTGCTCCCAGTGATGAATAACACCTTTGCTCTACAGTTCTTTCAGGTAACATGCACTGAAAATAGTGTGTGGGAGGCTTAGGCTATGCAACCAGGCTCAGCTGACAGCCAGGGCTTTGTATGCTCTGCAAGTACCTACAGAACAGGGAGGAAAATCTTGGCCAAGGATGCAGGAGATGCATGCTTCCTGTGCAACCAGGAAGGCCTGTGTGAAAAACAATTTAGGTACTGGTTTATTCTAGTGACTGAAACAGGACAGCTTCCACTCTGGCTGTCTGACCACACTGTGAGCTCCTCAAGACACAGCTTCTCACTCCAGAGACAAGCAATCACCACTGTAAGGCTGTGGCTTTGCATCTTGCACACCACTGCACTCACAAATTCCAGTCACTGACTGGCAAAAGGCCTCCCCAGGTGACCAGATCCAGCAGAACTTGGAGAGGATCATGCGTGTGTGATACCATTTTATTTTTTTAGATGCAAGGAATTAAATTAGATCTTTTTCAAACAGGGCTGCAGGGTTTATTTCTTCAGTTATGCTGAGGGACATGCAGGAGGATGCATGCAGAAAGCTGGATGCACTTGGCTTTTATGCCAGGTAATGCAGGTGTGGTGCCTGGGCTTTTCCCTTTTTAACATGCTGATGTGTCACAGAGGGTGTTTCAGGGTGACTCCAGCACCCCATGGATGCTGACCAAAGAAAGGCAGCTCCCCTTTATCCTCCAGCAAATCCTGCTGTTGTACTTCCCCACCACATACCAACACCTCCCAGCTGGCTATTTAGATTATCACCTACATGCATGTGCACAAAAAATATCCTGGAAATGCTTTTGACATTTCTTTCTAATGGTCCTTGCTCCCCAGTCAGACTACAAGCAGCTGTGTCAAAAATAGCAGATTTATTCAAGAAATAAGTGAATCTGTAATTGGTAAGAAAACTGCCAGGATGAAATACTTACCATGGAAATACCCTGTCACTGTGCTGGTCTCTTGGTGATCCCACACTGCTCATGTGCCCTGGAAAGAGTCTCTTCTGTGCACAAATGTACTCTTCAACCAGAGGGGAGTCCAAACCTGCTTATATGAGGGATGAGAGAGCTTTAAAGCCATGCACATGTTGTAACTGTCCTATGTTCATTAGTGGTAATTGCAAGGTACTGGTGAAGTACAAGCTGTCACAAGTGATGGCAACTGTCAAGGAAATCACCAAAGGTTAGTTCTGTCCTCAGTTAAAACCATTTGGAGCAAAGCCCAGCCTTTTCTACTAGCCAGGAAGACTCTTCTGTAGTCAAAAACTTAAAATGAAGCAGGACCAGCACATCCATGGAGATGTGGATCAGCACAAGTCTAGGCAACCCATCAGGAAGTGGAGGTCTTTCTAATGACAGAGCCTGGTGCAACCATCTGCTTGGTACAGCAGGGAGGGAACAGTTCAAAAAGGCAAAAGTTTCAAGCTCCAAAAATTAAAAAATCCAACAGGCATGAGATGGCTCACCACTTCTGGGGTTTGCAGGCTAACAAAGCTGTCCTCAAACATCATGAAGGCATCTTTTTTCTCCTTGAAAAACCATAATGAGAAGGCAGCATTGTGGATTTTTGTTTGGGGTTTTATTTTGGATTTGGTGGTTTTTTTTTTTCCTTCAAGTGTGTTTGTATAAAGTTTCAGGCACAGATTCTCTAACTTTTTATTGAAGTCTTCACAAGTACTCTCTCTTCAACAATGTATCTGAAGACATTTTGATGTGTAAAAGCTCATGAAGAGTGGTTAATATGATAAAAGCAGAAGCTTGAAGCAATGACATCTAAAGAGAGTCTGAAGATCTTGAAATGAGATAGAATAAAGAGAAGGCTAAAATGACAAACATGTTTGATCTTATGTACTTAAACAGAAAATAATTTCTGAGCCCTGTCTTATCCTATAAAAGAGCTGATCAATGTCTTGGATTTAGATACACACAGCTATATTTGCTACTGAGAAAATTACATATTTGCCCCTTTGCACTAATACTGTATTTTAGGAGTCTTGAGTTTATTGATCTAAAAACCCCAGTCACCCTCTTCATTTCTCCTCCCTTCTCTAACTAAAAACATATTGAAGTGGAAAACAGAAACTGGCTTTCTTGTACAAGGAAGGAATTAATTTCCATAAGGCAAAGCAACATAAAGCAGCAAAATGAAGAACTGATACAATTTTTGGGTCAAATAGGGAAGAGGAGTGCACACAGAAGGTAGCTGTTGACTCAAGAGCAGCCACTGCAACCCAACTATGCCACTTAGAGGGGGAAGGGCAAGTAATCAGGGTGAGAGAAGAGAATTTCTACAGTGTTAAACCTGCACATGAAGGGAGAATCTGGGACAATAAGGGACAATACAGCATGGGCCCTAGAGCTGTCATTTCTGTAACCAGGTCTGGAGCTCACAGATCAAGACAGAGAACTGGGTAACAAGGAGGTGATGATGATCCAGCTGACCTTAAATTTGCCAATGGACTCATACAGGCACAGCCAAGCTTATTCCTAGAGCTGATATTTTAAAAACAAAGGCTTCTTTCTTGCAGAATTAAAGTCATTTAAGATTTGCTCATATTTTGAAATTCTTTTTCTCCCAAGCACATAAAGGATGTAAAGCCTTTAAAAACCTTTTTTATAGAAGAAAACTAGTTTTTCTTGTCTGCATTCAGGAGGTTCCTAGTTCAACCCTTCCAAGTACAGAAAGCTTTTAGTATACCATGGCCCTGATTCAATAAAGCATGTAAGTAGTTACTTTATTGAAGTGCAGCATTACACATACAACTCTGAGCTGCATATTCAGGGACAAGAAGGCCTTGAAATGAAATAATGGTGCATAAGAAAACTCCCTCTCTATTAAATGCTGCCCTGTTCCTTCATCTTGCAAGGAGGTGCAAAGAGAAATGCAGAAGGCTGAGACTGCAGTCTCTAGTTCCTGATTCACCTGGCCAACAAAGCAGCTTGCTAGCATGCTCCCTTTCTCACAAACCTGCTTTTTTTCTCCCCACTGCTTTCTAAAGAACCTTTATCTCATCTATAGTTAGTTAGTGCCCTCTCTGGCCAAAGCCAGGGCGTGTCAATGCCCACAGGTCCTTGTGAGCCAGTCACTGGTGCTCAGCTATGAAACAGGGCTCCACAGGCCACCACAAGGTACCCAGGCAGTGACTGAGGCTGCCTCCTGGCCCTGTGTCCCAAAAGCAAAGCACAAACATCATCTCTATTTTCATGCAATAACAACTCCTAAAGGGAAGTAAGGAGAAAGCATCAGCTCTACATGTACCTCCATGGAGGCTGAGGCCACCTAAGCCACCGTGCACGGGCTCCAGCCACAGCAGCAGCACTTCCAATATTGCTTCAGAGACTCTCTAATTCCTTATGCACCCAAATCTCAGCTCCTACACTGAGGTTACACTTGAATGTACAATATTTGCATTCCACTTGCTAATTCACGTTGCTTGTTCTCTCTAATCTCAACATCACAGCACAAATGCTTTTCATGCTCTATTTTCTACACAAGTGCAGCTTCCTGCCTTTGTAAGCAACATCATTCTTCCCACTGAAGTTAATTTATACAGTAGACTCTGGCCTGGCTCTCATTTTCTCTCACCTTCCCCACTTTTCAGGAGGAGCTACACAAAGCTCAAGAGAATTTTTTCTATTATCTTTTAAATAACCTTATTGGACTAGTGAAAAAGTTTAAATAACATCTGTTCTTCATCTTCTAAGGCCTGTTTCAAAGCCAGTGAGTTACATCCTCTTGGCTGTTGCTGACCAACCCACTTCTGACCAGCAGACATAAGGCATCAGCAGAACACTCTGAGGAGTCACTGAGGAAGACAAGAGGCACAGCCTGCTGAAGGCTGCCTTGCACCTCCATGGACAGAATCAATGCAGAGGAGGTAAACAGGAACCCTGAAGGGGGTAGGGGAGCAGAAGAAAGGGCCACGAGGAAAGCAGAATGAATCTGTGTAAGGCTGAAGGATGGCACTGATTTTGCAAGGTACTTTTCAGCACGTGTAGTGTCCAGGAAAGACCTTTTAACTCCTCTGGCTTTGCTGGCGAGGTGACACTTCCTGCAGCTGCCACACAGACCCATTTTTTTTCCAAAACAAAGCCACAGCTAAATGTACCTAACTTAAATTAGCTCATCCATCTATGAAAGAAGTTGTCAGCTGCCCCTGATGGACACTGACCAAAATATCTACTCATTCAGATTTTGTTTTCTGTAAGGTCTACAGTGTCACATCAGAACTGGTAGATCCCAGCCTCTCCTGGTGTAAGGTCGTGTTTGGCACCCAGAGAAAATCATGTTGAGTTCATCAGTTTTACATCTGCTGACTTTACACAAAGAAATTATTTCAGGATCCATTTCCTAGTTCTATAGCAGGGAATATAGGATTTCTTACATACACAACCAGCAAAATGCTATGGGAGAAAACACAGTCTGTGCTGTGTAGTATAATTTAGACCATCTGTAATGACAAATCTTTCCAAGTCATATTTTTACTGGAGCTCTCTGACATTTCTCTGTGCTGGGGTATGAGTTATAAAACAGTCATTCCCAACAGCCATCAACAGAAGTGTCCCCAGCTTCAGCAGCACCCTAGCTCTTTAAATTATGCTTTGTCCATGTGCAGTGGGAGTTCTGATATATCCATTTTTATTCCCTCAATGTTTCCTTTCCACTCCTACAGGCAACAGTATGGGTTTTCCCTTTGGCTGTGGGACAAGTAGTTTCATTTCTCTTTCATTTCCTTAGGAAGGTATCCTTCTTAAATACAGGAGAGAGAAGCAAAGCATTTTTGTGTGGCTTATAATTAAAACCTCTTCCTGAACTCTACTTGTTGTGACATGCAGGGGCAAGGAAATATCCAGTGTTATTCAAGTTCACTTTGTACTGTATGTTTAATAGTAGATACATGGGTGAGGTGAAGTTAGTGAGCATTAACAGCAGCACATGCTTTAACTGGCTGCTCAGTCCTGTGTGCTCAGAAATGGATTGAAGCACAACACAATAGAATTCAGCTCTGGTCTGTGTCTCAATTCCTGCTGATTTTGCTGTGTCCAGTGAAGGTGCTGAGCAAGTGCATTAGTCCTACAGGAGCAGATTGTCAACACCTTAAGTTGGTTTTGAAAGTATCTCTCTGATGCTGTCCATCTGTTAAGGGAAAAGTAAAAGGCCAAGATGCAAGGCTGAGGCTCAGCTGCACAAATGTCACTCAAAATGCTCCTCCAGTTGCCACTTCAGATCATTGTAGCTCTTTTGCAAGTCCTGTGCTGCATCCCCTGGCCTGTTCTGAATGCCTCTGGTTTTTTAGGCAATGATAGTTCAATTTTTAGGCCCTCAGATTGAGCTTCTGCCTCTGCAACAAGTTCATCTGAGACTTACAGCAAATCTCTAGATTCCTCTGCAAGACAGATAATGATCCTCTCTGTTTGAACCACAGGAGGCTCAGAGAAGGACACTAGTTACTGTGTGTACATCTGGGTCCTAACAAGGCAGGACATCAATCCAAGCTGATCCTCAAGCACTACAGACCATTGATGTTTGTTTCCTCTCTCTCCAAGCTGTGACATACCCTGCCCCAGAGAACAGCCTGAAGGCATTTCAGGGGTGGAGACTGGATATTTTGAACTGTTATTGCTGCTTTAGGCTAAGAAACTTAACCAATCTGGGACACACTATTTGCTGCTTCTCTGCTGAGATCGTTGCTGCTCCATGGATTCATTCACAGCTTATACAGACATTTGCCTTGAAATTGCTGACCCTGTTCACCTCCTGGTCTCTGAAGTGCCACCATCTGTGTACTAAGTGGTACATATGCACAGCCATATTTTTGTTCTTTTCTAGGAAAAAAATCATAATTATGGACTCAACTGTCCTATCCCCCAGACTAAAATGATTCCTACACGATGTTGAGCTGCATGTTTTTGCCTTCCCTGTAGCAGAGTTCAACATTTTATACTGACTGGTGGGAGAACATTAACAGAATACCTGTTTCTGCCTCTAAGTGAAGGGCTAGATCAAATCTCATCAAAAGATTTTTAAAAAGGTAACTACACTCATTTTCCCTTTTTGCCTCCCTGTCACAAATTCAGAACTATAAAATATGTAATTACACTGCACAGAATTCCTTGTACAGCACTTTAAATGGTTTGCTCATTTACCATATGTTTTGTTTCAATATTTACAGTCTGGATGCTTTTCCTGGGTCTTAGACTACCACAGATTCTCTGAGAAGCTCCTTTCAGAAGTCTTTGTTTCTGAAACGACCTTTGGATTTCTCTTTCTGTTTTCACACTGCTCTCCAGAGTGTATCATCAGAAAGTCCCCTGCATTCTTTTTTAAATCAACAGCAGTGCTTCAAGTTTAAAAACAACAGATTACCTTGCACTCAGGAGCACCCAGAATCATTTGGACAAACTGCCTTTTCTCTGACAGATGTTTTTCCAGGCTTCTTGAGTGGGGAGGAAGGTGAGTGTGATGCAAGTGTGCAGAGCTGGGGCAAGGATGGCAGCTGGGGGGCTGGAACCATCAGGACCCACAGGTTTGTGCTCTGCAAATGCCTGAGGTGCAGCCAATGCAGAAGGGGAGATCCCCACCACAGCTCATCTTCTAGGGAGCTCTGCATTTAAAAAATGAGCTGGGAAAGCATGATCTAGCATAAGGTTCAACTGCTCTATTGAAAATGGACAAACCCAAATTTATTTGCCAGGTTTGGCTGACAACAGTGAGGAATAAGCCAGGGACTTGAATACCTTTTTCTACCTGCAAAAGACAGTTCAGTGTATGGAGGCTTTTAGTGTTCTAACTGTTGAGCAGATGACAACAGCCAGTTACTCACCCTCTACTGCTCTTTCCTGCCAAAAAACCCCAAGGTGGGAAAGGAATCACCTCCTTAATCTCACTGCCATGAGCAATGAGTTCAGGAAACCAGTCTCTTCCCCCAGAGAGGATGAGGTTGCTGGGCTGCTCCTCCCAGCCTGGCTGAGAGCTGCAGCCCTTCCATGGAGGATGACGTGGTTCAGGGCTACACAAATGGGATTGCTTTGCTGCTCATCAAGAAAGAGGACGTGCCAGTCACAAGCAGGGTGCTGGAGAGAAGAGTACTTTATGGGATCATTTGTAGCTTACAATTTAACACAAAACCTGTTAAAGCACAAAAGCTGCCAGTAAGGGTCCAGAAACACTGTGCACAGCAACTTTTGCTGTTTATTTATGAAAACAATTCAGTGGGGTTCCAGTGGGAACTGATGAAGTTGCATGAAAGATTTTAGAGTCTATTCTGAGGCTGGAATAATGCTTTAAGCACTTGCTCAGATCCTTCCCTGTATCCTAACATAGCAGCTTGTGGTAGTTTATCTTTCAAATCATAAACCATTTTATGACTTCAGTATTTTGGAAGTGGTATCACGATAAAGCAGATTTAAGCCACAAAATAATAAACACATTTGCTGTCTAGAAATATGATATATCTGGTTTTGAGAAACTAACTGCATGTGAGGCTATTAGCACAGTATTGACAACACCCTCAAATGTTACTCTAAAAGTGATGGGAGGCTTTTGTTAATAAGCAAACCTATTTTAAAACAACTCTGTTGAAAAATTCATCATCAAAAAATCACGTTCAAGAAAAAGAATATTATTCCTCTCTAAGCATTTAAGCCATTTGTTTTGTTTTAATAGTTTAATGAAAAAAGTTCTCCTAGCCTTTAGTGAAATTAAAACTACAGGGTTTGGTGTGTGTGGTTGTTATTAATTCTTCTTTAAAAATGTAACAGATTTTTGAGCTGTACACAGGCTTTTATAATGTTCAGCAGATAAATATGCTTAAAGTAACAACTCCAATTCAACTTTCTAAATAAGAGTGGAGGCAGGGTGATACTGTCCTGATTTAATGTGAGCAGTTTGCACCATGAGGGAGCATGGCCTCAGACAGGGCAATTTTGATGTATTATTCCTGTGAAGAGAATTCAGGTCCTGCAGCTGGAGTGAAGCATTAGCATCAATAGCCATGCTTTAATAGGTACATGAGAAATAACTCCCTCTGCAGTGCTTAGGAGAAAGTAATTCCATTTAGGACTACATAAATTTTCAGTTTGTTAATTAGGTTAAGGGAGGAAAAATAACATTAGGAACTTTCACTGGAGTTGTATTAGCCTCAAAATTGCAAAGAAATTGAAAGAGAATTTATGTTAACCAGTAACTTTGGCAATCAGCTCTACTTCCAGAGCCCCCAAACACTAAAATCTTCACTTAGCCATGTGTTGCCATTTCTTTCCAGTACCATTAACTTCTTTTTTCTCTTTTTTAAAATAATTTGCTTTTCATTATCATTTCTCAAAGGCAAACAGCTTGTGAAGTACTTATCCAAATACAGAACATAGAATTATTCTGAAATCTGTCATTTTAGGAAGCATTAGCCAGAGTCCATGTACTCAGCCCAGGTGTGCCAGGTCATATCTACTTGTTACCCCAGAGAAATGGCAAGTAGCTAAAGTCTCTTTTTAAAATGTCAGGTCCCCCTTCAGAAATGATCTGACATACCAAGATGATGACCTGTCATCACATTAGCTTTCCTTGGGACCCTGGGAACTACAGTTAACAGCATCACCAATTGCAAATTCACTGAATCTCACTGAAAGACTTAAGGAGTGTGGAGGAATCGTCATGAATATTTTTGATAATGCAGATGGGAGTTGAGTCTAAATCAGTAATCAGCATTCTATCAGGAAAGTTCTATCACATTCAATAGAGGGAGATTCATCAGCTCCAAAGCCTCACAGGCTGGTGCTTGAGACACACCTGTGAGAGGAAAGCCTTGAACAGTGGCCTTTGAATTCTCCACTGAGTGTCCTGATCGAGAGAGGGAGAAGCTGTGACTGTCTGTATGTGTTGCTGAAGATCCCCCCTCAGCCTTGAACTGCTCACAGGTGGAAAAACATTTGTTCATCTGTTCCTACCTGGAATATGAAGGACTTGGATCACTTCTGAAAGTAGCCATAAATTTCTAGCTCTACACCTACATTGGGGAAAAAAGGACCCTATCTTTAATTCTAATGTACAGAAGCCACAAAGCTGGCAAGTGACTCAGACCTATCCCTTGCTTATGAATAGTTGCACCTTCTCTTAAAAATGCTGCTTTCAGACCTGGGCAGTTGAGCTTGTCTAATGTATTCACCACGTGCCAGTTAAGCAGGTCTCAGGGCTTCTGAACCAAGCCCAGACTAGAGCAGGTAGGACCTATTTGGGGGCAGGCATGAGAAGCAGTCCCCTTCAGGAGACCCTCCATCAGACTCCTTGTGGCCAAGGCTTGATAACCCATATGGACCATCATGGGGAACGTGGTCCAGGTGCAACTGCACTTGCCTCCTTCCTTAGCAGAGCAGAGGGGGAAATTCAGAGTGTGGCTATGAGAACTGCTGCTCTGATCTCAGGACACAACCTCCCTCTTCTCTAGCTTGTCAGAGAAGGTGCTGAGCCCTGCAGCAGTGGTCAGTGATGCAAAGAGTATCCTGGTGTGAACAAACAGCCTCAATCAGCACACAGGCAGTCACAACTGCAGGATATGCAACATGAGGACAAGGCACACACCTCAACACACTTCAGGAGTCAGCTCCATGGTGGGCACAGTAGCCTCCAGCTGTACTTACAGTTTCCATTTGTTTTTTGGTCCCTGCTTGTCAGCTGCTGCACGTACTGAAGGGAACAGCGTGTGCCTCGTTATTTAGATTTACCATTCTATTTGTAACACTTCAGAGCAAAGCAGGAGGGTTTCAAATTCTCCCCCACCAGCTAAGGGTTGGAGAAATCTGTGGGAAGCCACAGCCCCACTGCTTGCTTCCCCTGGCAGAGGGGGCTTGTTGTGGCTGCTGCCTGCCTGATACTGCTCTGAGTTCCGAGAGGCTCTCGCTGCAGTCGCTTGATGATTGTTGTGTAGAGCAGGAATCTGATCAGACTTTTAACCTGGGGGAGGGAAGCAAAGCAGAATTCTGGTGAGTTAAATTACCTTCTTCTGCATACAATCATCCAGCATAACACGCAGCTTGGCAATAACATTCGTGTTGCCATTAATAGCAAACACTTTGCATTGCACTCCAGAGATGTAATTTCTTTTTTCTCCTTTTGGTATGGAAGTGATCCGTTCAGATTGGAGCTGCCTGAACAAAGCCTAGGGGCTCAGACACCACCAGCAGCATCTCTCTAAGTATCTCCCTCTTATTGTGTCATCTCTACATTGACTTGAAGGAAAAGTGCCAATTGCTGAAGCTACAGGGCTCTGTGTACATAAAAGACATGCTTAGCTGAGCGGTCCTATGGGGCAACAGAAGTTATTTGCTGATTTACCTCCAGTAAATCATGATAATACTTCAACAAAATTGCTTTGGTTCAACAAAATGTGTCAGTGTTTTTAAACAGAACACTTAATCCATTCCTCCCTCCCTTGTGTTATGAAGAAGAAAACCCATGACTATGCACTATGCTGGTAAAAGGCTGAACATTCTGATAGAACACTTGGCAGGGGTGGGGGAAGTGGGATGTTTTCTAGCATGCTCAGGTTTTCTAAATATAGAAATGAAAGCTTGTCCTGGAAACTTTTGGTCATCTTGAAAAATCAGGATGCTAATAATAATGTCAGAAGATCAGAATCAACATTTCACCCTGTCCCTCTACATGGACTGCTTCCAGCCAGCTGACAGATGCCTGGACAGCTCAGGGGTGCAAGTGGCTGAGGTGCTGACAGCAGAGCAGGGAACCTGCCTGGACAACAGCCCAGCTGTCAGGCAGTTTGGATCCCACTGGAGGAGCAAGTGGGGCTTGTGGGGCTGGAGACTGGTGCATGAGGAGTCACATTACCTCAGATCTACACTAGATTACATCGTTGGTCCCTAAAATGTTGAAGGGATAGTTACACCCCTGGCTAAAGGACACCAGCTCTCGAGTCATTTCATTGATATTTCTTTACTGTCCAGTGATGACTTGCAAAGCTCAAACCCATCTGCTCTGGTAACATTAGCAACTGTGCTTTGTGATGCAAAAAGTCATCCCGTTGCCTCAGCAGAGGTAAATCATTCACAACCCAAGAAGGGATGCTGCAGCCAGCCCTTAATTGAATTGTGTAGCATTCTGAATGATAATGCATGAGTCTCCCCTCCAAATCAGCAACAAGGAATTATGACACAGAAGGGTAAACAGGATAAAAATTAAAATGAATGCTCCTAGCAAACAAATAAAATATTTCTGCAAATCTGTTTACTGGCATTTCTGCTCATAAACTTGTAAGTTAAAAGTCTCTGCTCTTGATCCCAAACCCATCAAAGATGATCATTCCCTAATTCCATGCCTTTATATTCCTGGTAAAAGACCATGAAGTTGCACAGAGCATTAAAAACATTAAATAGCATGGTAAATAGATGGAGCTTATTAACCTCTATATAAATAAGGAAGGTAAGAGCTGGATTATGGAGGGTAAGGCTCATGTTTACACACATTTATTTAATGTAATTAGACAGCCAGGGATGAGGGTGGGGTGTAAACCAGAAATACAGGAGGAGAAAATTGATTTATTCTCTGAAATTGTCTGCCTTTTACACTGAGATCTAAAAGTAGATCCTATCAAGTAATAATTTGCTATGTCATTTACAAGGTTTAGAAATGAAGGTGGCAATTACAGCCCTCTTTATTTGTCAGAGGTTGCTAGACAAGGTTGGCTCAGCATTTTCACAGCTAAGAACATTCAGACCTTTCAAATTCAGATCTATGTCTTAATTGGACATCCAAGGAGTCCATCACAAAATAAGTAGAAACAATACAGGCAACCTAGTTTATGGAGAACTGCTCTTGTGGCAACATTATGGAAGATTAAGGCTGGGAGACTTGCTTATCTCATCACAGAAAGCCTTCCTAAGGTTGCTACCAGTTTGGAAAACATACTGGGTTTTGATTTCACTGGGAAGATAGATAAATAAATAAAAACTTCCATGCAGAAACTTTCTGATGTAGATCTACTGCTCCACATCCTTAACAGTCTGTGTGTTACAATGAGTTAATATTAGCCCACTAGCCCTGCTGGTGAGATTCCATGAGCTATCACCACCTAGGCAGGATTTTTATCTCAGCCTGTTTTCAGAATATTTTGTTCTTAAAACTGTTGCTTTGCTTTGTTGTTGTTGAATAGTTTTCTTCTCTATTAAGATCAGAAGATACGTATTTTGCTACAAAAGTGTAATTCATAGAGTTGTGTTATGGAAGGAGTAGGACAAGGGAGTTCTGGGTGACCTGAGGAAGTGTTTTCTTTTTGCCTGGTCTCACTCTCTCTTGCCACATCAACTGTCCTCTCTGAAGCTGAGCTAACAAGCCAATAATTTGAAAACCCAAGTGTCTTGCAATAGTAAATTTTACCTGGGTTTAGCAGACATCCCAAGTGGTTCTTCTCCAAGCTGAAAACAAACAAACACAAGCATAACATCAGATAACATAACTACAATTAACACTGAAAGAACTACAATCAGAACACAATTTAATGTCTGTAAATGTAAAATAGTTTCACCTCAAAAAAAAACATGATAAAACAGTCTAAGCATCTAAGAGTTAGGAACATCTGCAAACATTTTAAAGAACAAGCTGGCAAGGCTTTTGCTTTTCCTGTAAAAGGTATTTTTGAACACATCTAATGCCTTGCAGTCTGTGGAAATGCAGGAGCAGCTGATTCCTTCCTGGGTGCTGAAGATCATGCCTCTGGGGAGGGTTTTTTATCATTTCCAGTCCTTCATATGTGCCTAACATCCTCATGCCTGAGCCCACTGACATGGGAAGTGCTGTTTTGCCACACCCCACAGTCTCCATGAGTGTCTGGCTTGTTTGCATAAGTGAAGATGAGGTCAGAATGAGTTTATCTCATGTAATGTAGAATTTGAAGCCAAATGGTTAGGAAGATAGCAACTGACTGGTACTGCTGCAATTTCATCTTATAGAAGACCTGACTGGGTTTAGGTCTTTCCTGGTGTGTATTAACCATCTGTGTTTTTTTTCTTTAGCAAATGACACCATCTGAAACCTTGGAATTCATCAAAGGTGGTCAGTTATTAGGAACTAAATCAAGACATGGGGCTGGCAGCTCTTAGCTGTACCACATGCTGGATAAACCTGATGGAGATATATTCCTATGTCTCTGGTTATAGAGGTAATAAGTGTATCTGAAAACCAGGCTGTGAACTAATTTAAGTGACCTTAAAAATGCTGGGGCTGGTGAGTGCCCCCTGCTCCAAGAAAGGAGACCACTGTTATTAAAGAGGGCACGTGAGGCCACAGAAATCCAACCCTGCCAGTCTGACCAGAAGTAGTGGGGAGATCCCCTTGCCTTAACACTGGGGAACATGGGGGATTCCTTGCAGTCTGTTACCAGGATGAAGGAAGTGGCTTGAGGGCCAAGCAATCAGCCTGAATCTCTGATCATGGCTCTCAACATTCAGGGAGTTCAAAGCACCCATTTTCACCCATTACTACTGGATAAAGCAGTGTCAAAGAAAACAGATTTCTGAGTCCCCAAGGGCTTACAAGAAATACTCTCTCTCAGCTCCTGTTTGATGTACAGTTCCCTTCATCTACATAGATTCCTGCTGAATTTCACCTTTTCAATATTAATAAGGTAACATTTGTTCAGACCCTTAAAGGGCAAGTGCCTCTTACTACCTGCTGTTTGTGCCTATGGGATGGATTATTGGGTTTTCTCCCTCTGTTTAGGCTCCAAAACCAGGGGCAGGGACTGCTGGTAATGGGGCTCCCCCTGAGGGAGCATGTACAGGAAACTCCCCATTTAGGAGAGGTTTGTGGCCACGAGATGGATTATTGGTTTTTCTCCCTCTGTTGTCAGCTTATTTTTAGGCATGGGAAGAGAGTTCACTAGAGAGTTTACCTTTTTTTCTCCCTTAAAAAAACCAAACACTAGTGAGAGCTCTCTCCACATAAAGATGTTTGACAATCTTCATGTAAATAGGGATAATCACTTTTGCCAATCAGTAAAGTATCAGCCTGGCATTAGCAAGCTGACCTGAACACAAAATGACCTTTTTACATTTATAGGTACCCATCTCCCTACAATTCATCATCCATTCAGCTGGTAGTTTATTTAAATAGAAACACACCTAAAAGGTGCAGGAACAGTGTTTTCAGAATCCAAATATTTGCTTTCTATTTCTTTAACCACCTACCCACCACAAGGGTGAAGGCTGCCAACTGGCAGCTGAAAGCAACATTTTGTCTTCCATTAGTCATATTTGAGTTGCTTTTTGGGTTGGTTGGTTTTGTTTGGGTTTTTTTTCCTGTGAAATAATGCCATGGGGACAGATGTAGAAGAGAGGGCAAACTAGGTCACTTGAAAACCAGCTCCTGGGGCATGTCTGGGTTGTGAATGAGGTAATGACTTTTGTTAGGAGCTCCCATTCTCCCATTGAGATTATATTTCCTGCCTTAGACAGATCACGTTCACTGAGCCAACAACTGCCTCTAGGCAACCAGGATATAACATTGTGCCCTGAGCAGCACAACACTTAACCTTGTGGGATATTGTACACAGGGTTGGTGTGTGTGCAGGCAGGGAGGAGGGGGAGTCCTCTTAATATTACTTACTGACACCACGGAGTGCTTTGCAGTAACCTGTGCTCTCAGCTGTCTGCTCCAGAGGACTGTGTGAAATGTTTCATCTCCCTCATGGCTTGAGAAATGGATTTGATGGTTATTCATGTTACCCACCTGTGCTGGGGCTGGGCCTGGGATGCCCAGTCACAGCCCAGGATCATGTTAGGTAGTTCATGGACACCAAAGGAAAAGATTGCTTATTGAGATAGAGGCCAACTTATTAGCTAAGTATTTATGCTACAGCTCTCTTGGAGCTCCAGGAGGAGCAGAGAACTGTCCAACAAGAGAACTGAGAAAAGAAATAAGCAGACACGTGCTAATCCTGTTCTGGGAGCTGGGAATTGATGGGTTTGCATGAGGGTGATTCCCAACTGGGCCTGCTGAGCCTTGACTTCACATTTCTTCTCAATATGAAGTTTGGAAAAATTACCTGGAAATATTCCCAGTGAAAGGAGCTGGAGGTGACCAAGTTCCTCAGCTTATTTTCCAGGTGGCAAATTCCCATGGGTCCATCTAATAAAAAAGGCCTGGCCAAGGCAGGAGAGCTCATATGCCCAAAATTAACAACAGCCTTGGGTGTTGTGATCAGTTTCCCCAGCACACAGGTGATTTCTATGACTAAATAAAAGCATTTCTAAAAGAAGAGGCTTTTTCCAAAAGGAGGAAAACAAGTGAAGTGGCCTCAAACACCTTCTGCAGGTCAGCTTTCTGTGCTACAGCAGTGGCTCATATGTGGTGTGGGTTAAACAACTAGAAGGCTTTATACTGTGCTGTGGTTGGTGTTTTGGGGGATGGGGTTAAAGCCCAGAATGACTTACAAGTGTAGTAGATTGACTAATCTGTAACTAATATACTGTTTGGAAACCTTCCTTGAATGTCTAGAACCAGAACCTGGAAGGTAAGAGTAGCTCAACATGACTCACTTAGCACAGGCCTACCCAAATCTGTGAACCATTTATTGTCACTTTGTTTGACAACACAGAAAGTAAAGGTGGTCACAAACCCAGCTTTGTTATGACCTCAGAATGAAATCAGCAGGTATTTCTGCTGGGGTTGCTTTCAGGACAACCCTGAAAGCCTGTGATACTATTCTTATTCTTTAGCAAATGAAAAAGGATTGTTGGCCTAAAATGGAAGGCTTTGCTACTGGGTACAAGAGCTTCCTATTTGGGGTCACAGGCCAGGACAGCAAGGACATCAGTTCAGACATTAACTGGCCACAGGCAGATGAACCACATACAAAAGCTGTAGGTTAGACACCACAGCCTAATTAACATCCTAATAAGAATAATAAGCACAAGAATAATAAGCACAATAAGAAAGGGTCATCCTAGAAACAAGCATTTATCTTTAGGACCAAATCTGCCCAATCTTAAATGTAGTCAAAGCCAAATTTGCTTTTCTCCAGGTTCTCACATGAGCTTGTTAGACTGATGTGTGCACATCTGACCATTCCAGAAAATATTACAAACTCCTACAACAACACTGCTGCACAAAAAGTAAAACAGAACAGAATAGTTCCATTTGGAAGGGACCTGCAATGATCACCTAGTCCAACTGCCTGACCACTTCAGGGCTGACTGAAAGTTAAAGCCCATAGAAAACAAACCTCCCTTCCTTGCATGGCCTGCATACCTGAGAGCTCCCACTGTCTGTGGCACCAGGTCCTGTGTCCCTTTTCCAAGGGCTGTGTGGGTAACCTCAGGCTTGGGTGACCTCTGACAACTTGAATCATCTCAGCAGCATCATTAGTGGAACAGCAGCTTCTGTCTGAGAAATAGAATTCATTTTAATTCCTCTTCCCAGGCCTCCTCTCCACCCTCAGTTTTGAGAACTCAAACAGATACAGTCATCTTTGAGTTCTCAGTTCATACACATGGCTAAATACTTGGAGAGTTTCTCCAAGGGAAGCTTGAGAAAGCTCTAGAACAACTCAAATAGTCTTATTCACTGTGGAGTCCTCAAAGGATGTCAAATTTAAACTGAAGTCCTGCTTGGAGAGGAAATGAAAATAGAGCAAAAGGAGTTGGGGAGAATCAGAGGGGTTTTAATTAGTTTGTGATTGAGGCAGTGGAATGATGTGCTGTAATAGCCCAGAGCCTGCATGCACACTGCTGTCTCCAGGGTCAGCTCTGGGAATCTGCTGAGTGACAAAAGGAAAAGGTAACCTTATTACATCCTCCTCCCACAATCTAGTCTCAAACCAGCACAATGCTGTGAAGTTTTACTTTTACCTCTCCCTCCCCTTGGCTTTACAAGAGTTACCCCAACGCAGAAGAGAAATGACAGGTAAGTCACATGCACCCCTCACTTCTGGACTCTTCAATCTGCATTGCAGCTGCAAGGCCAGGTTGCTTTGTTTTGCTAAGTATTTCATTCAGTGGGGACCCACTCTATCTTTGGTCTACAAGAAACCACCCACACGACAGCATGTTTGGGTGTTATGCCCCTGGCAGGCAGCTGAACATCACTCATGCAGCACTTGTTGCACATTTGAACAAAGCAGCTGCTGATGCTCTGATTTTCCCCCAAATGAAACATGGCATAAAAACTTTTCAGCACTTCCTCTCCAGGCACTGCTCTTTCACAGAGAATGGGCTGAAGGAACATGTAGTAATGGCAGCCTTTCCATCAGCATACTGCCAGGCATTCAGAAAACTAACTTGACCTGATTTTTGATTTGCAGAACCAAGTAAGTGATATGCAGTTTATCTGGTGAAAAAAAAACCAACCCAAACCTTAACAACCCCCCATGTAGCACACATACTCCTTCCTTACAATCTAATATTTCTATCATGCTGTGCATGCTGCTAATTCAAAAGGCTGATACGGTCACAGACAGCCCAGCTTCTAGGATTTACCATTCAAACATACTTGAACTGGCATGAAAAACGCAATAAAATAATTCTTTCAGACAAGTTTAGAGAGAGGTATTCCCAAAAGACAGAATTCTGGCTTCCAGTCACATAAAGCCTACACTTTGTCAATAACACAGTGAAGGAAGGCATGAATGAATTTTATTTCATTGGACAAGTGACTTGGAATACAGATAAGGCAGGGTGAGCATATAAACCTTTAAATAAATGTTTTAGCACTATCTGGAAGGAAGGAATGCAATTGATTCCAATCTTCTCTGACAGAAAATCAGTTCCTCTAAAGCTCTTGGGGCAACAAACACTAACTAAAAACATGGTTACTAATAAAATCTTTAAGTACAACAAAACATAATGTTGTCATTTGCAACTAATAGGCTTCAATTAATGCCAATTATTACTGTATAGCTTAATTGAAATATTAAACTGTGATATGAAGTCTTGGTTTTACTATGACTTCAAGAGCCACGTCACTTTGAAGAGGGATCTTTAAAGAGCTCAAGAAAAACCCAGCAGAGAAATAGCTGAAACAGCCCCAGACAAAACACAGTGTAAACAGCACTAGGAGCACAGATCACCCTGTCCTCAAACTCTGGGGTTTTGCTCCACTGAGCATAGCCAGGGTACCTTGAATTGCTGCAAACAGTTAATTGAAAACACTGATCTGTGATCATGCCAATTCTTTGCTCTGCTTTGTGGCTGTTACTGCATTCAAAGCTGTTTTGTGGCAAAGCTTGTACCTTTTCTTCCCTCTGCCTGTTTAGCACGAGACTTGTGTTATTTTTCTGCAGTGATGCCACAAGCTGGAGCAGTAGAAACTCCTGATGTACTTCTGGTTTTGCTGTGCAAACACACATCACGCTGCAGAATGAAGGGGTGCATTGAGTG